>NC_140222.1:17648445-17660945 GCF_951802725.1 Rutilus rutilus | reverse complement strand
CGTTAGATGTAAACAGTGAGAAATCTTGTGGCAGGTGCGACGCTATAGCCTGTGAGGCGGGAGCCACGAGATGCGCTCCATTACGGGCAAAACAAGCGAATAAAATATGTTTACTAAATCCTTGTATCTATTTCTTGAAACTGGTTCTAAATTTGTACAATACGGACTCTCCGCAATGGTTTCCTCCATAGACGTTTTCTCCATGTTACTTCCTGCCCTCCATCTGAAACCGCCCCGCCTTCACGCTTCATCATAATCACATGACTGAAACCCAGCTATTACACCCTTGCTTCATTTAGTATATGCAGAGTCATGAATATGCAAATTAACCCCGCCTCCACGCACTCACACCAGCTCAGATTGTTGCTGTCATTGGTAGTTTAGTTTGTGACGTCAGAAAAAACTGTGATTTCAAACCGCATTTTTGAGACTGTCTTTTTACACTTATGAATTTACACATGGTTTGTCTTTAAGCATTTTAAAAACACCACATAGACATATAAACAACATTAAAAGCTGATTTTCACCACAAGGGGGTCTTTAAAAAAAACATGCCATACAATAATCGCATGTGTCGCGTTGCATTCCAAATGTTCTGAAGGCTTTGACAAGAAAGAAACAATTTTTCCTTGATTAAAAACTGACATGTACCTAAGATATTATATAATGATGAGCATTTCCACTTACAATCCAACACGTTCTCACTCCCAACTCACGTATTGGCACCCTCCGCGTCACTTTTTAACAACAGCACATGGGTCATTTCTCACTTTCAATGGACAGATTCTAAAGGATGATAAAAAAGACGGAGCTCAATTGTTGATGATGTCAGAGTGATTGACACCGGTGTGTGTGTGTGTGTGTGTGTGTTATCTCATCAAACTGAACTCGTCCCCTGCTGTACTCCATCAGGAATCAGTGACATCACTATACTTGCTGATTCATTCAGTCCGTTTCCAGTGGAATCTGAGAAACAAAGACAATTAGAGAAATTAAAAAGAGATCTTAGACGTCAGAAGAAATGTTAACACTTTTCCATTAAATAACCAATTACCAGGTTCAGTCTTATTTGGGTACTTTTCATGTTCATTTGTAAGAAAAGAACATATATTACATTTGTGACACATACCTTCCAGAACATGCAAACTTAAAGACCCCCTGTAGTCAATAATTGTATCCCTCAAAACTCATCTTTGATCATCAAAATGACATCTTTAAATGTTTTTTCCTTGAAAAAAATTCATGACTTAAAATAGCTTGAATGTAACTCTACACCCTTGCCCCATTTAGTATATGCAGTCCATGAATATGCAAATTAGCCCCGCCTCCACTCACTCACACCATCCTCTCGGTGACGTGAACAGGTAGTTTGTGACGTCAGAAACACCAGCGATTTCAAACTGTGTTTGCCTTCTTTATATCAGCACCCTTAGAAACCCTTTGAACAACTTTAGTGGACAAAGGCATATACTGTAGTTCATCATAACATCATAATATAGCCTACATCAGGGATGGGCAACTTCAGTCCTGGAGGGCCACTGTCTTGCAGGCTTGTGCAAAATTCAGAATTTCCGAATTGGCCTCCATTCAATTCATGAATTGGAATTTGAATTGAATTTACTCCGCCCCACAAGACATTGAATTGAATTTGAATTGGAATGACAGGAAGTGGAATTAAATTAATGGCAATTCAAAGAAATTCCACACAGTCACACAACAGAAAGAATGTGTTTAGTCTCGCATGCATTCAGTGTTAGGAAGATTACTTTGTAAATGTTATTGCTTACTGTTATTAGTTACCCATTATAAATGTGGTTTGGATTACTTAATTTGGATAACTTTATCAATGCAAAGCATTTTCGTTTTAAGTTTATTAGTAACTTGTTGAATTAAACATTTTACCTCAGTAATACAACTAAATACAATTACTTTAATTTTGTAATTTAATAACAGAAATTTCATTTCACGTAACTATTTAATCCTCAACCCTGCATACATTTTGTTCTAAAATAGATATTGATCAAATTCTTGAAATAAATTACCCCCTCAGTGTTGTTTAATTAGTTTTGTTCCAATGTAATTTTTATTTCAAAGTAATCACACAAACACAAAGTTGTTTAATGCAGTTATCATTTATTCCAATGCAAAAAATTACTGAGCAACACTGTTGCATCTAATTCTCAATAGCTCCTCAAATGTTTTTTCATTGAGTCTGCACCGTTCTGGGTTGCGTTTCCCGAAAGCATCGTTGGCCAACTATGGTCGCAAGTTCCGTCGTTACCAATAGAGTTCAATGGACATTGCGATGAACTTGCGACCATAGTTGGCCAACGATGCTTTCGGGAAACGCACCCCTGGTCTGAATATCTTTCCTGCAACACTAAAGATTCTCTCAACTGGTGCAGAGTGAAGTTGTAAGGGACTTCTGAAACTTAAAATGTCCAGTGTTGCCCATTAAATTGTGCTTTCAAACAAATGTCCACCTCAAATTGTTTAGCAACCAAAGTGCTTTACATAGCCTCACATTCACCCATTCACACACCAACAGCAGTGTCAGCCATGCAAGGCGCCAACCAGCTTGTCAGGAGCAGCTGGGGTTACGTGTCTTGCTCATGGAAAACCTCGACACTTGGTCAAGTGGAATCGGGGATTGAACCACCAACCTTTCGGTTTGTAGACAACCTACATGAACCACTGAGCCACTGCCGCCCCGCATATTATAATGCAATCATATTTCATTGTTAAACACTTCACTTAAAATATGAATATGAATTTCTTTGAATTTGTATTGAATTGCAATTCTGCTTCCTTTAATTCAAATTCGAATTGTAATTCTAGATCCTGTTTTTGACATCAATTCAAATTCAATTCAAATTCAAGAATTTAATTGGAATTAAGGAGTCATTCTCAATTCAATTCTGAATTGTGCACAAGCCTGCTGTCTTGCAGAGTTTAGCTCCAACCCTAATCAAACACACCTGAACAAGCTAATCAGCGTCTTAGGATTATTAGAAAGCTACAGGCAGGTGAGTTTTATCAGGGTTGGAGCTAAACCCTGCAGGACAGTGGCCCTCCAGGACTGAAGTTGCCCATCCCTGGCCTACATCATATACCAGATTTATTGATAAATCTACCCGATTTTTCATATTAACAGAAAAATATACCAGGATAACCATGGCTTCTCTTGAGACTCCCCTGCTAATTCACTGTTAATGCTTTGCTAAACCCCGCCGGCACGTTGACGTGATTGGTTACAAGGTAGTTTGTGACGTAGTTTGAAACACCAGTGATGTCAAACATGTTTTTGAGACATGTATTTGGTTCACCGCAGTTTTAAGAAGAAAATACTCAGCAATGGTGTTGACTTATGAATTTGAACATGGTTAGTCTTAAAGCATATTAAAAACACCAAATATACATATAAACATCATTAAAAGCTTGATTATCACCACAGGGGGACTTTAAAGTTGAAGAGATTCAGCGCACACAACAGATTCTCCCCTGCTTTGGTTCGTTTCCAGGAGCTTTTCCATCTGATCCTGTTTTAACAGCAATCACAGACTTATTAGATAATGCACAGTAAATTCTTTAGACATTATGGTCACATCAAAAACTAGAAAAAAACATGCTTTGTATGTGTGGCAAGTAGCAAATTCTTTCAATTTACTGGAATTAGAGAAAGGCGTTAGTCGTGCACTTGATCTACTTCATTACCGCTCGTCTCCTCGCTCACTCTCTCATTGCAGACTTTACTTTATCATGCCTCCCTTGCCGCAGTATGAAATCAGTCCAAACCATAAGACATTTAATGGTCTCTGAATCATAATATTCTCTCAGCATTTTTTTCCATCCATTGAAATTCTACTTTGACTTTCATTATTTAGAAAAGCATTCAACCCTAGTAAACTAAATATGAACCTTCTTTCATGTTCCTCAAAAGATAAAGCCATACATCGACATGAGGGTGAGCATATTATGTATTATTTTGCAATGAAACAACTGAAGCCACTTTTTAACCAAGGATCAGGGTATCATATTGGAAGAGTTGATTTACTCACCACTGACAGTAACACTGAATTCCCAGCAAATGTTCTTTCCACATTTGCTGCAGATGTTTAGCTGATAAACTCCAGTGTCGCTGGTTCTGGTGTCTTTGATGGTGAGAGATCCAGTTTGATGGTGCAGCTCCAGTCTGCCTCTGAATCTCACATCATCACCGTATGAAGTCTTACTGATGTCTCCATTCATTCCGGCTGAGAGAATTTTATCTTCAAATCTCCACTCCACTTTCTCATCTCTTTCTACGTTCAAATCAGTGATTAAAACTAAACATTCTCCCGCCATCACTGACACTGTCTTGGGACCAGACTCACCTGGAGAACAAACAGAGAAAGTTACTCAGATTAAACTGATATTACACTGTCAGTAACCGATGCAACTGAGGTCTCATGTCTACATTTACTGTAGTATTAATGCATCTTTATACATATTAAATGTGATGTTATAAGGGCATCATGGGATTTCTAAAATTATATTGGCTTAATTAGTCCAAATTGGACCCCAATTTGAAAACATGTTCCTTCAATTTTGGATAAAAAATAGACACACCAATAATGAAATTCGAAATAATTTTTTTTTTTGGTTATAACTAGAGCTATAACTACAATTATTTTGATAACCGATTCATTTTTTGATTTTGATAACCAGTTGATTATTTCTACGATTAAACGGGTAAAATTTTGATTTTAATTAAAAATATGTTACTCCACACCCTGCCCAAGGTTGTCCTCTAAACAATGTGTAAATTGAAGGCTATGATAACAAATAAAGTGACTCACTAGCTGTCAGAACGAAACTTTATGCAAAATGGAAATGCTTTTTGCATTAAACAACACACGTATCTGTCAAAATGCCTGATGGGAAAATACTGCATTATTAGTGAAGACCTCATCTATATTAGCAAAGGAAATGGAAAGACTCACAAGAATTGAAAACTCTGAAGTTCCTGTAAGACGTCCTCTTGCTGCTGATGATCTGTAGATTATAAGCTCCAGATGTGATGTTACTGATGGTCAGAGATCCAGTGTTCTTGTTCAGCCTCAGTTTGTCTCTGAATCTCTCGTCTGCATCAGCATATGTCGTCTCTCCGGTCTCTCTGATCAGTTGAGCGATGAGATTGTCTTGATCTCCAAACATCCACAGGATCAGATCATCTCTCTGTACTTCAGTATCAGGGTTTAGAGTCACATTCTTTTCCTCCTTCCCTAAAATCATCCTCGCTTCAAAAATTGCAACAAAAGATCATTCAGATGCCAATTTATCAGTTTGACAAGGACATTTTTTCTTCATCTTCAGCTTCATATTACACAGAAACTTCATATTACTGTTTCAGTTTGCTGAATCATGCAACATTTAGCTTTATGTAATCAGTCTGGATCTAAATGAAAGCTGTAGGAAATAGCAAACAGAACATTTCAATATATACTTCAGTGGGAGATTTTTAATCTTCTTCAATCAGATTTCTAACAACTGTAATGATCTAAAGACTGTAGTTTGTACATTAAAGGGCTTGTTCACCCCAAAATCAATATTTTGTCGTTTAATCACCCTCATATCATTCATCATCAAAACACAAATGAAGATATTTTGGAAAAAATTTACAATAAGGTTGCATCTGTTAACTTTACTTAATATAAGAACTAACATGAACTAACAATGAGCAATTCATATGTTACAGAATTTATTAAGCTTTGTTAATATTAGTTAATACATAGTGATTCATTTTTCATGGTTCATAGTGCATTAAATAATGTTAACAAATACAACTTTTGATTTTAATAATGTTTTAGTAAATGTTGCAATGAACATTAACTAAGATTAATATTAATAAATGCTTTACATTGTATGTATTTGTATGGGATTGTTTTATGTTATGTGTTTGCTGCAACCAAATGGCCTTCAGGAAATGAATAAAGATGAACTTAGTTATGCATTAACTATAAGCTGTACATTTGCACATTGAGTAGTTGGTGATAAGCAGATTGATCTGAATAATCTGCAGAAGCAGAATGGATGAGGTACAACTGTGATTATTCTTACTTTGACTAGAGAAACTCACCTCTGACAGAAATGAAGAATCTCTTGATAACACATAGAAATGAGTAGATTATAATTATAATAGATCAGGGGTCACCAAACTAAGGCCCGCGGGCCGACTCAGGCCCGCCACCCCCCTTTGACTGGCCCCCCAGCCCCTCTGCCCCCTACTACTTGAACCGGCCCTATGAGGCAATCCCCAAAAGTCGTCATGGACGGTACGTCATGGTATGGGCGTCACGGTTTGGTGCATACATTTACACGGAGAATACACGGTATAAAAATAAATAAAACTCGCGTGCAATTTAATTAATGTAATGCGGAACTACTGTTAGATACGCGGATTCTTTAGGGACACCTAATCTGTAGCTCCGCCTTACCTCTGAAGCAGGCTGCGATGTAAATATTGCTATGCTGGAATAGGGGAGACCGGGGATGGTTGTAACACGGGTCAGTTGTAACAATTCCAATCTGTCCAATCAGGAACTAGTTACAAATCACCTGATTCACTTCGCACACGCTCAGTTTAGTTCTTATTCCACATGTGATAAAGTAGAGCCCTGTGGCAGACACAGCACATGTTAGAGTGGAAAAAACAATTTTGAGATAAGAAAGTTACTTTTTTTACTTTTTTTGTTTTTGTTATGGGAATTTCTGCTTTGTAGTTAAACTCATCAAACTTTTATTATGTTTATTGTGTGTCTGTGTAGATATTTTCCATGCAAGTTGTTAGTGCTAATGTTTTGCCTGTTAGCTGTAAGGTGAGCTAGTTCATGGCTACATGACTCTGGGTTAGTTGTAACAACAAGACTCTGGGTTAGTTGTAACAACAATGAAACATAAAATTTTATTATGGCCAATACTATAGACTGACAGTAACAACTATGCTTACACAAATAGAATGTTCAAGTGTTCAAGTTCAATTTATTATGGTCAATTACTATGACAGAGTAACAACAGAGTCACACACACACACACACACATGCGCGCGCACACACACACACACACACTGTTCAAGTGTTCAATTTTATTAATTATTATTATTTAAAATTTCAATTCAATTTATTATTATTATTTTATTTATTATTTATTATAATTTTATCAATTTATAATGGTCAATTACTATGACTGAGAGTGACAAACACACTGAGACTAAGAGTGACACACACACATCAGTTATATCGAAGAGTGACACACACACATCAGTTATATTGAAAAGTCAGTGTTGAATAAAAACCTTTCAAAATAATTTTGTCAAAATCCTTATTTCATCATGTTACATATCACCCCGGTGGATATCATAATGTTACATCTCACCCCAGGGTATGTTACAACTAACCCAGACTATGGGGTGAATTGTAACATTTCACTCCTCGTGTTTGAAACTAAACCATGCATTTTCTGTTTGTGTTGCAAAGATAATAGCTATGTCATTTAATAGCAGACACTTGTAACTAGTTTGGATCACATTTTGAACACACTGACTTCAAAGTACTACAAGATATAGACAGAAAGGTCAAAACTGTTACAACCATCCCCGGTCTCCCCTATGTTGAGAGAGAGGTGTGGGTGCGATCGAAAACTCGTAAAGTGTTTACTTATATTTGTGTGTGTGTGTGTGTGTGTGTGTGAGGCGCGGCCGCGATCGGTGTGTGTGTGTGTGTATGAGGCGCGGCCGCGATCGAACAGTGGAAACATAAAAACATGAAACGTAGCAGATTAATTTTCAATTCATTCAGGTACAATTACCAAAAATATCAAGGTATTTTTATTAATGAACTAATTATATAAAACTATTGTCAGTGCACTACAAATAAACTGGTTCTATGCCTTTACTTTATTAATAAAACTTCTCTTTTTTTTAAATACAAGGTTTAATACATTTATTTTTCTTTTGGTGGTCCAGCCTGAGACATGCACAAGCCTTCTGCATTTTTGTTTTGCTTTTCCCTCCATTGTACCGAACTCGTACCGAACCGTGATGTCTTAACACCGAGGTATGAACCGAACCGTGACTTCTGTACCGTTCCACGCCTAAAAGAGAGTGCAGAGTTTTCAAAGAATAGTGGACCAACGATTATTTGTGAAGAATAACTTTAATTAAAACAAAGTGTGAAGACTCGATTACAACTTTTGCAAACCACTAGTAAAGATAAACAAATATGTGCCAGGAATCAAGTGTTGATATGGGGATGGCTGTGCCAGGCTAGTAATCTCTACTACACAATGAGGCCTGCTGGTGGTCATTTTGGTCTGGGTCATACAATTCTATGTTATATAGCTGACCTGGACCCGGCCCCCCATCACAGTCAGGAATGATAATGTGGCCCCCAGAGAAAAAAGTTTGGTGACCCCTGTAATAGATTATATAGAGAGTGAGTAAAGCAATGGACAAAGAGATAGAGAGTATCTGTATTTATACCGATGATGATGACATGCACCTTATGTGACATAACCAGGGTTATTATAGTTTTGCATTTTTCATTAGTTTTTATTTTTATTTCGTTTTGACTTTTTGTTTTCAAATTCAGTTTAGTTTTAATTAGTTTTTAAAGTGGGTTTGCTAGTTTAGTTTAGTTTTTATTTTTGAAAAATGCTTAGTTTTAGTTTAGTTTTTATTAGTTTTAGTGTTAGTTTTAGTCTTTTTTTGTAATTTGGGTTATTTGTCAGGGGCAAGATTCAAAAAGGTCGGAAAAAGTATTGTGTAATAATAACTCAACAAAAATATCATACAATTTTAGAAAAAAATTCACACCCCATTGAAATTCTTTAACCTCTTACAAAATCCATAGCCTGACTACGTCAGACTTCTTAGTTCCGCTTAATTTCATTTCGCTTCTGTACTCAGTCTGAGACAGCGTAATAGCTTTCCGTTTTCCTCCGGCCTGAAAACAGCCGGCCAATCAACGAACAGAGGGCGGGCTGAGAGCCGTGACGTAGACACTGATTGTACCGTGGATGCTAGATTTACTTCACATAATCTGCAAAAGTCATTCACAGCCATGTTCACTCCGGTATTTCGCTCGATGGTTTTGTTTTCGCATCATACATGTGTTTACAGTGGAAGTTAGATGCAGCTGAGCATGCGCATAACACGCGCCATAACCAAACGTTATATGATTGGCTTACGGGAACCAATGATTTTAAACTTCAGACAAGCGCCTCCCCGCGAGAAAGAAAACGCTTTTCAATTATGCCATGCCAGACTCTGTCTACGAAGCAAAGCGAAGTAGCAGAGTTTGGTATTACCAGGCTACAAAATCCACACTCCATACCAAAAATCTACACATCTTCTATACAGAATTCACACCCTATAGACCCCTTCACGGTCGACGTCACAGGAAAATTCTAAGTTCGCAGTGCGCATGTCGGGGTCAGAAAGTTCATTCCATCCCATTGAATTGTGTGTTAACCAGAGAATTTCTCGTCAAGAAAAAATGCCTTATTGTTGCGTCGTGGACTGTGAAAATCACACCAGTTGTGGAGTCAAGTTTTTCCGGATTCCTGCAGGATCTCATCCGTTTAAAAAAAAAAAAATAGACGACATCTGTTCAGATCTATTTTTTTTACAGTCTATGGTTCAGATACTGCTGCTATCTGCTAAGTAGCATGACACAGGTCACAATTAATGCCAGATATCGAACTTCACCTAACTATTAAACCAGTCTACAGTTTACAGAAAACGTTTGTTTACTTACCAGGGCTTAACTATACCGTTGTTGTCAGAATAACTGTCAATAACAACACTAAACACAAGCATCTTTGATCGTAGCATTGTCCCAGTCTGCCCGTTTATTATATAAAAAATACACATACTTAACAGTGTTAAATAAAATAAAAAACACTGTTCGACAGAACTGCTTGGTTTTGTTACCACAGTTATCTGCGTGGTTCCTCGCCGATGAAGTTCCACATGTGCGGCTATCCAACACGAAAATGCATGCAGCAAATAAGCCGTTCACAATATTTTCTTCAGATAACTCCAAATTTCTCCCACTCACTGGACTTGATTTTTGATGACTGTCGACAACTTTACAATCTCACTAGCTATTCTTTCTTCAACTCCTCAGCATCCATCTCGACGACTGCAAGCAGATCGCGCGCGCGCGGTTATGATGCATTTTTAAAAGTGAAAGATCCTGGGAGGGCGTGGCGCGTGGACAAATAAACTGATGTGGATTTTAAATTATTTTATCAACTTGAAATACAGGCAATCAGGCATATTTTTGTAGACGTGTTCCTAAAAATCTGAATATATTTTTACGTTTGCATGTGATTGTTTTAAACCCGTGTTTAGACCCGTGTTTCCCCCGTGTCCGACCCGACACACTTTGGATATTTTTCACCCGTTTGAGCAAAATTTGCGGGTCACTCGTCCGAACCCGTGCAGGACTCTAATCAGGCAGACAATCGCCATTAGCTAAAACAAGTTTATTATGGTTCTGTTCCCGTTCCTGTGATGGCAAAGACAGTGCATATATATGCCGGTCTATTAGCCGCACCATTTTTCTGACCCCATGCTGCGCGCGCACCCAACCTAGGCGTTCGATGTTTACAAACATTGAAGGGGTCTATACCACAGCTGTACAATTTTCACACCCTATACTAAATTTACCCTATACCAATAGCCTAGTCATCTGGATTGAAGCAGCAAACATTCAGTGTAAAAGTAAAAAAATGACATAACATTATTTAATGTCAGCAGCCATGTCACCCTGTAGCCCAAGACTGGTTGCCCACTGAAGCTAAGCAGGGCTGAGCCTGGCTAGTACCTGGATGGGAGACCTCCTGAGAAAACCAGGTTGCTGCTGGAAGAGGTGTTAGTGAGGCCAGCAGGGGGTGCTCACCCTGTGGTCTGTGTGGGACCTAACGCCCCAGTATAGTGACGGGGACACTATACTGCCAAAAGAGCACCGTCCTTCGGATGAGACGTTAAACCGAGGTCCTGACTCTCTGTGGTCATTAAAAATCCCAGGATGTCATTCGAAAGAGTAGGGGTGTAACCCCGGCATCCTGGCCAAATTTGCCCAGTGGCCTCTGTCCATCATGGCCTCCTAATCATCCCCATATACTGATTGGCTTCATCACTCTGTCTCCTCTCCACCAGTAAGCTGGTGTGTGGTGGGCGTTCTGGCGCAATATGGCTGCCGTCGCATCATCCAAGTGGATGCTGCACATTGGTGGTGGTTGAGGAGATTGCCCCTTCTATGTAAAGCGCTTTGAGTGCCGAGAAAAGCGCTATATAAATGTAATGAATTATTATTATTATTAATATTTGAATCACAGCTTATATAGTGTTTTGACATCGACAACCACAACCAAAAAGTGCATTTTACCACAAACTTGCGACTAGTTAACTTTCTAAAGAAGGCGCAATCGCTTCTCGGGTCGACATTAACACACTGACAAAATTATATTCAGAATTTAAAATATTTTTATACCACTTTTTAATGTGTGATTGTGTAAAGGTGTTCACGAGATAGACATACCAACCTTTCGCGAACTTGCTTTCAACGTCGAACGAACACTCGTTCTCATGGAGACGCGGTGTGCACGTATGGGGTAAGATTTCGGTCACAATTCTGCGCGCGCAAGATCACATTTTGAGCGTGCAAAAGGGCATTTCGCATGCGCGTGAACTGAGATTTGCGGAGAAATGTTCATCTCGCAGATAAGAAAATATTGCGAGCGAACGAAAATCAATTTTGCCTTTAAAATAAGTATTTGGATGTGCGCGGACGTTCTCTTTCGCGTGTGCAAAGTTTCACTTTCTTGCTCCTTTCATACCAGCCGTGAGCGCTCTCTAAGCGCAGACGGCTCGCTTGCTCAACACAACCCAGCGTTACAATATGCCATAATTCCAGCCAATCAGAGATGAGACTGCTAAATTCTGATTGGCTGGCTTGAAAACCAATCACAAGACTCCCTGCATCACCAGTAAATTCACAGATTCGAACTTCCCGGGTCAATAACTCGTGAGCTAAACGTTGTTACTGCACAAATAACACCTCTTTTTAATCGTAGTAATGTAGACAAGCAGCTACAACCTAATTTTCCTCCAAACGAGCTTTCCCTCGCAGTGGACTAAATACATTGATTGATCTCTATGCGCAGGCGGCAGCGAGACAGATCCGAAGCGACCGTCTGAAAAGTGCCAAACCCGAAAAGCGCAGGCGCGCTGGAAGCTGTTTCATGGAGGGGGGGCTGGGGGCTGGGTTGGAAAATGTGTGACGTCATTATGTTGTGGCCAACGACAAGACATGAAATTTCTCTGTACTGTATGTGTTGTAGCCATTAAAGAAAACATTTAGTTTCATATTTATGTTTAAATATTATAGGCTAATGTTATTTTTTAATTTAATCGATGTTGATTATGAAAGTGAGCATATGCAGCATGAGAAAGA
>NC_140222.1:17565945-17643445 GCF_951802725.1 Rutilus rutilus | reverse complement strand
TTTGTGTGTGTTTTTGTCCACATCAAGATACTGTTAAAAGTAATTTCACTCACATATCACTTGAAGAAATCCATCCTGTCCTTTTACATATCTACAAGAGTGCATTAAAATGATTACTGTAGGCCTATTTGCAACTTAATCATCTTCAATCATTTTTAATTTTGTAGCTGCTGTTCTAATAGTAGCTTGAAATATAATACAGGCCTATTGAAATATTTACAGTTTTATATGTTGCTAGAAAATACTTTTATTTCATCGGACTACACATATATATCTGCATGGCCTTCAAAGAAGGAAGACGCTTTGTGTTCCTATATGTGTAGTTACAACATCTACCAGCAGGGGCGAACAGGCCGTTCAGTACTAACCAGAGGAGAAAACAATACACACGTGAGACACTATTGTGTGTTTTTCATATACTATTAAAAATATCATTAAAAAAAGTGTTATGAATGTCCTTGTATTTTAAAAGCACATTGTAACTGTGAGGAGAACATTTCATGAATCCATCTCTGGAAACAAAGAAGATTGCAATCACCTTCACTATGATAAACATTAAAGACATTTAATCAGAGTTCAGTGAGGAAAATAAAGTCTGTTGATATTTCCTGATCAAACATGCAGATCACTGAATAAAATACTGACAGTTTTCACAGCAGCTTAGTGATGATGATGATCAGATTGAATCTGAATCAATATCAGAAACAGGATTAGGCCTTGATCACATACTGTAACATAGGAATATATTGAACTGTGAATATACTTTCAAAAAATTGAAGTTTCTACATTTCAGTTTTAAGGCCTTTAAAGGGATAGTTCACTTTGAAATTAAATTTTGGTATGTTTTAGCTTACCTCAAGGTCATCCAAGATGTAGGTGTCTTTTTTTCCGCAGTAGTTTCAATTTTGATATGTTTAGGTCAAACCGTTCTTGTCTGTCAGTGATATAATGCAGGTCTATGGTCACCCCCTCAAAACACAAGCACAGAGTCCAAATTAAAACAATTCCCCATCGTCCAAATTAAACAATTCCCGGTCGTAAGTACACATTGATGGCCTAAGACACGAAACGAGCGGTTTGTGTGAGAAAACGAACAGTAGGCTATTTATATAGTTTTTAGCTCTTATACACAGCCACGTCCAAGTGATCTGACGGCGCGGGCGCTTCCTGCTGTGTGACGTGTGCGCAGATATATACACTAGATGTCGCATTAAAGACATTCGTTCCAATGAACTGCCGTAGCCAAGGCGACATCTAGTGTATATATCTATGCACCAGTCTGCGCACACGTCACACACCGGGATGCGCTCGCGCCTTCAGATCACTTGGACGTGGCTGTATATAAGAGCTAAAAACGATATAAATACTGTTCGTTTTCTCACACAAACCGCTCGTTTCGTGTCTTAGGCCATCAATGTGTACTTACGGCCGGGAATTGTTTAATTTGGACGATGGGGAATTGTTTTAATTTGGACTCTGTGCATGCTCTTTGAGGGGGTGACCATAGACCTGCATTAAATGACTGACAGACAAGAACGGTTTGACCTAAAAATATCCAAATTGAAACTACTGCGGAAAAAATACACCTAGATCTTGGATGCCCTTGAGGTAAGCTAAAAACATACCAAAATTTAATTTCAAAGTGAACTATCCCTTTAACACTGTAAAAATAACATGTTGTTTTTCATGTTCAGCCATTAGTTGGCGCTCCAGCAGGGTCTTTAGGAGAGACGTACTGTCTGTACACCATTAAACTTAAAATTACTGTATCTGAAGTTTTTTAAAAATTCTGTTTGATGTATATTGGTCATAAACTGCTGATAAATATGAAATGTCCCATGATGATCAGCTCTCTGTGAGATCTTTGACCTTTTGATCATTAGTCTAAATCATTCACAGTGACATCCAGGATTACAATAAACACAGCTATGTTCTATATTCTTTAAAAATGTTATATATCAACATAATATGACTATGATATATTAATTAGATCTGAATGTCATAGTTCTGTATTAAAAACAAAGTTTCCACTGCACTGGTCAGTTTTCACACTTCATCTCTCACACACACTCGTTCAGATGCAGAAAAGCAGAAGTAACTGCAGCTCTTCAACACTATTAGCTCCTGACAGCTTCAGATTCATGTGTCACTGTTTATTAATGTTTGTTTTATCAGAAGCGCATTAAACCGCAGCGTTTACGGTTAAAGTGTCTCTACACTTATAGTTCTTCACTCTCATCTGCTCTCAGTTGATCACTTGCTTTTATATTTGCACAGAAACGCATGTTTTGTTGATGTAAATCGCTCAGAATGCTGTATTGAACTCTGTTTTACTGTGTCGAGTCGGTTGACTGATGCAGCTGATGCCTGTGGTTTAGTTCAGTGTGGTTTGTGTGCACAGATCTCAACCCAAAGACACAACTGATTCAGGAACAGCTGATAAAAAGACTATAGAGAAACTTGATCTGGCCAAACACCCCTGGATCTCAGGGTTCAACAGAGATGAATGCCCAAATGTGTCAAAATAGTCAAGATGAGAGATAAAGATCAAGCGGAGCAGAGTGGAAAATAAACTGAAGGGACTAAAGTTCACATATCTATTTTTTGCGACCGAGATGCGATTGTGGTCAGATTTTTTTTTTTTCTCAACTACACATGTTGTTATTTCCCTCTTCAGTGGTCAACATCTTCCTAGAACTGTTTTACAGGGTGTTTTCAACAGAAACACTTGCAGCCATGATCAGATTAATGTTTGTCACCTTTTAAAAGACATAAAGTTTAAATATGAATTCACTGAATACACAGTAATTCATTCTTTTTATTGAATAGTAGTATAATAGTATAAGAATAGTATATAGTTTCATGTATTTATATTTCAAGACTAACAGAATAAAGATGTAGAATCAAATAAAGAGTAGAGCTGTATTTGAGATGTCTGCAAAGGTCAAGAATGAGGCAGAAGAATATAAGGGATATATGGCATAAAGTAGGCCTATAACTTTTTAGGAATTTTTATACTAAAATGTCACAGTGAGAGAGAAAGCAGTGAAAAAATACATTAATATTACTAATTGATATAATAATGTTTAACCTTGACCAAATACCACATTTATTAACTCACAAAAATCCTTCACAGAAAGAATTCACTTTTTTTTTAGTCATGTTTATTTCATTTATTACATGCATCTTAAATTAAATTCTGTTAATTTGCAAAAAATGCCTAATATTACCAAATTTTATGATTTTTTTTTTAAATTATGTATTTGTATCAGCTTTAATACATAACAAAAGCAGTTAAATGTCATATTTTATTTAAAATGTAACATTAATGTATTTTATTTTTTATTTAAAATGTACATTAACAGTCTGCAAAGAAGTGGAGAAATATGTTCACTCCACTGAATGTCAAAGATCTTTACATGAATGCAAATTTACATATATAAATAAACTTTTTTTCTCAATATCTGTAATTTTGTTGCTATTTCGATGTGGTAAAACCCCCAAATGTAGCCGAAAGCATCTGGCTCGTGTTTGCATTTTCTTCTGTTACTGGCCATAATTCTAACCTTGAAATCAAAATTCAGAACTAAAACCTAGCGCAGAGGAAGATACGAATCATGTCTTTGATTACGGGTTTGGAACAACATGAGGGTGAGTAATTAATGGCCGATTTTTTGCATTTTTAGGTTAATTAGCCCTTTAAATACACAGGCCAAACAAATAATCTATGAGATAATTGACTAGACAAACCTGAACTGAAACTCAAATGAATCTGTAAGCAAGGAAAAAAACAGGCAGGAACGGAGGAGAAGAGAACCAATTAACAAACCAACACCAATTAAAACACATGCATACTTTCATATGCAAATAACCCCCCATCACAGACCATTTTTGAGATTCGCGTTAAGGGGTGGCCTAACAGTACACGGTCCAACCATTCGGACTGTCTCTGGCACCACACACTTTTAAGAAGTTTTTATTCCTTTACTGCCTGGAAATGATGGCGTTTTTTCTGTCCCTCAAACCCTTACTAGACCTAACAGCCAGGGAACCACATCTTAGTCTGGTCAGACAATATGGCGGTGGTGTCCTACATGAGGACATATGTATATTATACACAAACATTCAAATAAGCAAAGTGATTATTCACAAAGTTACCATAACAGGTTTTAAAGGCCTAAAGTATCACAGTAAAGGTGATGATACACAGGGCTAGCCTGGTCCTACCAGATTGTCGTACATTTCATTTGTACAGAGAGTCTGACCACTCCCCATTGACAAGCGTTAACTTCCTTGTTCCTTGAAGCTTAAAACTATTGGATCTGCCCAGAGCCACTGTGGATCTGCCATAACCAATCGCTAATGTTTGGTCGTGACGTAAACCAAACCCAGACGTACTGAAGGAAAATGAAAACTGAGCGGAAGTACGTAGGAGGGCGGAGCCAGGCTAACACTGGGCAACTTTTTGAGCAATGTTGCCGTCAACAGGCAAGCAACCATAAAATATATTATTATATTATATTAAATATTAAATATATTAGTCACTGGTAAAATATAATATATTGAAATATTTGCAATATATGTTACTTAAATATGTAACTTTATCTAGACTACACGTTTACATTTGAATGGCCATCAAAGAAGGAAGATGCCTTGTGTTATTAGATATGTTTAGTTACAACATCTACCAGCAGGGGCGAACAGGCCGTTCAATACTAACCAGAAGAGAAAACAATACACACCATGAGGCATAAATACACATATATTGTGAAAATCATCAAATTGTTAAAAAGTAAAAGCACATTGTCAGGAGACCATTTCATGAATCAATGATTTCAGTATGATAAATATTAAAGACATTTAATCAGAGTTCAGTGAGGAATTGAGCTGCTGTATAATAAATCTGTATATATTTACTGATCAAACACACTGAAGATCACTGAGTAATATACAGACAGTTTCACAGCAGCTTCTAGTGATGATGATCAGACTGAATCTGAATAAAAATATGATGATGGGGCTGTGATCACATCTATTTTTTTAACAGATTATTGAAATATTAAATATATTTAATATACACTTTCAGTCTTTAGCGCTCCAGCAGGGTCTTTAGGAGAGACGTACTGTCTGTACACCATTAAACTGAGTTCAAATGACTGAATCTGAAGTTCAAAAAATATTCTGTTTCATGTATATTGGTCATAAACTGCTGATAAATATGAAATGTCCCATGATGATCAGCTCTCTGTGAGATCTTTGACCTTTTGACCTTTAGTCTGAATCATTCACAGTGACATCCAGGATCACAATAAACACAGCTATGTTCTAGGCTATATTATTTAAAAATGTTATATATCAACATAATATGACTATGATATATTAAGCAGATCTGAATGTCATTGTTCAGCATTAAAAGCAAAGTTTCCACTGCACTGATCAGTTTCTGCTCTTGTTTTCACACTTCATCTCTCACACACACTCGTTCAGATGCAGAAAAGCAGAAGTAACTGCAGCTCTTCAACACTTTTAGCTCCTGACAGCTTCAGATTCACGTGACACTGTTTATTAATGTTTGTTTTATCAGAAGCGCATTAAACCGCAGTGTTTACGGTTAAAGTGTCTCTACACTTATAGTTCTTCGCTCTCATCAGCTCTCAGTTGATCACTTGCTTTTATATTTGCACAGAAACGCATGTTTTGTTGATGTAAATCGTTCAGAATGCTGTATTGAACTCTGTTTTACTGTAAAGCTGTGGTGAGTCGGTTGACTGATGCAGCTGATGCCTGTGGTTTAGTTCAGTGTGGTTTGTGTGCACAGATCTCAACCCAACGACACAACTGATTCAGGAACAGCAGATAAAAAGACTATGGAGAAACTTGATCAGGCCAAACATCTGTGGATCACGGGGTTCAACAAACATGAATGCCAAAATGTGTTAAAATAGTCATGATGAGAGATAAAGATCAAGCTAAGAGGAGAGTGGAAAATAAACTGAAGGGACTAAAGTTCACACATCTATTTTTTGCGATTGGGTCAGATTTTTTTCTTCTTCTCAGCTTCACACTCAGTTCTGCCTTCACACACAGCATCTTCCTACTGTTTTACAGAGTGTTTTCAAAAGAAACACCCGCAGCCATGATGAGATTAAAGTTTGAATATGAATTCACTGATTAACACAATTCATTCTTTTTATCGAATAGTTTTTTCTAATGGCCTTGTAGTTTCTCTAGTACTTGTTTTAAGTTTCTGAAATATAAATATTTCTGTAAATAAATGCAGAATCCAGAAGCAATAAAGTGATTTTTTTCAGTCGACATGCATTACCTTTTAATAGGAGGATGCAAACTTCTTTAAAAATAAAATGCCCAATGATCTTGCACACTTGACATTGTCATAGGAGTTTCTGCTACAGTTGAAGTACACTCGTCAATTTCAGAAGTACTCATCACTTAGAACTGCTGATACAGAAAAATCATCAGACACCAATGAACATACAGACAAAGTCCGAATTTGTCTTACAAACAGGTACTCTGTCCATCTCAGCTGCACATTCCACAGCATTGCATTTTTAGAGCACTCCTCAGACTCTATCTGTGTCACTTCTGTTGTGGCATTAAGATCGGACACCAATCGAGAGGTTCGATCACTGAGTTTGATCATCTCCGTCACAGGTTAGACAGACAGTGGAATCGTCAACACTATCACCACAATCACTTCCATCATTCCAAGCTGGCACCGGCAGGAAATTGACAGGGATTAATAGATTACGATGTACCGTCTTGGTGTGACCTATCCCTGGATTACTTATCTGGTAAGTGTTCAGAGCACCCCTTTTTCCCACAACAACACACACCACCTTTTCCCATCAGTCAGCTAACTTCTTTTTCCCGAGTTCACCTTTATTCGCAAGGAGTACTCTGTCACCCAACTCAAGAGAATGACCTTTACCCTTTCAATCATAATACTCCACTTGTTTGGCTTGCAATCTTTTAGCATATTCTTGTAAGATTACCATTCCTTCCCTCAAGTCTTTCTCAAAAGACTGAACATAGGCTACTTGTGAAGAAAGAGTATTCAACATATGCGGCCATTTGACTTTAGATCTTGGAGGCAGTGAATTAATCATATCACCCAGGGTACAGTTGAACCTCTCTGTTTGTCCGTTACCCATGGGATGTGTGCGATTTTCCCACACCCAACAATCTCAACAGTTCGACCATAAGGGAGCTTTCAAAGTTTGCACCCCTGTCGGATTGTATTTGTCCCGGAAACAATAAATACAGAAAAACATGTTCCACAAGACACGTGCAACAGCTTCTGCTGCAGTCTGGTTCAGACACACATAAGCACAAGCAAACTTTGTGAAATGGTCAGTGACCATTAACACATCAACCGTTGTTGAAGATTTTATTATTTAGAAAATAAGTAATTTAACTATTTTTTGTACACTATTATTTCCTTTCTGTCTGGGGGTGACTTTTGAATTGACTTTGGAACCTGAGAGCACGAGGTGTTGTTACAGCAGAAAATTCTATTTCAGTAAAGTCACATGGTACAAACTATTTCTCAAAATAATCTATAGAATGCATTACCATACTTGGGAGAAGGATGTAGGTATATACGTTTGCTGGAGGGTCTTTCTGCAGAGGGGCACTCGGCTTTGTTTTGTTAATAAAGTCTAATTTTTCTGGCATCAAATATCTCTGAAGTCATTCCCCTGAAAAGAATTAAACTACAACACCATCTTGTTGTTAAAATCCTCTGCTGACCAAAAGTCAATACACACCTGTGGCGAGCAGGACTTGCAGGTATTTGTTTTATTTATAGTATTAAGGTCTGTTGAATGTTCGCCGGTTCCCGCCTCCTTCTTCCCACAACAACGAACTTACAATACCATTTCAAGAGGGGCAATCGTGTGAATCGACACGAGCGGAGTCCTTGCCTCTGGCTCAGGCCTCTTACTCAAAATGCACCTCTTACACTCATTAACGTATGTCTTAATGTCCTCCTCCATAGACTCCCAGAAGAACTGCTGCCTAGCCAACCACAGAGTGCGATGCTGACCCTGATGACCAGCGTTATCATGCACCCACTTCAGAACAGTACCTCGAAGAGCTGTTGGCACCACAAACTGGTAAGTATTTTTCTTAGACACTGGATTCTTAGAAACTGCGCAAAACACCCAACCTTAAGGTAAGTTTACCCCATTGATAAGTATCTACACAGTTTTTTAGACTCAAACACTTTTCTCTGCGAGACAGATATTTTCCTCTCTCCACAAATAGCTTTACTCTGTCAATTGTAGGATCCTAACCTTGTTTTTCCAGCAATTCATTATGGGTCAGGCTACGGTGCTCACTCTGCTCTGCGTCCGCCAAACTCTCGAAATGCTGCACATACGACATACTTCTAATGGCTGCACCATGCTCCCATGTTTGTGTGCTGGGTACTTGACTGCACATGATTTAAAGACTTAGACGCAAAGACAATGGGCCTTGCCACAGCACATCCATCTTGAACTTGTGACAAAACGGCCACAAGCCCACTAGTGGAGGCATCCACAGACAACAGAAACGGTTTTCGAAAAATCTGGGTGCGTAAGCAAAACCTTGCTTACCAAGTTAGACTTCAAACTCTCCAGGGCTGCTCTGCAGTCATCAGTCCAAGCCGTCGGAGAAAGCGTATGGAGCCAGGGAGCAAGGGCATCCTGCTTTATTATTATTATTTATGAATTTCTTTTAAAAAAAATAAAAATAAAAAAAATAATTCAGTAACATAAGGGCAGATCCTTTGAGCACAGCTGAAGACAGTTACGCTTGAGTGATCAAGAATATTCTAATCTAAAAATAAGATTTCCTTCAATTCCTACGTCCTCTTCCCTTGCAGCCTTCCCTCGCATCCTAAGTGGTGTGGAGCTGAGTCAAATGACTTGGGCAATAATTTTAGGAAGGTGACGATATTCAGTCACAAGGGGGAGCTTAAAGGAGAACTCCTGTCAATTTTAACATTGATATAATTTTTTTGTAAATTTGGAGTGCTGTCAATACAGAGAACAATGACAAAAATCGTTGTTGCCTACACCGTGTTATCCTCTTTTTAAAATTTGCACCCTGTTGACTTCAATGGGGCAAGTTTTAAACCTGCTTTTAGCCTCTTAACATCCTTGATGTGTCATTACAAGTGCACAGGTCATGTGAGTGATTCCTTCAGAGTGATCACGGGTGAATCTGACTGCAGTAGATGTGAAAGATATGAATAAAAATAATGTTGTTTCAGCCAGCGCACATACCTGTATTTTCTTCCTGTTTTCGGTCGAAGCCCATAGTAATCGATTGTCGAGTTCACACGCATAGGTTTAGTTACCTATGATCACGCGCGTGAACTCGACAATCGATTACTATGGACTTCGACCGAAAACAGGAAGAAAATACAGGTATCTGCGCTGGCTGAAATAACATCATATTTATTAATATCTTTCACATCTACTGCAGTCAGATTCACTCGTGTTCACTCTGAAGGAATCACTCACATGACCTGTGCACTTGTAATGACACATCAAGGATGTTAAGAGGCTAAAAGCAGGTTTAAAACTTGCCCCATTAAAGTCAACAGGGTGCAAATTTTAAAAAGAGGATAACACGGTGCGCAACGCGCACCACCGATTTTTGTCGTTGTTCTCTGTATTGACAGCACTCCAAATTTACAAAAAAATGAGCTCAATGTTAAAATTGACCGGAGTTCTCCTTTAAGCAGCATGGGTGACATCACCCTGAAAGCATCCAAAAATATATATTAGTCACTGATAAAATAATAGCCTAATATATTGAAATATTTGCAATTGTATATGTTGCTTGCAAATACTTTAATTTTATCAGACTACACATTTAGGTTTGAATTTTCATCAAAGAAGGAAGATGTCTCATGTTCCCAGATAATACGTGTAGTTACAACATCTACCAGCAGGGGTGAACAGCCCAGGATACAGTACTAACCACACCATGAGCCTGTGAAAATAAATATACTGTGGAAATTCTCAAAATGTAAAAAAAAGTATTATGAATGTCCTTGTATTTTGAAAGCACATTACCACTGGAGGAGACCATTTCATGCATTTATCTCTGTAGACAATAAGGATTTCAATCACCTTCACTATGATAAATATTAAAGGGGGGGTGAAATGCTATTTCATGCATACTGAGTTTTTTACACTGTTAAAGAGTTGGATTCCCATGCTAAACATGGACAAAGTTTCAAAAATTAAATTGTACGTTTGAAGGAGTATTTCTGTGCCAAAAATTGTCCTTCCGGTTTGTCACAAGTTTCGGAAAGTTTTTTTCGAGTATGGGTCTGTGTGACGTCAGATGGGGCGGAATTTCCTTATATGGGTCCTAAGGGCACTTCTGCCGGAAAACCGCGGGCGCGTGCGCACTCGTAGACCAGAGCAAGAGAGTGAAAGCAGTACCTCATCAAAGCGCTCTGCTCGGCTTTTGGAAGTCAGTGTCACCAAAGAAGTGGGTTTTTGGTTGCCAGGGCAAGACAACCCTGCACAGATTCCCAAAGAACCCGGCGTTAAGGAACCAGTGGATTTAGTTTTTTTTTAGAGCATCATCAACGGAGTTGCGTAAGACTGTTTGTTCCCTGCATTTCGACGATGATTGTTTTATAAACAAAGCCCAGATCGACGGATTTGCAGATCGTCTAATGCTTAAGGATCGAGCAGTCACAATGATAAAGGTTCGCGGTCGTGGTTGGAACCGGGCGGTGAGTAAAACTGTTGAACAAATGTCTCTGTGTGTTGTTAGCTCGGCGTGTTAGCACACAGCTTTAGCTTCGCCCACACGGCCCGCCTTCAGCCGCTCGTTTTTTTCCGGAAAGACTCGGTACAGCCTATCTTTCTTTTATAAATATAATAAAACTAAAGACTTGTTGGAGATATGAAAGATGCAATACTACTCTATAGGTACTCAAGATTAACAGGAGATTGAGTGAAAATGAGCATTTCACCCCCCCCTTTAAAGACATTTAATCAGAGTTCAGTGAGGAAATTGAGCTGCTGTATAATAAAGTCTGTTGATATTTTCTGATCAAACACTGAAGATCACTGAATAATATAGCCTACTGACCGTTTTCACTGCAGCTTCTGGTGATGGTGATCAGATTGAATCTGAATCAAAATCACATAACTATATTTGAACAGATTATTAAAATATTTAATATTTAATGTACACATGAAAAAAGAAAAGAGAAGTTTCCACATATTAGTTTTTAAAGCCTTTGACACCATGAACTAACATGTTGTTTTACCATGTTCAGCGCTCCAGCTAAAATGACAACTAGAGTTAAAATGACTAAATCTGGAGATTAAAATTATTCAGACATGTATTTTATTCATTAACCCCTGATAAGAATCAGTTTAATTATCCCATGATGATAAGCTCTCTCTGTGTGACCTTTGACCTTTTGATCTTTAGTCAAAATTAATCACACAATGTCATACACTACAGGATCACAATAAACATGTAAAAAATTCAAAAATTCTAAATGGTTCAAATGGTTCATGCTTAAAACAATAATACTGCAGAAGTGATTAATCAGAATTAATTTTTCTCTGCAGTCAACACAGATGTGCCGATCATGTACAAGGTTTCATTCATTTTCAAGAATGGCGCTGACAATTTCAGAAGAAAAGTTTGATGCCATGACATATACACTCACCTAAAGGATTATTAGGAACACCATACTAATACTGTGTTTGACCCCCTTTCGCCTTCAGAACTGCCTTAATTCTACGTGGCATTGATTCAACAAGGTGCTGAAAGCATTCTTTAGAAATGTTGGCCCATATTGATAGGATAGCATCTTGCAGTTGATGGAGATTTGTGGGATGCACATCCGGGGCACGAAGCTCCCGTTCCACCACATCCCAAAGATGCTCTATTGGGTTGAGATCTGGTGACTGTGGGGGCCATTTTAGTACAGTGAACTCATTGTCATGTTCAAGAAACCAATTTGAAATGATTCGAGCTTTGTGACATGGTGCATTATCCTGCTGGAAGTAGCCATCAGAGGATGGGTACATGGTAGTTATAAAGGGATGGACATGGTCAGAAACAATGCTCAGGTAGGCCGTGGCATTTAAACGATGCCCAATTGGCACTAAGGGGCCTAAAGTGTGCCAAGAAAACATCCCCCACACCATTACACCACCACCACCAGCCTGCACAGTGGTAACAAGGCATGATGGATCCATGTTCTCATTCTGTTTACGCCAAATTCTGACTCTACCATCTGAATGTCTCAACAGAAATCGAGACTCATCAGACCAGGCAACATTTTTCCAGTCTTCAACTGTCCAATTTTGGTGAGCTCGTGCAAATTGTAGCCTCTTTTTCCTATTTGTAGTGGAGATGAGTGGTACCCGGTGGGGTCTTCTGCTGTTGTAGCCCATCCGCCTCAAGGTTGTGCGTGTTGTGGCTTCACAAATGCTTTGCTGCATACCTCGGTTGTAACGAGTGGTTATTTCAGTCAAAGTTGCTCTTCTATCAGCTTGAATCAGTCGGCCCATTCTCCTCTGACCTCTAGCATCAACAAGGCATTTTCGTCCACAGGACTGCCGCATACTGGATGTTTTTCCCTTTTCACACCATTCTTTGTAAACCCTAGAAATGGTTGTGCGTGAAAATCACAGTAACTGAGCAGATTGTGAAATACTCAGACCGGCCCGTCTGGCACCAACAACCATGCTACGCTCAAAATTGCTTAAATCACCTTTTTTTCCCATTCTGACATTCAGTTTGGAGTTCAGGAGATTGTCTTGACCAGGACCACACCCCTAAATGCATTGAAGCAACTGCCATGTGATTGGTTGATTAGATAATTGCATTAATGAGAAATTGAACAGGTGTTCCTAATAATCCTTTAGGTGAGTGTATATATATGTATATACACACACACACACACACACACACACACACACACACATATACATATATATGTGTGTGTGTTCATATATATATATACTGTATATATGTTTTTTTTTTATGTAATGTATCGACATGGTATGATTATGTTATATAAATGTATGTAATGAATGTAAATGTTAAGTATTAAAAACAAAGTTTCCACTGCACTGGTCAGTTTCTGCTCTTGTTTTCACACTTCATCTCTCACACACACGTTCACATGCAGAAAAGCAGAAGTATCTGCAGCTCTTTAACACTTTTAGCTCCTGACAGCTTCAGTTTCGTGAAGGACTGCTTATCAGCATTTATTTTAGCAGAAGTACATTAAACCACAGCATGTTTAGTGTCTCTGCACTTACTGTCCTTTTCTTTCATTTGATCTTCTTAGTTGATCATTTGCTACTATATTTTGCACAAATATGAAAGAATCAATTGTATTGATTGCTGTATTGAACTCATCTGTGGTTATTTTGCTGAAAATCATTTCATGTTGAGTCAGTTGACCGATGCACCTGATGCCTGTGGTTTAGTCTGGTTTGTGTGGACAGATCTGATCCAAATGACACACCAGAATAGGAGTTTAACTGAACAATGGAGAGACTTGATCAGGCCAAACATCTGTGGATCATGCGGTTCAACAGTCATGAATGCAAACGTGCTAAGTGATGAGAGATAAAGATCGAAGTAAGCTCAGGTTGGAATGCAAATTTTGTGTTTATGTGACTGTGGTCATTTTTCTTTTCTTCACAGCTTCTCATATCACACTCAGTGTTACAGTGGACTACAACTTCTAAGAGCTAACAGTGTTTTTAGAAGAATCAACCACAGCCTTGATGAGTTTATTGATTCAATGACAATGTTCAGTCATAGAATATTAAAATATGTAGATTTTTAGAATCGGTTTCTCTCTCTTTCTTCATAGCCCTTATATCAAAAGGACTTGTAGAGTTTTTTTTTTTTTTTTTTTTTTTTTTTTTTTTTGGTGAACACATTTGCTTAATGAATGAATGTAATAAACTTACAAACATGTTGAAAGGACTAGAAGCAAAAATAGATTATTTGTTTCACATAATTATAGTGAGTAGATGTGATTGGCAGCATATTGATTTTGATGGTATAATAGGATACTGTGTGTTGCATCATGAATTAGGGCTCTTCGGTGGCATCAGTTGCATGTTTTCTTTCTTTCTTTCTTTCTTTCTTTCTTTTTTGTCTTTACAGGTGCTACCAATACTATTTTTTTGTTATAGTTCTAATATACAGTCTTTGATCAGTCATGTAGCAAAATTCATTATCAAGACTGCTCATGTAAGGAAATAAAGAGGTAAATCAGCCCTGCACATGATTTTGGCTAAATTCTGGAATTACAATGAGTAATGTTGGATAGTCACTGTAATAGTGGAACAGAGTTACAGTCGATTTATGAACCAAGGGGGCTTGAAGCAAACTGAAAGAGGGGCCCAAACCCAGGCGATACTGTTTGCATCAATGAGATTTAGGGCCATAACATTAGGATGACGAGTATAGCAGTTTGATATGTCAGATCTGGCCCTTTCAAAAAATAACCAATATTTTTCTGGTGTCAAAAACAAGTAAAACTCATCAACAGAAAGTCTTGTCTGGTCCCCAAAACTCTATTCAACCTAGTTTTCTATCAGAGTTTAACTGAGAAAGCCAGAGAACAGCAAGCAGGAGACAGAGTGATGATGATGATAAGAAGGCTAGCAAGTTTATTGAATAATCTTAGTTGTATGCATTTCAGTGCCCAGATTTCATTTGACCAGTACAAATCCAACATTTATTATAACAAAGCAAAAACAATGAAACCTTTAAAACCGTTAAAAAACCTGGAAATGGAGACATTCTCCTTTCTACTCATGTAGACAAACATCTCTTTAAACCACACAATCATAAGATTAAACAACAATATCAAGGAAATAAGTAATATAAAAACATTAAAATGATATAAATAAACAATCTAATAATAAAATTAATATATAATAAATTGTATAAATCAAATGAAAAAAAAAATTAAATGATAATTGGTATAAATCAAGTAACAAATGTATGGTTGCTCTCTTGACACAAACAAACACACAGGTTGCTATTGAGAATACTTAACACCCTTTCCATCCGGTTGTGATTTAATACAAAAGACTGATGTTTGACCTTTAGTCACTCATGTACATTCAAGGTAATCACAAAAGCAACTGACATTTTAAATCTCAAATGAATTTCCTCGGTTAAAGACATGCAGACATTGTTCTGAATCAAACACTTGAAACCTGATCTTAACAGCTGGAGGACAATGGAGAAGCTTGATCAGGCCAAACATCTGTGGATCATGGGGTTCAACAGCCATGTTTGGGGGAAAAAAAGTGCTAAAATAGTTGTGATGACAGATAAAGATGAAACTAAGAGCAAAATGGAAAAAAAACTGATGAAATGACTTGTGAAATGACCATGTGTTTGTGGTCAGTTTTTTTTTTTTTTTTTTTTTTTTCTCAGTTTCTCATTTCTCACTCAAAGTTTTTTCCACTACAGTGGGCTACAACTTCCTAGAACAGTTTAACAGTGTTTTCAACAGCACAGCCACAATGAGATTAATGTTTCAAAAGACATTTTAAGGTTCATATATTTTGACTTAATATTACACTTCTCATCTCATCTGAATATCACACTTGTCATGCATATACAGTGAGGAAAATAAGTATTTGAACACCCTGCTATTTTGCAAGTTCTCCCACTTGGAAATCATGGAGGGGTCTGTAATTGTCATCGTAGGTGCATGTCCACTGTGAGAGACATAATCTAAAAAAAAAAATCCAGAAATCACAATGTATGATTTTTTAACTATTTATTTGTGTGATACAGCTGCAAATAAGTATTTGAACACCTGAGAAAATCAATGTTAATATTTGGTACAGTAGCCTTTGTTTGCAATTACATTGGTCAAATGTTTCCTGTAGTTTTTCACCAGGTTTGCACACACTGCAGGAGGGATTTTGGCCCACTCCTCCACACAGATCTTCTCTAGATCAGTCAGGTTTCTGGGCTGTCGCTGAGAAACATGGAGTTTGAGCTCCCTCCAAAGATTCTCTATTGGGTTTAGGTCTGGAGACTGGCTAGGCCACGCCAGAACCTTGATATGCTTCTTACAGAGCCACTCCTTGGTTATCCTGGCTGTGTGCTTCAGGTCATTAAGACCCAGCCTCGACCCATCTTCAATGCTCTAACTGAGGGAAGGAGGTTGTTCCCCAAAATCTCGCAATACATGGCCCCGGTCATCCTCTCCTTAATACAGTGCAGTCGCCCTGTCCCATGTGCAGAAAAACACCAACAAAGCATGATGCTACCACCCCCATGCTTCACAGTAGGGATGGTGTTCTTGGGATCCCTTACAGAAAAAACACATGAACTTCACATGTGCAAAAACTCATGTGATCACATGTGACCACATGCACATGTGATTTTGCACATGTGAAATTTAACATGTAAAAACATGTGACTTTGCACATGTGAAATATGTGGATCACATGTGAAACATGTGTTTTGCACACGGGAAATGTGTGCTTTTGGAACATTTGCACATGTGATTGCATGTGAAACACATGTGAAACCCATGAGCTCACATGTGAAACGTAAAATTCCCATGTGAAACCTATAATCACGTGAAACCCATGAGATCACATGTGAAACCCATGACATCACATGTGAAACCCATGAAATCACATGTGAAACCTATAATCACATGTGAAATCCATGAAATCACATGTGAAACCCATGAGATCACATGTGAAACCTATAATCACATGTGAAACCTATGATCACATGTGAAACCCATGAGATCACATGTGAAACCTATAATCACATGTGAAACCCATGAGATCACATGTGAAACCCATGAAATCACATGTGAAACCTATAATCACATGTGAAATCCATGAAATCACATGTGAAACCCATGAAATCACATGTGAAACCTATAATCACATGTGAAACCCATGAGATCACATGTGAAACCTATAATCACATGTGAAACCCATGAGATCACATGTGAAACCCATGAGATCATAAGTGAAACCTGAAATTTCCATGTGAAACCAATAATCACATGTGAAACGTAAAATTTCCATGAGAGACCCATGGAATAACATTTGAAACCCATCAACAATCTATGTTAAACCTACACCCCACGTAAACCTGCAACTTCATGTGAAACCCATGTAAAAATCATTCACCAATATACCACAGAAAATGGTAGTCCTACCATGTTCTTTTGTAGGGCCTATAGCCATGTTTCCCAACATTAAAACAAATAATTCAAATTTAGCTTTTATTTCATTTCAAAATATGCAGTACAAAGAGAGTGTTTGAATGTTTAAAACAAACAAAGCAAAACCAAATTAAAATTATACATTTAAAAAAAGTGTATTGTCTCAGTCCTCTGTGTCTCCTTCAGCAGGCATCCTGTTTTGGGATAGAAAAACAATCAAAGATTAGGGCAGTGCAATATGTCTTTTCCTCACAGATATCACTGAACTCAGAGTGAAATTTTGGTGTTGAGTCTTTAACGCACCCTTTGGTTTTGAATGTACACACACAATGTATGTAAATGCAGTGAAGTGTTCTGGTCACGTGCCAGTGTTTCAGTAGATCTTGCTGTAGGAGAATTGACTGGCTTTTGTCAGAAAACTTGCAATGACGACAGAGCATCACTTTGGCTACACCCTGATGGAGAAATAAAAGTACAATTGATCATTAATAATAAAATAAATTAATAATAATAATAATTTGACGCTTATAAAATAAAATAATGTAACATCACTATATTAGTTAGGCCTGTTTCCTTAAATTTGTGATGAAACCAGAGTTGCAACCAATTTTACTCCATATTGTAACGTATTTATAATTGAAATACACATACAATGGCTATACAATACAAAGTGTTTGCACATCCCTGGCAGTTGGTTTGTAAAATATCTTCATTGTTTTGTCAGATATCTTTATTTTGTCTGAAGATATGCAGAGAAGTGTATGTGTGTGTGTGTGTGTTGTTGTTGTTGCTGTTAATTAGGGATGCAACGATACCATTTTTTCAGAACCGATCCGATACCAAAAATTCTGAGTATCGGCCGATACCGATCCGTACCGATACCAGCACAGGTTTTTTTTAATCAAGTAGAATTTCTATAACTCTGTGTTGAACTGATAATAAGAACTGAAAAAAAGAAAAACAACAACAACAAAAAATATATGATCATAATCTGACATAAATGCTATTATAAACTAGATTAGTGGATAATTCAGTAAAATTTAGTCTAGAAAAATCACGAGTGCACAATAATTGTATAAAATCTGAACATTTTGTGAAAAAAAAAAAAAATTTAGTGGGGAACAAATTAGAGACAATAAGTGTAACACTAAATCTGGTAAAACTTAGCAATTAATAGCAATTATGTTATATCCTACTATAAAATTGAGACATTTTTTAACTGTATAGCACAGCTGTTTAATGAGGTAGCAACATATGATAGATAGGACAGAACAAGAAAGGCTATTAATAATCTTTCATTGCGTCCCTGTATTATGATATGAAAGGCTCCAATACAGAGCGGCACAAAGCGCTTTTATGCGCATCCCGAGCGCAGAATGATGCGCTTGAAGCAACATGAGTCACAGCGCGCAGCGCGTCGAGTCCGCATTGAAAAGTTTCAAGCACAAAGAAAATACATATTGATGCGTAGTGTATTATACAGTATCTATCTATGCAATAGTCTATTCAGCATTTTCTTTTAACAGTTTTAAATTTCAGTTACTGTGCGTGTGAAGAACAAATAGTGCTCTGACTTTTCTCCAGTGTTGTGATCTAACAGACACCCGGTAGAAAGTAACATGATTAAGGTACAGCAATAAAATCCAGCAAGATAAGAGTTGTTTTATGCGAAACCATAGACCTTTATCTACAGATCAAGTATAATAATAGTAACATTGAATCATCTTGGAGAGAGTTTCATCGTGTTAACTGTCGTAACCGAACGCGACGCGCTGTTTGAATGCTGAATGAAGAATGATTGACAGCCGCAGCTGAGAGAAACATTTACGTGATCTTGAATTTAACGACTTAAATATTCATTTATATCTCACATTATACTATATAATGGCTTCAGAACACTTAAAATATTGTGCACAAAAATGTATGGTGCTTTATAATGTTTGTGTGCCTTTTGTGTGGCTTAACAATAACACAGAATAGTATACACACAATATCGGATTTGGATCGGCCTCGTCTGACCGATACCCGATCCGCCAAAAATGGCAGTATCGGAGCCGATATCGATACTGAGTATCGGATCGGTGCATCCCTACTGTTAATAAACTAAAAATAATAGGCCTATAATGTTATTAAACAATTGAAAATATTACATTGTAATTGTATTAAAAAGAAAGAAAAAAAAATCCTACAGTTTTTTTTTTTTTTATGCTTAATTATGCATTAAATTCAGGTAGGCTACTGAGTCGCTGTCCTCAGTGCCGCAGAGAAGCGCCTACAATCAAAATCCTGGCGCCGCTAGTGCCTATCACATGTAATTTTGTAGCGAACTGTCTTGTGTGATTAAAGTTTTGAGCTTCAGAATTTCCGATAACATAGTGAGTTTTTAGGGAGCAAATGTTTCAGTGCACTGTAAGGATGTTGTGATAAAGACGGCCTTTAACCACTGACTACTGAGCTAGAGAACTGAGTGATATTTACCCAGAGTTTAGCACCTTGAATAGCTTGTTCAGGTGTGCTGGACTAGGTTGGAGTAAACCTCTGCATGTAAGTGGACCTTGAGAGACGATATTATATCTCCTGCAATATGTTCTGAACTTACAACACTGGTGTCCAGACCAAAGCTCTGCAGAGTTTCTGGTGATCCTGGATCAGCTGCTCAGGTCTGCTTTATTGGGTTTGGGAGCTAAACTCTGTGATCAGGACTAGATGGCAAACAATACTGTAAAGGGGAGAAGACAAACACTATTATTATGTTATAAATAACTTGTTCTGTGTTCATCTGCTAACCTGTACAAAGTATGCATCATGAATAAGTGGTATGAAGTTGCTATTTTAATAACACTGTTTTACTACATTAATACTAACTACAAACCTGATCAAAATGACTGGTGGGCAATGGAGGAAAGGCTTATTTTGCCCTCCAGGTCAAGTACAGCTCGCTGCATCCTGACGTCACTTGATAACTATGAATTAACCATACAGTCCGTACTTTTAGGTTAAATAAATTAGACTATTCCCATTCATCCATTGACCAATTGTCAGCAAAACCTTTACAAAACTATCAAAATATCTCATCTACACATAATATGTGATTAAACGCCCATACTTACAGCTCAAGTCTATAGTTAACCTAACTTAACGTTAAGTTACCTCAAGTTAGCCTAACGTTAACGGTTGAGATGCTAACGGACTTTTGCTAAGACACTAAGCCATTTCTATAAAGTAAATATTCAACGGAAGCGAGTCATTTACATGAAAGAAAGTCTCAGAAACACTTGTATGTACAATCTGTGTAATTTTATGGACTAAACTTACCTTAAAGTAGTTAAAACAACAGCGAGAGACGGAGTTTCGCTGATTGTCAGTTGAGCTGCTGCCTCGTTTCCATGGTAACGCCCTCCGCTCCAGTTCAAATGCTGCTTGAATATTCAGCGCGCGCGCCCATTAAAACACGTAGAAGTCACGCAGCATTTACATACATTTTGAATTGATGGAGTGAATTATTTGATAATCAGCTAAAATATCCTGAAACTTGATACATTATTAAGTGGATAGTAGGCTTGTGGCCATCGCAAACTGTAAATAGAATGAAAATATAAAAGCATTGAAAACGTACAAGTCTGTCAGTTATAATAGGCTACATTATAATATAATATATAGGCCTACCTTTAGGAATGGTAAACGCGGTGTGGAAACAAAATAGCAAAAACTACATGATATAATTATGAACGTTTTCTACACAAATTCACAGATGTGACACGAAGAACAAAGCTTTATTCTAAGTATTTTTTTTAATGTATTTCAAATCTATTAAATGTATTTCAATATTTAACAGTGCTTTACATAATGTGAATATATTAATATTCACATGTGAATATATTAATAGTGCTGTTGTTTATCGGGGTCTACAGTGTTTAAACTACTTTGATGTTTAATGTTTTTATGGATGCATTATAGGCATATTTAATGTAGTAACTGTTAACAAATGTTCAGATATAGGTGTAATAATATTCAGCACAAGTTTTCAACGAGATACAAACCACTAGGGAGCGCTTTTTACTGGATTTATGCCAAATCATGTAGGTAGATGGTTTACGAACATAGGTGTTCACAAATAATGTATTTCTGGGATGTGCAGTGACACGTAACTTTGAAACTATTTCTACAATCTATTTATTCACTTGCTACAATAGACTTTAATTGTATTTATGCTATATTAGGGCTAAATGTGGTTTAAAACAGACGGACCAAACAAAGCCCAAATGTCAACGTCTATTTTTGGGCTAAATTAAGACTATGACGGGCCGACTTGATTCAGCCCAAAAAACAATGTCTTAATGACGTCTGGTGCTGGGTGGGCTTTCTCTCGACATGATTATGTATAACTTATAAAACATTTCTAATACCAATCACAAATACGTCTCAGGACGTAACAACACACAAAAAAACATAGAATATGGTTTACATTTTTGTCGTTATTAAGTCTAAAATTGATTATTTATTAACTGGCACTTACTTGAAGTTAAGTATGACTGTGACAAAATGGGACAACTTCCCATTACAAAGAAGCTGAAAATGTACAGTATTTGTGATGTGGAAACATGATTCACATGTTAAAAATTATTTTACAACATGTGCAAATATATTTCACATGAGCTCCACATTATAACCTATAGAAACATGTTTTCCACATGTGCCACATGCTCCATTATGTTCACATGTGGTGAAATGTTGTTCACATGTGGTAAAATGTTGTTCACATGTGGTGACATGTTGTTCACATGTGGTGACATGTTGTTCACATGAGAACACATGTGATCACATGAGGTCACATGTAATCACATGTGGAAAACATGTGATAACATGTGAAATTCATGTGTTTTTTCTGTAAGGGATGGTACTCATCATTCTTCTTCCTCCGAACACGTTTAATGGAATTATGACCAAAAAGTTATATTTTGGTCTCATCTGACCACATGACTTTCTCCCATGATCATCCAAATGGTCATTGGCAAACTTAAGATGGGCCTTGACATGTGCTGGTTTAAGCAGGGGAACCTTCCGTGCCATGCATGATTTCAAACCATGACGTCTTAGTGTATTACCAACAGTAACCTTGGAAACGGTGGTCCCAGCTCTTTTCAGGTCATTGACCAGCTCCTCTCGTGTAGTTCTGGGCTGATTTCTCACCTTTCTTAGGATCATTGAGACCCCACAAGGTGAGATCTTGCATGGAGCCCTAGTCCGAGGGAGACTGACAGTCATGTTTAACTTCTTCCATTTTCTAATGATTGCTCCAACAGTGGACCTTTTTTCACCAAGCTGCTTGGCAATTTCCCCGTAGCCCTTTCCAGCCTTGTGGAGGTGTACAATTTTGTCTCTAGTGTCTTTGGACAGCTCTTTGGTCTTGGCCATGTTAGTAGTTGGATTCTTACTGATTGTATGGGGTGGACAGGTGTCTTTATGCAGCTAACGACCTCAAACAGGTGCATCTAATTTAGGATAATAAATGGAGTGGAGGTGGACATTTTAAAGGCAGACTAACAGGTCTTTGAGGGTCAGAATTCTAGCTGATAGACAGGTGTTCAAATACTTATTTGCAGCTGTATCATACAAATAAATAGTTAAAAAATCATATATTGTGATTTCTGGATTTTTTTTTTTAGATTATGTCTCTCACAGTGGACATGCACCTACGATGACAATTTCAGACCCCTCCATGATTTCCAAGTGGGAGAACTTGCAAAATAGCAGGGTGTTCAAATACTTATTTTCCTCACTGTATATATATTCAATCATACAGACTAAATCACATCTGTTCTAAGAGAGGAAAAAACGTTTCTACTTTCCAACTTACAACATTTATTCAATGATAAAATCAATAAGAAGTCAAATGTATTCTAAATATCATTAAAATCAGTAAGGGCTCACTAAGTGATCACATGACTCCATCTCAAGATTGTGTAATCATGTACTTAAAGATAATGAAAATCATTTATAATTATTTGAAGAAGCAACATGATTACAAATATAAAAAACTTTCACATATCGGCTTTTTTAGAACTTTTACACTAAGTATTTTGAAGACAGAACAGTTAGCAACATGTTTCTATGTTCATTAACAAGGTGGCGCTTCAGCAGTGTTGTGCATGAAGAAATGCATGGAGATTCTCAAAAATTATCCGTTCGTGATGATGTTTGACCTTTTTAGCTAAACTAATTTAATCTAAATTGATCAAACGTTACAATCAGAATGGACTCAAAAATTATTTCGAAATCTACAGGGCACATTCACAAAATACACTATTATAATACTGCATTAATAAGGTAACAGAATAAAAAGAGAATTAGATCAACGACTCATGGCAACACCTGCATACACCACATCAGCCTCTTTTTGGACTCTCTGCAAGAAAAAACAAACACAATCAGATATTAATATAATAATTATATAATAATAATTACTTTATATTATAATAAAGTTAAAATTTTCCTGACATTTTCAAACACAAATCCAACTGTTTCCGGAGAATAGGTCAGACATATAAAGTAATCAATTATCTTACCACTTTGCGCATTTTTTGTTTGTAGAATGTTGGATCGGCATAAGTTATCTCTTCCCCACGCTGAACTGTTTCTACAATACAGTAAAATGCAAAACTCTTAGACCCAGTGTCACAGACAGGGCTTAGATTAAGCCAGGATTAGGTTTTAGTTCAATTAGGGCATTTAAGTAACATTTCTAAAAATCAGTTAAAAAAACTGATGTACATCTTGAGACAAATCAATGGCAGTGACTTATTTTAAGATATATCAGTGCAAGTTGCTTTCTGTTAAAACAGCTCAAACATACATTTTAGTCTGGGACTAGACTCAAGCTTTGTATGTGAAAATCTTCAATATCTAAAAAAATATATATATAAAGTTTTAAAATCTTCCACTGTTTTATACCTGACGTCATATATTTGCATACTGGAATGTCTTTGTTTTTTTACCAAATATTTGGATTACATGGATTTTTGGAGTTGACATCAGTTTAAACTAATAGTCAAATTGTCAAGTATTTAACACTATTCTTTTGCTGTCTTGCAAACACTGGTATTTCCTTTGGGAAATGCAAATGTCGTTATAACTTGCCTTGTTGTCCTGATTTTTTAATCTTCCTGTATACACAGGTCATCACAATAGATCCCATGACCAGAAAAGTTACAGTAGCACCAGCAAATATCAGCACATAGGTGATCTGTTCAGTCTGTGCTGTAATTATAGAGAAACAGATATTAGTGTAAGATTGTTTTAGTCTGATTTGTAACAAACATTAATCTGTGCACATCATTTTAAGTTTTTTAAATTCACATATAATGTCAGTTAAGGGTGTTATGAAGTATCTCTTGATTGCATTAAACATTCTCTGTCATCATTTTAAATGTATCATTTATCTTATAAAGGAATTTTTCATTTCTATAAATAATGTTATTTAGTTTACATGCCACATCACGCACATATACTAATCTGTTACACTGCGAAATTCACCAGCCAAATTTTCAACATTTCCATGGCACATACACTCTTCATGTTCTTCATGTTTTCCCTCCTGCTATTGGCAGCTAACTACATTAGCTAAGTCTCTTTGCAAAGTACACACAAAAAAAAAAAAATATATATATATATATATTACTGGGTGAAGAATCTTGCTTTGGAACAGTCAAATCAACAGCTGTTTGACCTGCGCATGTGTGACAGCAGAGTTGAGTGATGTTGTCCAGATGTGTGGTCTGGTTGCTGATGGGATTGTTCAGCACACAGCTGTAGGTGTTTTTATCCTGATATTCCACCTCCAGATGTAGAGAGAGACTGATGCTGAGATCACACACACTGATGCTGGACAATACACTGATTCCTGCGTACCAGGAGAGATTCGCCCTTGACACATTCATCACTGAACACAGCAATGATCCTGATGATGATGATGATGAAGGACTGTATCTGCTAATGACAGGAATGGGCAGAGGAGCTGGAAAATATTAAAGCATAATTCAACATACATTTTTGTCACCCCAGTGGCTGTCTCTAAAATTTAATTAAATAAAAAAGGGAATTTTTTAACAAAAATATAAATATAATTTAAATTACAGCAACACCTGGTTACTTCATGCGTTTTCTCTGATCGAATATCTAATTTGTTAAAGCAGTTCCATTTATACTTGGCCACATAAATGTATCTCCGCAAAACGAAAATAAACCTGATCTTCAATTCCTGCTCTATATGCAAATTTAACAGAGTTCAACTCTGTTAAACAACAGCAACAGATATGTGCTGCATGTATTTATCATCAGCTATTTTCAAGATCAAAGATCACAATAGGAGAGAAAGTAACATCAGCACTGGTAAGATTACTTAGTCTCACTACTTTTATATAGATGATTGTGTTTTGAGCATCTGCTTCATTTGCGGCAGTTTGTGCGTTGGCTTGCTGAAGAGATAGACCTACTGTACTTTGCTGCGATGCGTATTGCAGTAGCGCTGTCATATCTGGCTAAAATATGTCATGTTGATGTTGCCTACAACACTCTCTAACACATTTATTTTTTAACATTCTGGGAGGAGTAAAATTTATATATGTGGTTTCAATAACCAGATGCATTTACACTTTCCAGTTTCGTCTGGAATGCGTCCCAGACCACCTCCGGAAGTGGTTTGAGTGATCGAATTTGAAAAGCAATCTTGAAAGTAATTCGTTGGGCATTTACTCCTGGTCTTTTCATGATCGGATAGATATCCGATCAGAGAAAACCAATGAAGTGACCAGGTTTAAAAAGTTTTTGTATATTAATATTAAAAAGTCATTTTATATTTCGGCGTATTTCTGGCGTGATTTTTTCACCCAAACTAGTTAAGCACAAATTTCACCCTGCAGCCAATTTCATTCCTTATTGGGTGGGGTGAAGGGTAGGGTTAGTATTTGTTAGCGTTGTGTAGCCCAGGGGTATCCAAACCTGTTCCTAGAGGGCCACTGTCCTGCAGAGTCCAGCTATCAATCCTAATTTAAAACACCTGAATCAGCAAATCAAGCTCTTCAGGATTACCAACCTGTGTCCCAATTCAGAGGCTGCATCCTTCGAAGGCCGAATGAGCCACAGTGGCACAATGAAGGCTGTCCTAATATGAAGGCTCATTCAAATATTATTCAATATCTTTATTGTGTATAGAAATGGACCATGGTGAACATATTTAGACAATTTGTGAACCCTGTTTTGTTTTGACAGTTGAATATAACTTTCAAAAAAAAAGTCTAATACAAACTTTTACTCCGCAGCTGCCACAGTTTCTAGGCAATAAAAAAAAGGATGCAGCCTCTGAACTGAGACAGAGCTATAGAAACATCCAGGCAAGTGTGTTGGAGCAGGTTGGAGGTAAAATCAGCAGGACAAATGTCCTCCAGGAGCAGGATTGGACATCCCTGGTGTAAGCAATCAGCTCTTTGATTGACGTGACCAATGAAATCTTCAGATACAGTTACAGGGTGAAGTTTGTGAAGATTGTCATACAGTACTGGTTCAGCAGATCACAAAACTCACGATTCAGATAATTTTTTGGATCAACGAGAAAAAAATGATTGGGGGTGGGCACAATTGTAACTTTGCTATTTTTCCTCTTCTTGCACAGGAATGGTTCAAACTCATTTGAATGAATGTGTAAATTGGCCAGACAGAACACATACAAATTATAAACTTTCACTCTATGATGGTTAAACTTTACAATTAATCTGCGAATCGCATGTGCAATCGTGCATGGGGCCTGGTCCGTATCACGGATAAACTGCGATCCATTAACCCCTCTTACAGTGAGTCCAGACAGGACCTATATTATTACATTCGCTCTAGCTTTAATCTGCAGGAATGCCTGCACAGGTCATTAGTTGCTGTATATGTAATATGCATTTGTGTAAATTATGGAATTAAATTACTTAATTTGTATGGTTACCCATTAAATCTGATTATGTACAAGGTGCAAGAGGGATTATGTATGTATGTTATTTTTATACGTGCAACATGTTGTCAAAACTTATTGATTAATGGTTAATAATACCAGAAATAAGTAATATTCCACATTCTCAGACATGTTTTTCCACCCATCATTTTCCGTAATAATTGTCTCTATATGTGGTCAGACACATATTGTATAAAGTTGGACCAGCTGCTGTCGTGCTGACACTACAAGACACAGATCATGTGAGCTCTATTCTGTCTTCACTATTGGTAGTTGCTGCTGAAAGTCTTTTCTCATTAGTTAAACTTTGTCTACTTTGTCTCTGCCAGGTGGGTAAATAGCCACATATACTGTAGTTGCAAATGGTTACTATTGGTCATGTTGCAGCAGCCAACTCTCATTGAAAATGAACAAGATCATGTTGCTTTTTTCACTGCGAGTTGCTGGCGGTGTGAACAGGATTTGCTTGTTCTAAAATTATGCTTTGATATACATAGCTGGTTGTCAGTAAAAATGGAGACAATTCCTCCTATAACCCAACAAGATGTGCTTTTTTTTTAAGGATGATTTAAATGCATCCTTCTTTGATGTTGTAAATTTTGTTTTATTGATGGGGATATAATATCCATACATGTAAATTGAAAAAAATGTAAGCCCTCCTTTAATATATTTCTATGTGAGTTTGTTAAAATGTTTCAGAGTTTAAAATGTTTCAAAAAACATAATAGAAATTTTGAAACTCTATGTTTCTCTCTGTCAAAATATTTACTATTTTAGTATATTTTTCTTTGATGTCTATATCGGCTACCTGTTTGTCTTCATCCTTGCTCCTCTTTTTTTTTTCTTTTTTTTTTCTTAAATCCAAATTCTGTGTTTATGGAAGTGTCTTACTTTGTTGATTGTTCCCTGTCCAAAAAATAAAGAATATATATATGCTTTTGAAATAATAAGAGGCATAAGTGACAAACAAGCAATGGCTTGGGATGTTCCTAATATGCTGAATCAGTGGCAAAATAAATTAGTTTTGACATGAAAAATATGAAATACATGAATGAATCTTTATATACATAATTGGGGGGGAAACAACCTATAAATCATGTTGTAATATAATTAATAAATTTGACTGTCAAAACAAAAAAACTAGACAGGACAAATAACATATTATTCTCTCACCATAGACAGTAACACTAAAGGACTTCCTCAAAAGTGTTTTTCCAGTGATCTCTAGTGTATAAAGTCCAGTGTCTGTGGTTCTCATGTTCTTGATGGTCAGAAATCCAGTCTGATTGTCCAGCTGCAGTCTGTCTCTGAATCTCCCAGCACTATCACTATATGAGATCTGCTGACTTGTTATATTGATTGCAGCTATTTTTGCACCTTTAATTAACAACTCTAACTTATGATTATTGTGTTCTTCAGTAAGATCAGGTTTTAGAGTGACAGAATCTCCCTCCTTCACTGGCACAGTCTTTACTTCATCTTTATCAGCACCAAACACTCCTGCAGAACAAACAGACAATGTTAATCAATAAAACATTAAGATCTGATCTTTATAAAACAGCGTCTCAGCCTCTCCAGAAAGAGTGCACAAGCTCAGATATTGGCACATCTGTTTCAAATTTAACCATATTCAATGATGAAAATGGTGATGTGTTTCGTGTTTATTTTGATACCTTCAGGTAACTGCTAAATAAGTGTTCAACCGCTGCTAGTCCCTTCGAGACCCTGGTCCCACATTTCGTTAGATTTCGCCAGGGTCCTCCCCCCTCCCAGGGTAATGCGTTTTTTTTAAACCGTGGTGCACCGGTTCTCTTTGGGTTGCGGTTGCGGTCATTGATCATGTAATGTAGCCTGTTAGCCAGGCTCTTGAATTTATGTGCATGATATACTGATTCACGACCTAAGCTGATTGAGTACCTATGTCAGGGTGATGAAGTTTGTTGGAAAATCATTCAGGGCTGCTTAAACATTTAGAAAGACTCGACACAGGGTAAACATGTTAAATAGATTAAAAAAGCCAACAACAACAACAACAATGTGACCTTTTTCTGCAAAGACATTCAAAGTTCCAGTACAAACTAGCTCCTTTGTTCAGTGAAATATCAATAGTGGTTGACCAAACTCTCTGAGCAGTGGTATAATGGGTAAAAAAGTTTGAATACATTTTAAATATTGTTTTCCTGCTTAATAAGTTAAATAAGCCAAAAATCCCTGAAAATTGTTTTATATATATGAATTTGCACTTTCAAATGAAAATAAATAAGTAAAGTATTGCTTTTCTTTGTGGCATTAAATTAATTGCCAAGCCCATGAGCAGTGGCGTAGCAAGTCAGCCCTGGGCCACTGGCCATGAGTGTAGTGACTTAAACATTGCTCCTTTGTAATAAGCATAAACATGGCATAAATATTATTCCATACATTCAAATTTGAAATTGATTCAGTCATGTATTCACATCGTTAGTCTGTGTTTACTTTAGTATGTCTTAAAAGTACCTCTTTGGTGGAGTAGGAGCATAATCCATATCATTGGGACCAAAGAAGCCATCATTTTTGGGCACGATTCCCTCAGCTCAAGCACATCCGATCCTGGGAGCACAATAAACTAACAATTAAACAATATCATTCTGTTTAATGTAATTTAATTATCTACTGAACATACATCAGGAATATTGATTTCTTTCTGTATGTCTACAACTTAAATTAGATGTTTAAATCTGTTCCAGACCTGAGGCTTCACTATCAGTCTTGTGAATGTGTCATCACGGACTACAGTCAAGAAACAGACAAGAAAGGGCGGTTCTTGAAATGAGGATGTAATGTTGAGGTTACACGCAGCTGTTTTTTAGGTCTGTCTATTGAAAAGAAATCTTACAGAATTTACTTTAAAGGCACAATATATAGGATTTTTGGGATTAAAATATCCAAAAACCACTAGTACAATCTTATATAGGTTGTTGTACTTATTATCCCAAATGTATCACTTAATTATCTATATTTCTGTCAGGACAACTATCATCAAATACGATTGACAATTAGCATACAGTTAGGATGGGTGGTATGATTCTGATGGGCAAGATCAGCAATGGGTACACAGAACAGAACCATCATGAATGTATTGCAGATATAGCCTATCATTAATTCAAGATTTTAATGTACAACATAATTCAAGAATTTATTCTGATTCAAGGGGAATAAGAATGCCAAATCCTGACTGACGAGAGGAGGAGCTGGGGATGGAGGTTAATTTGCTCCTGAGAAACGCGATAGCTGCTGATAATACTGAAGGAGCTTATATATGTATACAGTGAGAGGCGTCGTATTCCTACAGGTAGACGTGGATCAGCTGAGAGTCTGCTTATGCGAGCTTGACTAACATGACCTGCCAGAACTGACGCTTTGCTTGATTGTCATTTAGCCATCGTCACTTGGCTGCATGGAAGAGCAGCATGGATTTTTTATTTTTTTTTATGGATGAGAAAGTAATGGTATTGATGTGTAAAAAGGGATCCGCTGAAGGCAAGTGTAGGTCTTTCTGTACGTCTACAACTTAAATTAGATGTTTGTTGATTCCTTATTCTTCTCTAAGCCAACTTGCCGATTATCATTAATTACAAATACATGATTAGTTGAATTGTACCTGTCCTGATTGCATCAACCTGCTGTCCCCCGTGGGTTTTATTATATGGTTGTACAAAAATGTATCTAACAAATGTTGGGTACTTGAGTGTTTCATTGGTTATGGAGCCACAGAAAATCTCTGGTCCAGTAGAGAACCTGTAAATTACTCTTATTGTGATTGGGGTTGTTACACAAGGGAGCAGGAAATTTCTTCACAAACCTGTCATCAATTGGCCTATTTGATCTGTCCCTTCACCATTACACTGACTCAGTTGATTAAGTAAACAATGTTTGATAGAAACATCTTTTCTCTGCCCAAGTCATGCAATAAATCTGACTTATGCAAGTTAACAGATCAAATATTCACATATCGCTGTGAATGATCTCCCAGATGAAGGTTAGTTTTAAAGTAAACAACATTTTAACCGTTTGTGAATGACACATAATTGTATCCTTATTTAGTTACTTGGTGTTTGGCAACGAAGGGCGTACTTTGCATCAGCAATACTGATTTAATGACAAACAAGTAATTCATAAGAAGACAACTGATGGCACCTGTATTCATAGCAACTTTATTTATTTAGTTTTCTTGCACAACAACAAATTTAACATAGGCTGAAAGTAGCAAGCTGTGTTAACTGTGGGGCAGCTGCTTGGTTTAATAAAACGAACACCAAAACTTAAAGTCCCTGTAAAGGCAATTCTAAAAAAAAATTCTAAACACATTATAAATGTTAGAAATGTATTGCTAAATCATATTACAAAGACTGTGCACTGTGAATTACTGAATTGTGGAGTTAGACCGTTAAACAGTTTTTCACCGTTGCTGTGTTCCGGATTTTTTGGGTGGGGCTAAAACGGGGGCTCGATGACGCACTGGAGCCCCTGAGCTCCTGGACACGCCCCTACTTGATGACGCACTGGAGCCCGTTCACATCAGTTTGCAACTCAATCGCGAGTTACTGTCAGTACTATTAGTTACTACTACATCCTACAGTTTGTTAGCTAGCTATTAGCCTGGTAATACCAAACTCTGCTACTTCACTTTGATTCGTAGACAGAGTCTGGAATGGCATAATAGAGAAGTGTTTTCTCTCTCGCGGGGGGGGCGCTTGTCTGAAGTTTAAAATCATTGGTTACCCGTAAGCCAATCACATAACGTTTGGTTATGGCGTGTGTTATGCGCATGCTCAGCCGCATCTAACTTCCACTGTAAACACATGTATGATGCGAAAACAAAACCATCGAGCGAAATACCAGAGTGAACATGGCTGTGCGCGACTTTTGCAGATTATGTGAAGTAAAAAGGTGTGTTCGACATCGGCTGCGGCTGGATGCACCCGATCGGCGAGAGTAGCCGCGTGCAGGCGGGGAGGAGCTGCAAACGGAGACGTGAAGTCGGACACTTTCTGGTTCCCGTAGTGACTGCTCACGTGGTGTTTGCATACTTTACCACAGCTGAAGTGAAATAAATGCAATATTTGACAAATAATACACAGATTTTTCAGATACATTTTTATTCAATACTTTATGTAGGCTACTGCTTCATACAGCGTCTGTTTGAACAAGAATAAAGTTCAACATAAGCTGTTATAAATGAAGTGGAGTCTACGTTTTTTAATCAGTTTAATTTGATAAACATGACACAATATAACATGACAACGACATGAAAAGAGTGTTTACTGTTATAATAAACTGATTTGAGAGCTTTAGAGGAACTAAAGGTGTTCGAATAAACACGAAACACACGTGATCGTTGTCATGCAGTGAATCCGGCCAATCGTGGAACAGCTGTGTCGTCATCCGCCCTCGTGCAGCCCAATGCAGCCGCTCTTGAGAAGCTGCGCTGGCTGAGTTCTCCGGCTACTCTCGAATCGCTCTCGCGGTACTTTGATGGCATACGTCACAGTCACGTGGCGTCGGCGCTGCATCAGGTCGGACAAAATTTCTAACCGGCATGCACTGCTTCAAGTCAGCCGCCGATCGGTCTGCGCAGAGCTGCATGAAGTCGAACAAGCCTAAAATCTACGCATCCACGGTACAATCAGTGTCTACGTCACGGCTCTCAGCCCGCCCTCTGTTCGTTGATTGGCCCGGCTGTTTTCAGACCGGAGGAAAACGGAAAGCTATTACGCTGTCTCAGACTGACTACAGAAGCGAAATGAAATTGAGCGGAAGTAAGAAGTCTGACATAGTCAGGCTAGCTAGCTATGCCTTCATCACGGAAATGCGTATTACCTGGATGCGATCACGTACAAAACAGATCGGTGTCCTTATTTAAATTTCCGAAAAACTATCATATCAACAAGAGGTGGATTAATTTTGTGAAGAGCCACCTTGATGGAGAGCTGAGGATCACCGCCAAAACCCGCCTCTGTAGTGATCATTTTACACGGCATAGTTTTATAAACTTTCGTCGGAGACAACTGGGATTCATTCACTGATAATCCGCTGTTACTGGTGGTGAATGTGGCCGAACCGACTATCTCCCGCCTCGGCCTTCATCCTCCCGTCGTGCCGACAACTGGTGCCATCATCGGCAGTGCGTGCCCACCAATGAGTGTATGTTACCTTGTGTGCTTATGTTATAATTATAGTAGGTAGTCCAGGCTCGAACATGTATGGCTTTGTAAAACAAATTAAGCTGCTAGGAGCATCCATTCCGGCTGTAGCTGTGACAGTTGAGTGTGGCGACGGCAGCTTTCCCGCGAGTGGGCGTGGTTTCAGCGCAGCCAGCGGACACGCCCTCAGCGTTTGAGAGCAGAGACTACTGCTCATTTTTTCAAGATTTTGATCGCTTATTTTATGTACTTGCCGACTTTTTTTATCATTCAAATTTGGCTGGGTGGCTAATAACACATTTTTCTGTGGTGTGACAAACTCAGAACACATACTTAATTTTGACTTTACAGGGACTTTAACATGAACAGTTAAAAATAATAGCAATTTATGCAAATAAATTATGGAAAGCTGGCAGCCTGTATGTTTCTTAACTTTTTCCATATGGATCAATTTTCTGTTCTGATCTCAACAGGTCTGGGCAAACTACTGAGTCGACACAAATCAGACGCCACATTTCTATGATGTAGACTTCTTACAAAGTATTTTACAGTATTTTAAAAATACAAAAATACAAAACACTAAAGTATTTTGATAACCTGTAACCTTGTTGTAACCATGGCTCCATATGGAGCCATTTTCATCAACCCTATAAAATACAAATTACAAAATACTATTTTATATTTGAAATACGTATTTGAAATACATGTATCATGAATAGGCCTATGTCACAGTGTCTGGTTTGTGTTCCCTGGGTAACCACTAGAGGTCCTCTTCCCCCACGGTGTCATTCACTCATAACTACATCTCCCATCATCCTGTTCTGTCACTCATTGATCATTGCACACAGCTATTTCCCGTCACCTTGTTAGTATCTGTGTGTTTATTCATGCTGCGTTCCAGTCCACTTTTAGACACGCACTTGCGAACTTGCCTAAGCACTTCCCCTCGAGGGAATCCCCGCCGCTATTTTGAAGTGCGTTCCACTTCGTGAAGTGGACGAGGGAAGTTTAGATGGACAGACCCTCGTTCCCTCGATTTTGACAGAGGGAGCGAGTCTACTTCATATGTACACTTCAGGCACCTATATGTCTCACAATGCAGTACGATTGTGACGTCACCACAGATCTCGTCTAATCACTACCACAACAAACAACTCTATGATATATTAATTCTATTTTTTTTTTTATTGAAAACAACCCAAACACCATATATAGATTTGGATGCTGCATTAAACAAATTCTTAAAGGGAGAACAAATGTAAATAATAAATCAACTACGTCGCTGATTCCAAGTGATCAAGGGCTTAGGACGTTCCAATTCAGCCCATTGCAGTTTCCTCTAGTAGTGGGCACTCGTGCATCGTAAGCAATGATGTACATCCGAGTGAACGAGACGGAGGGAAGTTAGCAAGTGAAGGGCATGACAATATTGGACTGGAACGCAGCCATAGGCTACCCTGTCTGTTCAGTCATTGTCATGGAGTCCTTGTTTAATGTCACGTTGCACTTCAATGTTCTGTTCTTGTTTGTTTCTTGTTTTGACCTGTCGTTGTATGGATTTTGACCTGGATTTTGACTCGGTCCTGAGGGCCACTGTCCTGCACAGTTTAGCTCCAACCCTGATCAAACACACCTGAGCAAGCTAAGTGTGTTTGATCAGGGTTGGAGCTAAACTGTGCAGGACAGTGGCCCTCCAGGACCGAGTTTGAGAAACCCTGCTGTATAATAACCATCAATTGCTCTAACATGCATAGGCCTACTATAAAACACAGTGACATGCTATGGCAAGCCATTTTTTGGCAATACTATAGCAACCTCAGTGTTATATTTTCTACTTATTTATTTTCTTGTTAATATTCACTTAATACTTTTCACTTGTTAGCATGTAGGTTTGAAGTTAGCATTAATGCATAGCATCAAATTGAAATAAAGAAATGGCTCATTTATATTTTGCAAGTGAAGTAACGGCAAAAAATAGGCTGAACTTGATAAAAATAAAATAAAATAAAATAAAATAAAATAAAATAAAATAAAATAAAATAAAATAAAATAAAATAAAAAGTACTTTAGTTCCTGAAAATCGTTTTCTTTTGGTCATAAAATGTACAATGTTGCTCATGGTCACATACTTTTCCTGTGAGCTCAAAAATGTAATGCGAGTTTATGATATTGATGACATCACCACATATCTTTTCTTACAACTGACCCTTGCATTACAACACTCCCCGGTCTCCCCTACTTCGAGAAGCACCCTTGGTTTCACTGGGTGGCGCATGTAAGCTTATTTACGTTCCCCTGTTGTGGGCGTGTTCATAAGACAACGCGCAAGCAAATGGCAGCTAAAGATCTTAGTGTACGGTCTTCAAACCGGAATGGATTATTTCAAAAGGGTAAAATTGTCTCATTGAAAAGCTTTAATTACAACTGTTCACATTTTCAAAACATTTGCGTAATTTGCGTAATGAGTTAAGAGTGTTTTTTTTTTTTTTTTTTTTGCCTGTTTGAGACAACAAGCGAAGCGAAACTTAAAATGTATTCAAACTTAAATTAATAAACATAAATTAATGAATGCCCTTAAAATAAGTGAGACGCAACGACAGTGTAAATCAATCTTATGAAGGAGAGGAGGGTAAAGTTTGCATGCATAGGTGAGTAGATGTTAGGCCTATTTATATTTATATGTTTAACCTATGTCCAAAGTCTGTATACTAATTAGCATACACTGCGAGTTATGTTCCGATTAATTATTTAGTATTTATCTATTGAAATGTGTTGGTGATCACATAGTTAGGGTTATTCTATATTGTAATCATTTTTACAATATTATAGTTTTGACTGTATTTGTGATTAATAGGCTCCTGTATTTGTGATCAATAGGCTAATGGAGCCTTTATGAACATTTAAAAATCTTAAAGATTCAGAATTATGAACAGTAGGCTATATTATTAATAAAAAAATAATCTTAAGAAGGATTTTAATATTATTTATTATTTAATATTATTCTCTCCAGTATTTCAATTTTTTTTTTATTTTTTTTATTGCTATCCTATAGGATGCTTTCAGGTTAAATTACATTTGGATCCTAAGTACAAATGCAGCAAGAAAAAAAGTTTCCAAATTTCAGAAGTTTCTAAAGTGTCCCACTTTAACACTAACAGTAGCCTACATTATTACAAAACATCACATTAACTGACTGTACAAAGTTTATGTTCAAGCTTGAATTTGGAAAAGCCACAATGACCTGTGTAACGTAAAAGGGAAGGGCGTATTATACAGTGTAAGACATACAGTACCTGAGCATTGCACTTGAGTAATTTGTTCTCTGTCTTCAGAGTTTTAGAACATTGCTTTAGAAAAACATATTTTCCTAAATATAATTTTTATCACATGACAGTAAACTTTAAGTTTGATCCTTTAATTTGTTTGCGATTATTGAACAAATTAATAAGGTTTTATTTCTGTTGGATTTAAATTTGTTAAAAAAAAGAGGAAAAAAAGTAATTTCAAGTTGTTCTTATTTCAGAATGTTCTGCAAACTCTTGAAGAAAATGGCTCATGCATTTGTTGTGATTTTTTTATGGCATCTGATTGGTAAGTTATGAATTTGTTTTTGTGCATAGTCAAAATGTAGTGTTTAAATGTACAGTATTCAGTAGTAGGCCTATCATCAGATAACAGATCCCCATAAAATCGAGTCAGTTATTTTACACCGCAACCACCTTTTATGTACTTTCTCAAAAACTTTTCCCCGGAACAGAGCTTTTAATTACTTTTTGGTTAACCATGAAATACAATGTTGTTTCCCCCTTTTCATTAAACGTTTCCTTTTGATCGTTACTTGAATTTTGTTTCAATAAATGTGGGGATAAATGAGTGACTGATACTGTGGTCTTGTCTTCACAGAGGTTAACCAAAAGCTAATAAATATTCTAAGTAGGGGATAATGTATTATTATCATGTACATCCAGCCGGTTGTTCTCTCAAAATAACCCCCGACAGGGTGATGAGGACCCCGACGCAAATTTCGCCACATATAATTATGGAGATAAGAGATATTGATTTCCGATTAAACTGTTTTAAAATCGTACCTATTTGTATTTTATAATCCAACAGTGGACAAAAAAGTAGTCACAAAAATGTCAGAAGCTGCTTTATATGAAGCAAGAGAGAGCGAGTCAGTGATGGATGGCATAATTAAATAACTGTAGGCTACACAAAATATTGATTCGACTGTTTTAATAATTTATTAGCTCACCAAATTCAAAACTTCCACGATGAAAAACCATTCCTAGCAATGTATAGCGCTGCTGACTTCAGTAACCCGGATGAGCCTGCGTTATCTGCTTTGAGAGGTTATCTGGGAATAACTGGAAGGTGTGATTGACCAATCGGAATCAAGTATTCTACAGAGCTGTCTAATAAAACTTTAGAGATAGGGGATAATGTACAATTGCTTAAGCCAAAAATCATCAACCCTCCATCAACGTGATGGACAGTTGGTATGAGGTGTTTGTGCTGATATGCTGTGTTTGGTTTTCTGTGCATAATAATAATAATGGCCAAACATCTCCACTTTGGTCTCGTCTGTCCAACGAAATCAGATGCAACTTTGCAAACCAAAGCCGTGCTGCCATGGTCTTTTTAGAGAGAAGGCTTTCTCCTGGCAACCATTCCAAATTCTTTTTCTAATTGTACTGTGTTGTGGAAATTATCTATGTAGTTGTGAGATTGCAATGAAAACCAAACACATTTGTCTTTGCAGTACTTTATTCTTGCAAGAAAGCCATTTACATGCAGACTTCAGAGTTTCCTGTTGCCAAGGGCAACCCCACCTAGTGCAGGCTGCCTTTTCACACATCACTCACACCTCACCCTGCTGTTTTCCTGTTATGTTAATTCAGAAAGAAGATCTATACCATATAAGGGCATTTTATTGTCTTATTCTCTTGACCCAGAGAAAGAGGGACTGTTTCTAAGAAATGGCATGATGTCGAGGAGACATGTAACACCTTCTGTTGAAAAGACATCTTCACATTTGGACAGTACACAGTAATTTTCCACTAAACTATTGTCTGTTGTCATGCAAGCACATACATTACATGAAATTAATTACCATAACAACTGTCATGAACTTTATCATTTAACATGTTAACTGAGGCCTGTAGAGTCTGAGGTGTATAGTTCTTGGGTGTTTTGCGATTTTCTCTGTGTCTTTCCTCCTTGGCATTGTGTTAACACACACCTTAACGCTCCAGACCATCAAACTGCTAAAACTTTTATAGAGGTGATCACACTTGCTGATGATCATTTAATCAAAGACATGTGATTAGCAGCGCCCGGCCCGACTGCTACTTACCCTCTTAATTCCAAGGGTGTACTTAGATTTTCACACATGGCTTCTCCAGTTTGGCCTAGTTTTTGTTAAATAAATAATGACATGGTGTAATATGCCATGTGTTGTTGTTCATCTGAGGTTGTATTTACCTAATTCTAAGACCTGCTTAGGACCAGGGGCCGGTTGCATAAACCTCTAAGACTAGTCTTACAAGTTAGATTGTTGGAAACTTATTCCTTAATCGAAGCAGAACCAGGAGACGTTTTGGGATATCTTTCAAGCAGAAGTTTTTCTTTATTGAGGACTTCGCTGTGATGCTGTAGACTTCCAAATTTCATCTGACTAATGTAACTTTATATGGTATCTTATAGGCATTCAGTGGGCAGTCCTTAAAGGTGCTGACCTTACACACAGCCTTAGGGAAGACCACTAAATCTAATCATCTAAAGACAATAGAGACAATTACCCCCAACTGAGATAATGGTATCCCCCAAATTGTATAAACAACACATGGTCACGAGAACTAAGACTAGGTAAACATTCACACACAGTTCAACTCTTAGTTTTCTTATGTGATGTTATGTAAGGGAGTAGGATCAGCAGATCTAAAACATATTGTTAAATTTGTAATCCTACAGACATCAATTTATTTTCTTTAAGACGGTTCAAAGCTTTTTTAAATCAGTTACATAAAAACGTAGATAAGCCTACTTTGATACCGAAAACTTAGACTGACTGCCCCTGACTAACTGCTAGTAGGTCATACTAGGACTTAAGACACAGTCTTAACATTATGGCTATGTTTGTTTATGCAACCGGCCGCAGATGGTTTTTTATTAAGGCCTGATACTGTCTGTAAAACCATAGAATTTAAAGAGGAACTTTCTTTTTCACATGAATGTACATCTCAATTGCACTTAAGGTGCACTTAGATGTGATAGAAGATAGAAACAGCTCCACAGGTAATGGATGTTGTATGCATATCAAACAATTTTTTTTTTGTAAATTGTGAAAAGAATTGGATACACTAATTTTAATGTAGTTGTGTGTGTGTGTGTGTGTGTGTGTGTGTGTGTGTGTGAGAGGAGAGAGAGTGAATGTGAGTGAGGGAGAGAGAGAGTGTGTGTGTGTGTGAGAGGGAGAGAGAGAGTGTGTGTGTGTGTGTGTGAGAGAGAGAGAGAGAGAGAGAGAGAGAGAGAGAGAGAGAGAGAGAGAGAGAGCAACTCCCAGTTCTTCTGAGTTGTGCCAGGAAAGGCAACCTGTGCCAAATATACACTCACCTAAAGGATTATTAGGAACACCATACTAATACTGTGTTTGACCCAGTTCGCCTTCAGAACTGCCTTAATTCTACGTGGCATTGATTCAACAAGGTGCTGAAAGCATTCTTTAGAAATGTTGGCCCATATTGATAGGATAGCATCTTGCAGCTGATGGAGATTTGTGGGATGCACATCCAGGGCACGAAGCTCCCGTTCCACCACATCCCAAAGATGCTCTATTGGGTTGAGATCTGGTGACTGTGGGGGCCATTTTAGTACAGTGAACTCATTGTCATGTTCAAGAAACCAATTTGAAATGATTCGAGCTTTGTGACATGGTGCATTATCCTGCTGGAAGTAGCCATCAGAGGATGGGTACATGGTGGTCATAAAGGGATGGACATGGTCAGAAACAATGCTCAGGTAGGCCGTGGCATTTAAACAATGCCCAATTGGCTCTAAGGGGCCTAAAGTGTGCCAAGAGACATCCCCCACACCATTACACCACCACCACCAGCCTGCACAGTGGTAACAAGGCATGATGGATCCATGTTCTCATTCTGTTTATGCCAAATTCTGACTCTACCATCTGAATGTCTCAACAGAAATCGAGACTCATCAGACCAGGCAACATTTTTCCAGTCTTCAACTGTACAATTTTGGTGAGCTCGTGCAAATTGTAGCCTCTTTTTCCTATTTGTAGTGGAGATGAGTGGTACCCGGTGGGGTCTTCTGCTGTTGTAGCCCATCCGCCTCAAGGTTGTGCATGTTGTGGCTTCACAAATGCTTTGCTGCATACCTCGGTTGTAACGAGTGGTTATTTCAGTCAAAGTTGCTCTTCTATCAGCTTGAATCAGTCGGCCCATTCTCCTCTGACCTCTAGCATCAACAAGGCATTTTCACCCACAGGACTGCCGCATACTGGATGTTTTTCCCTTTTCACACCATTCTTTGTAAACCCTAGAAATGGTTGTGCGTGAAAATCCCAGTAACTGAGCAGATTGTGAAATACTCAGACCGGCCCGTCTGGCACCAACAACCATGCCACGCTCAAAATTGCTTAAATCTCCCCTCATTAGACGTTCTCTGGCGCCATGGAGCTCTATGACTTAAGTATTTCTATCATGAAAGGCCAATTGGGGCAAGCCTGGGGCAGATAATAATGGACTAAAGAAAACTGGGGGTAACAAATAAGGATCGGAGCCTAAAATTAAAATTTTCTCCAGGTATCACTGTCTCTCTCTCTCAATTCAATTCAATTCAATTCAAAGGGGCTTTATTGGCATGAAAGTTTTTGAAACAATGTTGCCAAAGCATATACAAAATATACAAATAAAATATTTACGTAATATATACAAACATAATAAAACAGTTATATGAAAAAAAAAAAAAAAAAAACATATAGCAATGTTCTTATATAGTAATAACTTTACTATATATAAGTTATGAAACTTAACACAATGTTTGGATATATTTGTGTGTCGGTCACTCACTACCCCTCAGGTTGTGGCATGTTTGTACATATGTGACCCTGGACCACAAAACCAGTCTTATGGGTAATTTTATTAAAATTTAGATTTATACATCATCTGAAAGCTGAACACATAATCTTTCCACTGATGTATGGTTTGTTAGGATAGGACAATATTTGGCCGAGATACAACTATTTGAAAATCTGGAATCTGAGGGTGCAGAAAAATCGAAATATTGAGAAAATCACCTTTAAAGTTGTCCATTTCTATTCGCGATTGTGCTGCATCCACTCACAAAAATATATTTTTTAGATATTTATGGTGGGAAATTTACAAACTTTCTTCATGGAACATGACCTTTACTTAATATCCTAATGATTTTTGGCATAAAAGAAAAATCTATCATTTTGACCCATACAATGTTTTGTTGGCTATTGCCACAAATATACCCGTGCTACTTAAGACTGGTTTTGTCATCCAGGGTCACATATTGGGTAGCAAGATAAGTTCTGTCTCCTTCTCCCAGGAGAAAGTTTAATTTAGAAATTTCATTCAGGTCTTTGAAGTTTGGGATTATATGGTTAAATTTGTTAAAGTAAAGGTTCCTTGTGTCTTTGAACGCTTCACATTGTAGGAGAAAGTGCATCTCTGTCTCAACCTCACCTGTGATCACACGTTCTGTTTTCTTTTGGTTGCCATGATTTGTTGTGTCTTCCTGTTTCAATTGCCAATTTGTGATCACTGAGCCTGTACCTGGTTAGGATCTGTCTCTGCTTTCTATCTCTGACAGTAGAGAGATATTCTGCTAATTTATAATCTCTTTTTAGGGTCAAATAACAATCTAGTCTACTTTGGCTTTTAGTTTCTTCTTTCCAATGTTCCAGATAGGTTTCTTTGCATTGTGCTATGATTTGCTTGACTCTGATTGGTGTTTGGGAGGCAGTGTTGTTCTGAGGCTGCTCAGACTGTCTCTGACGTGGGTCAGTTTGCCTCAGTACCAACTGACATAGGGGACTCTTCTCTGGGCTCAGCTCTTGGGTTCGGAGGGCTTTGGAGTGAAGTGTGTCTTGGGGGCTGGATTTCAGGTGGTTAAAAAAGTTGAGTGTTCTCTTTTGGATGTTAATTATCAGTGGGTATCTGCCTAATTCTGCTCTGCATGCATTTGTTGGTGTGTTTCTGTGTACGTGTAAAATGTATCTGCAAAATTCTGCATGAAGAGATTCTGTTGGGTGTTTGTCCCAACGGGTATAGCTCTGATGACTGAGTGGACCCCATATTTCACTACCGTACAGCGCAATGGGCTGGATGACACTGTCAAATATTTTAAGCCAGATTTTAATTGGAATTTGGAAGTTATAAAATTTTCTCTTAATTGCATGTATAGCTCTTCGAGCTTTTTCTTTTAGTGCATTCACTGCCATGTTGAAACTCCCTGATGCTGATATGGTTATACCAAGGTAGGTATAGCTCATGCTGTGTTCAATGACATCATTATTAATGGTGAATTGATGTTTGTTCTCTTGACATCTTGGGCGTTTTTGGAAGATCATGATATTAGTTTTCTTCATATTTACAGCCAGAGCCCAGTTCTGACAGTATTTTTCTACTATGTCCAGCTGTTGCTGTAATCCTTGTTTAGTAGGAGACAGTAGAACGAGATCGTCAGCATAAAACAGGGACTTCACTTCTCTATCTAGAAGGGAGAGGCCAGGAGCAGCACATTGATCTAACTCAACAGCAAGCTCATTGATGTACATATTAAATAATGTTGGACTTAAATTGCAACCCTGCCGAACACCTCTTCTCTGGGTGAAGAAATCAGTTTGTTTGTTCCCAATTCTAACAGCACACATATTTTCTAAATACATAGATTTAACTAGATCATTTTGCCCCCTATACCACACTGTAGAAGTCTGTAAAAGAGACCTTCATGCCAAATAGAATCAAAAGCTTTTCTGAAATCAATGAAACAAGAGAATATTTTACCATTTTTAGTTTGGTGTACATGTTTATTAATTAAGGTGTGAAGGGTATATATATGATCAGTGGTGCGGTGTTTTGGGAGGAAACCAATCTGACTTTTACTTAAGATGGAGTGTTCCTCAATGAAATCTAGCATTCTTTTATTGAGAATGCTACAGAATAATTTGCCCAGACAGCTGCTGACAGAGATGCCACGGTAGTTATTAGGGTCTGATTTGTCCCCACTCTGAAGAAATGGGGGAAATGAGCCCTTTGCACCAGATGTCAGGAAAACATCCTGACTGTAGTCTCTCTCTCTCTCTCTCTCTCTCTCTCTCTCTCTCTCTCTCTCTCTCTCTCTCTCTCTCTCTCTCTCTCTCTCTCAAATAGGCAGTTTGGGCGGCCATACCGGGCGAGTCGGTCGTAAATATGGCGGCGTTCTATTTGTTGTGACGTAGGTGGCATCTATGAATAGCCTATTTTACAATTACAGATGAAACTGGCCTGCACTTGAAGTCCCGAACAGGGGTCTCATTTATAAAACTGTGTGTAGGATCCTTACTAAAAGTGTACATGCGCCCGAAAGCCAAAAATGGCGTACGACAAAAAATATTCAGACTTATAAAACGTTGTGTACGCCAGAACCTGCGCAAAATTACCTTTATAAATCCCAGTCAGCAGAAGATTGTGTGCACATGTCTCCTCCTTGAAATAACCATATATGGAGCTTACAACGCCTAGTTTTACTATGCATATCCTCATCTGCATATCATTTGCATATGCTTATTCATCCACGTGATACCATGTTTAACGATACAAGATATTAGGAAAATATGAAATACGGATGTTCCGTCACATTAAATTGCTAAAAATCATTTAGTAGCCTGTCCTTGCAATTGTTTTTGAATAAATAAAACAAATAGTATAGAATTCATTTCACAGAAAAAAATTCTCAATCATTTCCACTGGCCAAATAGTATTTTAAATTGATTTATATTTTTAATGGAAACAGATAGGCCTTATTGTGCATTATTTGCGTGAAAATATTTTCTCAGGCAATCCGCTATTATCATGGTAAGCAGTCCTCGCTGTAATTAAAACATTAAAACACCAACATGCCACAGAAAAAGTGTTCAAAAGCATTGCATCCACAACAAATTTCTATTTATTATAATATATATTTTTTTTTTTACTTCTCAGTAATGATTTCATGTAATTTAAAGGTGATCTAAGTAACTTTTTTACCTTAACTGAACAGCTTCGGAGTCACTGGAATGGTTATATTACTTATTTCGGGTTAAATGGTGGTCGTTTCGCACCCCCCTGGTGCCCGTGAGCGGAAAATCCGCACTTGCAACTTTGAGCCGGCGCGCCGCCGCGTCAGGAAGTCTCGCGTGATATCAGGTCTCGCGATGTAAACAATTGCTTTACGGCCAAAAGAAATCTGCTAAAATGCTGTCATTATTGCGCTCCCTCACGCTGTTCGAACCCGAATGAAGAAGACGTTTTAAAGAATGTCCCATCTGCTTTGATGTCGTTGATCTACTAGCCTCTGGTGTCTGAGAATCACCAACGAGTTTTTACAAATATCTTTGTAAAATACAAATAAAAACACAAATAGTGTTGTCAAATATCTATTCCGAAGCTGTGGGGGGAGCTCTATAGAGAAACCTGCGAGCAAAAAGCGAGAATACAGCGAAGAAATCCCGAAACTACTGAGCCCCGCTTTAAATGTTTAACTCCATTAATGAGAATTGCATATTTAATCTAAATATTTATATCAGAAGTAAAATATAATTTAAATCATTAAATCATATATCATTTATTTATTTAAACTGTTATTGTGAACATGCACTGTATGTATGATTAGGACTGAGACATGAATTAGGACTGGATATTTACGTTTACTTTCATCTGCTGTATAAGCTTCAGCAGTCAGAGTTGTGGTTAGATATTCTAGCTCCACCCATTAGGCCCAAATTACATTCACTCCTCATCGCTGGAGCTTTGGCGAGGAGAAGCTACATGTAAGCTCATTTGCTCTGCAGTGAGCAGCTTCTCCTAATGCTGGTTTAATCTAAGCCCTGTCTGTGAAACCAGGCTTGAAATTGGTGAAACATATAAGAGGTTTTAGAATAAAAAAATAAAATAAAAAAATAAATACTGCAATGTTTTAATAAGTGCCATAATGAACCAACCAAATGAGAACTTAATGTATGATTGATTAACATTGTCTGTTTGTTCTGCAGGTGTGTTTGGTGCTGATAAAGATGAAGTGAAGACTGTGCCAGTGAGGGAGGGAGATTCTGTCACTCTAAACCCTGATCTTACTGAAGAACACAAAAATCATAAGTTAGAGTTGTTAATTAAAGGTGCAAAAATAGCTGCAATCAATATAACAAGTCATCAGATCTCATATAGTGATAGTGCTGGGAGATTCAGAGACAGACTGCAGCTGAATCCTCAGACTGGATCTCTGACCATCAAGAACATGAGAACCACAGACACTGGAGTTTATACTCTAGAGATCACTGGAAAAACACTTTTGAGGAAGTCCTTTAGTGTTACTGTCTATGGTGAGTAGAGAATAATATGCTATTTGTTATTTTTGCTGTATATTTTTGTTGACATATTAAATGTACCAAATATTATTCAATATTTTCATTTATAATTCTTCTAAATTATTTATTATATATACAAATATAGATACAATTAATCGCTATATTGTATAATATAGAGATTAAATGTGACCCATGCTGGCAAGTCAGAATGAGCACATTTCCAAAAATGCATGTTTTCCCTCCATTAAAAAACCTTCAAAATGATGTATGATTTGTTGGAATCTGACCAAAAAAGACAGCGCAACACCTGTTTGAAGTCAACAGAGTCAGCAAAGTCTGAGTCAGCTAAGTTTTATGAAGGTTCCAAAACAAAATCACCTAGCAATCGTACCTTAAAATTCTTGGTAATAACACCAAATTTGACTTGCACACCAAGTCAAAACCAAATATCTAGCCTATAGGAAAAATATATGTTCAACGATTGAAAATATTTAAATCAACTATTTAACATTGTTACCTAACTGATTTTTCTGCTTCGCAGTCAGTTTGAGAAACATGTCACTGGTTAAGGGCTACCCATGTAGCAATCCATGTAGCAAAAATATGCAACACATCAGTAATAACAATAACAAATTTCCCATCTCATGTTCACAAGTTTTTTTTAAATAAGACTAAAGGTTCTTGCACCAAAATGTGTGCACGTTAAAAAATAAATACGACCCACTTGTGTCAGTCATATTTTACACACTACCTCCGAAACTTTCGTCTGACCAAAAAAAAGAAAAAAGATTCGGATCGGATTTTTTGCATCGGTAGCAAGTATTTTGACAGTTCAGAGCCACCGAATGACGGATACAAAAAAAAGATTGTGCTGTCAATCGATTAAAAAATAACTCGATTAATCACACATTCTTTAATTAATCGCAATTAAAAGCACACGTTTTATAGGTTTATATTAGTTTATATATTTTATAATGTCATAATTTCACAGTTAATCTCCAAATTAATGTAGAGACAACATAAAGACAATGGCCCTCATTTATCAAAAGTGCGTACACCAAATTTCCAGCGTACACCTGGCGTACACCCAAAACCACGGTGACTTTGAGATTTATCAATATGGACGTTGGCATACGGCACGCTCAAATCCTACGCCAGCTCAGGAGGTGGTGTACGCACGTTTTGAGTGCGGGAATGCACAGAAAAACAATTCCTAACACCACAAAACGCACTGACAAACTAAAAGATATGATATATTATGACCCACTGTAAAAAAACAACAACATAGTAATTATAAACTTCAGTGTTTATTTTTGTGCAACATGGACTTCAATGTTTAATTTGTGTGATTTTACCAAAGCATTTGATTTGTAGGCATATGTATTCCTTAAGTTGCGAGCCTGTGCGCTTTACCTGACGTTTCAAGCCTTGTTTATACTTTCGCCTGGCTCCGCAGCGCGAGTCTCCGCAGACTGCGTGCGCACCTCCCCAAACGGACGAGGCGTTTATACTCGACGCGCTCGCCGTTGTACTATTCTTTGAAACGATGGTTAGGCCAGGGTTAGGCCCGGCAGATGTGCACGGACTGGGTTTAGTAATGAAAGGCTTTCAATGATCAAAAAAATAATTCAGACTGACAAAATAATAAAAATGACATTCTTCTTCTTTTAAATAATAATAATACAAATAATAATAATATTAATAATAATAATAATAATAACGACATTCTTCTTCTAAATAACAATAAGCCTCATTAATAATAAAAATCTAGAAATCAATTTTGTATCCCTCCACTTCCCTGGTTTCGCTTTCTCTTTCTCAAAGAAGTTTCTCTTTAATTTGCCGTCTTCCGTGTGTCCATGGCGTAAAATGAGGGCGTGGGGGGAGCGGAGACTTGAATATATAGGGGCGTGTTATTCTAATGACGATCGTTTTCAGCCGCGGCATTTATCAAGGCCAGGTATTGCGTACACCTGGATTTCAAAGGTACGCACAGCTTCATAAATCAGGTGATGAGAGGAGTGTAAGCATAATCTTACGCCAATATATACGCCCGTTTCTATGCAAGATTGATAAATGAGGGCCAATATATTTTAAATACTTGTATAATGGCATCTTTTTTTATAAATGAAGGTCAGTAGCCTATCACTGATACTAATGATACTATGTCAAGATAAACATAATTTTTTCCCCCAATTTTAAACAATAAGTATTGCCATCCAACATTACTGTGTAATTGAGCAGTGAGTAATTTTCTCTGTTTCCTTTGTTCTTTGATTAACTTTACTGACAGACTGCATTATTGGCTGCTGTCACTGTATGACCTGCAGCTGCTGACAGAGACACACACCTCATTCTCTCACAGCTTTTTACGTTAATTTAAGCCTTGATTTAACTCATTTAAGACTGCTCTTATGAGCTTACTTGACAAAACGGAAATCTTTGCATAATTGTGTGTATTATTTTCCGTTCAAGCGAAAGATAACGTACTCGGTTACTAACGTAACCTCGGTTCTCTCTAGAGAGGGAACGAGTACTTGCGTAATATCTTACGCTAGGGGAAAACCTCTTTTCCTCGAGATATTGAAGCCAAAAATTATCCTTAATTTTGCAATAATGTAAAACGCATTGCAGCAGCATGCAGACATGGGCGAGACAGCTCGCGCGCCCATTGGCTGCTCTGCGGCAACTGCACCAGCCTATCGAGAGAGGCCCCTCATGACGTTAGTAACCAATGAGGGCGCTTCGCGCCCAATACGTCATGTCCCGCCAAAAGAGGGTGGGGCTCGGCTATAAATATAGCCTCGAGGGCTGGTTTGACCAGTTTTTTATCGCCGAAGCAAACCGGAGCGTGATGCATGCACGGCAAGATACGCAAGTACTCGTTCCCTCTCTAGAGAGAACCGAGGTTACGTTAGTAACCGAGTACGTTCTCTTACGAGAGTACTCTCGTACTTGCGTAATATCTTACGCTAGGGGAACACAGTGTAAAACGCCGTGCGTGCTTGAGATACAACACTAAAGTCCCAAGGGCAGGTGCCCTGGGCTCATACAGTGCCTAATCACACTGGACTCACAGAGAATCCGGGAAGAGGGGCTAGAATAGCGTCATTCCTGTAATATAGAGCTCTAATAAGAGCAGATTATATCAAGTGTTCCACACAGCCAGGGCGAACTCGGCCTGGACTGATAAATATGGGGGACTTACGCACTGCCCACAGAAGTATACAGACGATCAGCGATCGACACTCTAGCAGTTTCAGCATCCTGGGCCGATAGCATCGGGCAGGCAATACTGAAAGTTTATACCGAGAGCAACTTAGCCTGTAAAGCAGGAACCTCGAGGTTATAAAACCTTATAAATGTAGACGGGGAGGCCCAGCCCGCCGCCATACAGATATCTTGCAAGGCAATCCCACTAGACCAAACCCACGACGAGGCCATGCCTCTCGTGGAGTGCGCTTTGACACCTAACGGGCATTGCAGGCCCTTAGACGTATAAGCTAGCGCTATAGCATCAACTATCCATCTGGATAAACTCTGTTTTGACGCGGCTAGTCCCTTAGAACGTCCGCTGAACAAAACAAAGAGCTGCTCCGTCTGTCTGAAAACGGATGAGCGAGACACATAGGCTCTTAACGCCCTGACCGGGCAAAGGAAGCCTGCATCTCCTTCCTCTTCAGACACCGGCAGGGCCGACAGGGCGATCACCTGTGCCCTAAACGGTGTATTGAGGGATTTTAGGAACATTTCCGTGCTTTGGTTTGAGTATGACTCTCGAGTCATTAGGTCCAAACTCCGTACACGTCGCGCTCACTGAGAGCGCTTGCAAGTCCCCTATGCGCTTCACTGAAGCGAGAGCCAGAAGAAGCACTGTTTTGAGAGACAAGTGTTTTAGGTCTATTGATTGTATTGGCTCGAATGGGGCACCTTTCATGGCTTCTAGAACCGTGGAAAGGTCCCAAACGGGAACCGAGGGAGGTCTGGGAGGATTCAGCCTCTTAGCTCCTCTAAGGAACCGAATGACTAGATCGTTCCTTCCTAATGACTGGCCAAGCGTTGGTTCAGCAAACGCTGCTATGGCCGCCACATAAACTTTGAGCGTGGATGGGGCTCTGCCCTTATCCAGAAGCTCTTGTAAAAAGGAAAGAACCTCCAACACCCCACAGTGTGAGGGTGAAGTGCCACACGCTGTACACCAGCTAGTGAACACAGACCATTTTGAGGAATAGAGCCGTCTCGTAGATGGAGCTCTAGCCTGCATGATCGTCTTTAACACTCCGGCTGGGAGGTTAATGGGTACCCGTTGATGGCCCACATGTGTAGGGACCACAGCTCCGGGCGAGGATGCCAGATCGAGCCGTTTGCCTGCGAGAGGAGATCCCTCCTCACCGGTATCGGCCACGGGGCGGTACTCGTCAGCTGCATCAGGACTGGAAACCAGGCTTGGTTCGTCCATAATGGGGCGACGAGTAGCACCGGGCATCCGTTTTCCCTGATTCGCTCCAACACCTGGGGTAGAAGCGTGACAGGGGGGAAAGCATAGAGCAGGCAGCGGGGCCAGACGCGGGCCAGCGCATCCCTGCTCTTGGAGAAAAATTCCTGACAGTGAGCGTTCTCTTGAGACGCAAATAGGTCTATTTTCGCTCTGCCAAATGTCCTCCACAGCAGTTTGACTGTCTGCGGGTGTAAAAGACCATTCTCCTGCCGGAAGATTGTTCCTGGACAGTCTGTCTGGTCCCACATTCAGGTGGCCGGGCACATGCACTGCTCTGAGCGAGCGCAGATTGTGCTGAGCCCAGACCAGGAGGCGTTCCGTCAGCCTGTGAAGGGTTCTGGATCTGATACCTCCTTGGTGATTTATATAAGACACCACTGACATGTTGTCCGAACGGACCAGGACGTGGTGTCCTATTATATGGGGACAAAAGCGCCTCAGCGTGTTGTCGACTGCCATCATTTCCAGGCAGTTTATGTGTAGAAGCTTCTCCCGTTCCGACCACAGGCCGAAGAACGGTCTGCCCTCTAGCAGCGCTCCCCATCCCGAGGCTGAGGCGTCCGTAGACACCACCTTCACGCTCGAGGAAGTCCCCAGGCTTACACCTGACAGGTACCAATCGGTTACTGTCCAAGGTTTCAGAGCTGCGATGCATTTCTGATCGACCTTGAGGCGCAAGAGACCGGAGGTCCACGCTCTGTGCGGAACGCGCGGTTTTAACCAGTACTGCAGCGGGCGCATGCGAAGCAGACCCAGCTGAAGCACTGAAGATGCTGAAGCCATGAGACCCAGCATTTTCTGGAACTTTTTGAGCGGGACTAAAGTGCCGTGGCGAAAAGTTTCTGTCATGCGCTGAATACTCAGCCTGCGTTGCGGTGACAGTTGTGCTGTCATAGACAGCGAGTCCAGTTCTGTACCCAGAAAAGATCTTTTCTGACTGGGAGACAGCGAACTCTTTGTCCATTTGACTTTGAGACCTAAATTCTCGAGGTGATCGAGTAATATGGTCCTGTGATCTATGAGCTCTGACTGTGATCGAGCTAGAACCAGCCAATCGTCCAAATAATTCAGCACTCGTATGCCTCGGAACTTGAGGGGTGCGAGTGCTGCATCCATGCACATCGTGAATGCACGAGGTGCCAGGGATAGGCCAAACGGGAGGACTGTGTACTGATATGCCTGGTCCTCGAAGGCGAATCTCAAAAAACGCCTGTGACGTGACGCTATTTGTATTTGAAATACGCGTCTTTCAGATCTATCGACATGAACCAGTCCCCTTGGCAAATTTGCGAGAGGATTTTCCTGGTCGTGAGCATTCTGAACTGTCGTTTCAGAAGTGCTTTGTTTAGCCGTCTTAGATCTAGAATGGGTCTGAGACCCCCGTCTTTTTTGGGTACCAGAAAATATCTGCTGTACATGCCCCCTTCGCTCTGAGCCTGTGATAAGGGTTCTATAGCCCCTTTGCTCAGTAACTTCGCTATTTCGGCTCGAAGTAGGTGTGCTACTTCCTCTTTCACCGTAGTTTCGATTCGCGCCGCTTGGCGTTGCGGGCGTCGACCGAACTGTAGCAAATAGCCTCTTTCTATAATGTTCAGCACCCACTCTGATACCCCGGGAAGCTCGCCCACGCTTTCGTGTGAGTGGCTAGGGGTAGAATGATATCCGGGCTCTGGTCGCGACCTAGTGGCGGGCGGAGAGCACCGGTGTGCTGTAACATGAGCGCCGTGCTTGCAGCGTGTGAGACCGGGGGCGCGCTGATCACAGCAGGCAGCCTGCCCGCGCTCAGTTCTCCTACAGCGGTGTGCTGAGAGAGAGCGAGCGGGGTAAACCCCATAGGGTTTATTATGTCTGTGAGCGAATAAGGGCACGGGACATCGGGCCCATGCAAAACGCTGAGAACACCGTCTGTTTGTGCAGACTGTATGTGCGTTGGTTTCGTTTTTACAGAAACCGTGAGACATGTAGTGTTGTAGTGTTTGCGGGCACTGGGACTTGGGCACAATCACTAAATTTGGGTGCACAATCGACATGAGTCGATTTTATTTGTGCGGGCCGTGTGTGGCGGGCCGTGTTTGTGTGTAGGAATGGGCACTGGGCATTTTTACTACACTCATAACACCATCGGCCGTGGCCGGAATACCAGAAAATACACTCTTTATGGGATTTATCTGGTTCATTGTAAAAACGGCGTTTGCTTGCAGGCAAGCGGGCTGTGTTGCCGACTTTTTTACTGCAGAATACACTGGAACAGTCGCAATAACTGGAACTGAGCGAGCGAGAATGTGGGAGTCCGGCCGCAGTGGCTAGGAATCCTTTGTGTTGCCATAGAAACAGTGTTTGGGTGCGGGCGAGCGGTTCGTACAACGCGCTCGTTGACTGCAAAATACACATCTGAATGGTCGCCTTTTAAGGGAACTGACAGAGCGAAGCAGGGACATTCTAAAACGCTTAACGTGAAAAACGCTTAACGTGGCTTACTGTACTAAGACATTGATATTAAAATTAAACGCGTTGCGTTCAATTTCTGGGCTCATCTGATTTTTTATACATAGTATGGTTTATAAATATGACGTGTACTGATTTTGGTTATTTAATATCACTGTCTTAGTACAGTAAGCCACGTTAAGCCTTTTCTTATAACGGTTTTCTATGGGAGGAAAACGCTTAACGTGTAATTAAACGCGTTGCGTTCATATTCTGGGCTCATCTGATTTTTTATACATAGTATGGTTTATAAATATGACGTGTACTGATTTTGGTTATTTAATATCACTGTCTTAGTACAGTAAGCCACGTTAAGCCTTTTCTTATAACGGTTTTCTATGGGAGGAAAACGCTTAACGTGTAATTAAACGCGTTGCGTTCATATTCTGGGCTCATCTGATTTTTTATACATAGTATGGTTTATAAATATGACGTGTACTGATTTTGGTTATTTAATATCACTGTCTTAGTACAGTAAGCCACGTTAAGCCTTTTCTTATAACGGTTTTCTATGGGAGGAAAACGCTTAACGTGTAATTAAACGCGTTGCGTTCATATTCTGGGCTCATCTGATTTTTTATACATACTATGGTTTATAAATATGATGTGTACTGATTTTGGTCTTTTAATATCACTGTCTTAGTACAGTAAGCCACGTTAAGCGTTTTTCACGTTAAGCGTTTTAGAATGTCCCGCGAAGCATTGAAGGCATAATTTTGTCGTCTCGGTTCTCTCGTGCGGAAAACTAGGATTCTGCCGCTGAGCCACAGGGGAAGAATACATAAGTTTTCAGTTTACACGACCATATAATAGAGCGTCAGCATGCTTTGTATTGGTACAGACGAGCGGGTAGTACAACGCGCTCGTTGACTGCAAATTGCAAAATACACATCTGCAGTCGCCTTTTCAGGGAACTGGCAGAGCGAAGCATTGACGTGAATAGGGCGCAACTAGGGCGGGGCAGCTTTTCTTATAACGTAAAGAAAAAACTAACCCCGTGACCATATGCTTCCGGTCTCCCTTGTGAACGGCACGGTTTGCGCGGCTCGAAAAGAGGGAGAGAGAAAGCTAGCCCCGTGACCATCCGCTCCTGACATCCACTGTGAACGGCGCAGTTTGCGCGGCTCGAGCAGATATCATCTCCCACGCGGCTTCTTGGTCTATATCCACGATGGAAGCGGCGGCACGCGGCGGCCACTGTCCATCAGGAAAAGACTCAGCGAAGCAGGTGAAGCAGGCGGGCGCACCGGCGAGCTTTGCGGGGTGGGGGGAGGTTGCGGAGGTGCAGTCTCGGAGAAAGATGCCAGGCGAGTCCTCAGAGTCACCATAGGCATTGAGCGCGAGAGCTGCGTGATCCTTACCAGGAAAAAGGGGGGTGTCTTGATAAAGACGCCCGGCTCTTTAGTGCAAGGGGAGTGTGTGTCGCGGCGGCGAACACACACATACACAAAACACAGTAACAGATAAAAGGATATGTACGCCGGAAAGCGGCGAGTTGTCGTCCAGCAGCTTCAGATGATGCCTTAATCCCGCTGATGCTTGCTTCAGACTAGTGATGTTACGTCTGACACCGACGCTCCGAAGCTTGCTTCAAACTCGAACGGTCCTTGCAATGAACCACTGCTTCGGAGCTTGTATCATTACGTCACTAGTCACGTGAAAATGACGTCTGAAGCAAACACACTAGGTGTGTTCGACATCGGCTGCGGCTGGATGCAACCGATCGGCGAGAGTAGCCGCGTGCAGGCGGGGAGGAGCTGCAAACGGAGACGTGAAGTCGGACACTTTCTGGTTCCCGTATAGTGACCGCTCACGTGGTGTTTGCATACTTTACCACAGCTGCAGTGAAATAAATGCAATATTTGCCAAATAATGCACAGATGTTTCAGAGACATTTTCATTCAATATTATGTAGCCTACTGCTTCATCCAGCGTCTGTTTGAACAAGAATAAAGTTCAACATAAGCTACTATCAATGAAGTGGAGTCTACGTTTTTTAAGCAGTTTTAATTTGATAAACATGACACAATATAACATGACAACGACATGAAAAGAGTGTTCACTGTTATAATAAACTGATTTGAGAGCTTTAGAGGAACTAAAGGTTTTCGAATAAAAACGAAACACACGTGATCGTTGTCATGCAGTGAATCCGGCCAATCGTGGAACAGCTGTGTCGTCATCAGCCCTCCTGCAGCCCAGTGCAGCCGCTCTTGAGAAGCTGCGCTGGCTGAGTTCTCCGGCTACTCTCAAATCGCTCTCGCGGTACTTTGATGGCATACGTCACAGCTAGATACACGGCGTCGGCGCTGTATCAAGTCGGACAAAATTTCTAACCGGCATGCACTGCTTTAAGTCAGCCGCCGATCGGTCTGCGCAGAGCTGCATGAAGTCGAACAAGCCTACTGCTTCACTCCTGTAGTGAACCACATGGCTGCTTTGACAGCCCAATCCAGTGTTGGCAGGTTTGAAACCTGGCGGCTGTATTTCTTATAAAAGTGAAGGTAAAAAAAAAAAAAAAAAACTATAGAAACCATTACAGAAATTCTATTGGATTTAATGTTTTTCATGGGAATTTATTGGTTGTAATGGGAATTGTAGTGGTCTCTGTGGGTCTCTATGTGTTGGGTTGTATTGGTGGGGGCATTAAATCCTAATGGAATATGTCCCGAACACACTACAAAAAAGAATTATGTAGTGGTTTAAATGGTAAAAAGCCAATGGTTACTATTTTAATATAAACCATTAGAATTTCTGTGATGGTTTCAAACTTTTTGATCTTCTGTCCTTGTCTAAAGAAATAATTACACAGACACATCCTGCTTAATCTTTTATTATCAAGGTGAACACATGAAATTCATTAGTATCTGTAAAATTCACCTACATAAATGAGTTTCACAGCAAACACTGTTTCAGCTTTGATCACCTCGGTAAACACGTAATAAACGGGACGTTACTTGCATTTTATGGTTGTCAGCTTTGTTGCATTACATTTACTTCACCAGGAGATGGTGCTGCAATTTCTATCTGAATGAAGCTTCGAGTAATGAACCATTTTCGACACAATTGTATCAGAAAGCAATAATGCTTCGAAACGCTTCATTTGGCCATCACTACTTCAGACGGCGCGGCTTCCTCTCAAGATCCAGCGATGCGTGAGCTTCGCTGAAGAGATAAAAAAACTGGTCAAACCAGCCCTCGCCTCGAGGCTATATTTATAGCCGAGCCCCACCCTCTTTTGGCGGGACATGACGTATTGGGCGCGAAGCGCCCTCATTGGTTACTAACGTCATGAGGGGCCTCTCTCGATAGGCTGGTGCAGTTGCCGCAGAGCAGCCAATGGGCGCGCGAGCTGTCTCGCCCATGTCTGCATGCTGCTGCAATGCGTTTTACATTATTGCAAAATTAAGGATAATTTTTGGCTTCAATATCTCGAGGAAAAGAGGTTTTCCCCTAGCGTAAGATATTACGCAAGTACGAGAGTACTCTCGTAAGAGAACTTTATTCTGTCTGTGTGCACGATACTGGCGTGCGTCTTTCTGCACTGTAAAAAATTTCTAACCTCCCTGACTCAAAATTTTCTAGTGACTGCAGGTCACATCTAAATTTTTCAATTGGCCCAAGTGAAATTCTGTAAATTATAAAATTAAATTTACAGAATTTCACTTGGGCCAATTGAAAAATTTAGATGTGACCAGTCACTAGAAAATTTTGGGTTAGGGAGGTTAGAAATTGTTTACAGTGTGTGCGTCCTGTGTGTCACTTATTAGACAGAACATTCACAGTTCTATTTTGTCTTGTTGCGCTTGAATGGTTTTAAAACATTTGCATGTATAAGAGCGGAAAATGTAATGCTAACCAAAGGACGACAAAAATTAACGGATGCTGTGTTACTGGTCAAAAAATCGCATGTGTTAATGTTGACAGCAGTGGTGTAGTTGAGGCTATACGCACGTGTACGGCATATGCTTTGCCCAGGGCTGTTTGCATATTAGGACTTAAGGATCAATATTTGCATAGGGCCTATAGCCTTCCTACTTAGGCCTACTTGTTTTTTTTTGTTTGTTTTTTGCTTCGAAAGTCCATAATCTACTGTCATGTTAGCTCAGGGCCGGATTGGGGCCACTTTTCAGCCCTGGAGTTCATGCCCAAGACCGGCCCACTTTTTCCACGGTGGAATTCCAAATTAGCACTTTTTCCAATTTGGATAAATGAAGCAACAGTTCAGTTGTTACTATTGTGTAGTTGGTATTAATACCATAGTTCAACAAATAATGTAAAGGTTAAATAATAATTCACTTAGACTTTATAAGAAGCAATTGCGATTTTATATCACACAATTCAGACTAGGCTATATCTCGCAATTCTGTATTTCTGACTTTAAAAAGAAGCAATTGCAACTTTATATCCCGCAGTTCTGACTTTATATCTTGCAATTTCTGACTATAAGAAGCAATCGACTTTAATTCACACAATGCTGACTTTATAACACGCAATTGCGACTTTATATCTCACAATTTTGACCATCTCGCAATGCTGACTTTATAACACGCAATTGCAACTTTATTTCAGGCAATTCTGACAGTTATATCTCGCAATTCTGACTTTATAAAACGCAATTGAGACTTAATAATTCTGACCATCTCGCAATGCTGACTTTATAACACGCAATTGCAACTTTATTTCAGGCAATTCTGACTTTATAACACGCAATTGAGACTTTATTTCACGCAATTCTGATGTAGGCCTATTCCGAAATGTAAACTCGCAAGTGTGAGATAAAAAGTCGCAATTATCTTTTAAAACGTTTTATTCTGTGACGCAAACAAGCTTCCATACCTCCTGGCCTCTTCCTCCCAGCCATCCTCCCTGACGCGCACCGTTAAGGTAGGGCCGGCCAGGCGCGGTAGGCGCCGGCGATGCCGCGGCCCCGCGGCCGCAGTAGCCTACCTAAAACGTTTTGGAAAAGACTGGCTGTGGACCCAACCAACTCTATAGTAGGGGAGGGGAGAACTCCCTCACATGGTACAACCCATGCAGAGGCTGCGCGCTGCAGTGTCAGAAGGCGGAACGTGTAATGTTACTAACGTGACATTGAAATGTGAAAAAAAAAAAAAAAAAAAAAAAAAAAAAATCCTCGACCGGCCCAAAAGTGAAGCGGCCCACCGGGAATTCTCCCGATTCTCCCGATTACCCAATCCGGGCCTGTGTTAGCTTCTCCTTTAACTGTGTGTCCAATGCTGTTGTGTGAACTCGCGATTCTTTATCTTAATTGGTGCATTGGCACTTCTATCATTCTACCTTTCTCGCTAATCATCGTCTGACGCACGTGTTCACGCTGCAGTAACTCCGCTCAATGCCGCTCTCTCACTGCAGTGGACACGGCGTAAGAAATATGTATGAGTGAATTATGCTATTAATTAATTCTGCCGTACAAAGCCAAAGAGCAGTATCAGCAAAAACGCCAAACTGAGAAAAACAGCTTTTTGTGTTTTTCTTACACCAAATATAAGCATCCAATTAAATTTAACAACAAAGGGTACATTTAGTTAGATCAGAGGCAGGTGAATATTAAACATTTAGTTTTTTGACAGTCAGGAAAAATTTGGTAGTTTTATAGGCTATACTATAATGTGCTTTGCCTTTGCATTACTGTGTATACTTACATGGCCATACAATAACATATAGCAGTAAGAGTGATCATAATCACTTTCTTATATCATAAATCAAATATTTTTTTATTACCATGAGTCTGGAGAGGAGGGGGCGGGGGAGACGACTCTCTCCAGTATTTTGAATTTGTACTGCAGTAACTATTTTAAACACTATATTACACATTAATTTTGACCTTTAAGGTAATTTATCTAAGGTATTCCCCAAGGTATTGTTGCTATCCCAATGCTGTAAAAAAGCTAATGCTAGCTAGAAAGAGCTAAACAGATCAAATTGACAAAAAGTGGGTTAAGAGGTTAAAAACGTACCAATTTTTGGTGCCTTGTTGTTTAAGGCAAGTTGTTTAAGGCAAAATTTATATGAGAAATTTATTAGGTAGCCATATGAAATTTTAACAGATTGAAGGGCAGATCCTGCACTTTTTATTTGTGCAAACAATTTTTTTTTTTTTTTTTGAAAAATTGAAGATACTACTCAGAATTGTATACATCATGAGTTCAGAGCTTTTATAAACGCTATAAGTCCCCATACTAACTGAAAAGAACAAATATAGCTGCGAGCAGCGATTACGGGCCCAAGCCGGTGGCACCGCAACCCCGGTGCCTTTAGTTACCTAAAGGCACCGGGGTCCATCGCTGCCTGCAGCTATATTTATATATATATATATATATATATATACATATACATACATACATACATACACACACATACATATATATGTATATATATATATATATATATATTATTGTAGTCTCTTCTGCTCACCAAGGCTGCATTTATTGATTAAAAATACAAACAAAAACAGTAATATTGTGAAATATTATTCCAATTTAAAACAGCTGTTTTCAATTTTTAAATATTTTACAAAGTAATTCATTTCTGTGATCAAAGTTGAGTTTTCAGCATCATTACTCCAGTCTTCAGTGTCACATGATCCTTCAGAAATCATACTAATATGATGATTGATGCTCAATAAATATTCATTATTATTTTCAATGTTGAAAACAGTTGTGTACAGATTTTTTTTTTCAAAATGCTTTGATGAATGTAAAGTTCAAAAGAACAGCATATATTTCAAATATATATATTTTTAACATTATAAATGTCTTTACTGTAACTGTTGATCAGTTTAACTCATCCTTCATAAATAAAAGTACTGATTTATTTTATTTATTTCCCCAAAAAATAAAATTTTAATTATTACTAACCCAAAACTTTTGAGCGGTAGTGTTTAACGTTACAAAAGCTTTAGATTTCAGATAAATGCTGTTCTTTTGAACTTTCTATTCATCAAAGACTGTACACAACTGTTTTCGACATTTAAAATAATAATGAATGTTTCTTGAGTATCAATCATCATATTAGAATAATTTCTGAAGGATCATGTGACAGTGACGACTGGAGTAATGATGCTGAAAACTCAGCTTTGATCACAGGAATAAATAACAGTTTAAAATATATTAAAATAGAAAGCAGCTGTTTTAAATTGGAATAATATTTTACAATATTACTGTTTTTGTTTGTATTTTTAATCAAATAAATGCAGCCTTGGTGAGCAGAAGAAACTTCTCTGTTATGTGCGCGCCACAGACTGCACGCACGTCCGCTTAGAGTTCCGCCTTTTGCCTTCCGTCAATATTACGTTATTAGAAAAATATTTTTTTAGAGAATCGATTTTTTGACATTTGTGAATCGATTCAGAATCGTCCACGTCCGCATCGCGATGCATCTAAGAATAAATTTTTTCTCCCACCCCTAGATTTCATACAACAGGTTAATAAACAGTTACAATTAAGTCACTTACATTTTAGATGCAATGTTGACTGTTTTTGTTCTGTTTCAGCAGCGAAAATAGTTAAACAAAGATCACGGCAGAACCATCACGCATCACGTGTTTTCTCATAACTGAACGATTCAGCATTTTTAACGAATCGGTTGACTCAAAGATTGAATGATCAATCCATAAACATCTGTCTTAATCATGATCGACTCATTCGAACAAATCGTTTGAACGAATGAATCAATGACTCGCTTATTAAGTAGGATGCCTGGTGACACCTAATGGCGGTTTAGTGTTGTTTAAAAGCATCATTCTTTCCCACATGTGTGTGATTTGTGTGTGCAACATTATCATTATTTTTCTTACACTATTATATTAGCGATTTAAAAGCACCCACTCGTGTCACACGTCGATTAACCGGTGGGAAAATATCCTCAGACACATACCTAATACATGTATATTTAAATACAATATTGGCCTACCTGGTAAAAAGTTTTATATACTATTTTGATGTCCTTTTGGACACAAGAGGGCAGTATAGCCCTATGTTTGCTTTTTTGTTGAACCAAATAGCACTAAATAGCCTGTTTTAACTTTTTCATTCTGCTTGAATTGCAAAAACAGAATAAAATGGGTTTAGTTGTGATATTTGTATACTATTATATAGAAATAAATGGTATATAATTACATTTTTAGAAGATTTTTAGTGTTTCCTTTTTGGACATTATTTAATCCCTCGCCATAGCAAAACCGTTTGAGATATTTATTATCCATTCACAATTTAGCATATTTAATGTAGTTTCATCATGTTGAAAAAGTTTGGTACGAATAAAATAAATAGTTTAAGAGGAGTGGCTAAAAATTCAGAGGCTGATTTTGCAAAAAAATCCACATTCAGACCAAAATATCTGACTTCCTGATGGCCAGAGCTATTGAATGTAAATTAGAAAGTTGTCCGGCTTGATGAGAACAATATACAAACTATTTTTTCTTTACTGTAGCTAAAACTAACCCCCCCACTTTTGTCAAAAGCATGTTGAAAGTGACACACTTCCTGCTGCCAGTTGGTGGTGCTATAACTTTGACTCACAATAGCTACATCCATCTGATCGGCCTCTTACCACGAACACACTGCTGAAGTTTCATCAAGATCAGTTAATGTATGCAGAAGTTATTCCACTTCCGTGTTTCTCTTTTCTCGCCATAAATTCGATTCCTCGCCACAGCCAAACCGTTCGAGATATCCAAAAATCCGTCCGCAATTTAGCATCCTCAATGTCTTGACTACATGCACACCGAGTTTGAAGGGGACACGGTGAATTTTCTAGGAGGAGTATTTCACATTCCACAGCAAGCGTTTTCCAAACAACCCATAATAGCCGACTTCCTGTTGGGCTGGCGTAAAACTTGACCGGGGTAAAGTTGTTCGGCCCGATGAGATCTATATGTGTACCGAGTTTCATATTAATTCATGCGAGCGTGTTTGATATATGGATCAAGTTTTAGAACCCCGTTCAAGGGGGCGCTGTTGAGCCCCCCAGCCACGCCCGGGTACCAGCATCAGCCCGGCCCTGATGGCCATGGGTTCTGACCTGTGTGCAAAGTTTCAAGAGTTTTTGAGCATGTTAAGGACCCCAAAAGCCCCTGAAACCTTGATTAACAATATAAAAGCAATAGTCAAATCCCCCCCTCCCCTCACACACACACAGACACAGAGAGAGGGAGAGAAAATTCTTCAGAAAATCCACATTCAAACCAAAATATCTCTCTTCCTGTTGGTCAGAGATGGTTCATGTAAATTAGAAAGTTGTCCGTCTTGATGAGAACAATACACATACCAAGTTTTGTTGCTGTTGATAAAACTAACCCCCCCACTTATGACTAAAGGTGGCGCTACTGAGCCCCTCACCACGCCCGTTTCTGAAACTTTGCACATGTCTACTGGATAATAAATGTGATGTGTCTGTCGAGTTTCATGCAATTTCAAGTATGTTAAGAGTCTCAAAAGCATAAAAAAAGAATATTAAAGTTTGATGCGTTGCCACGGCAACAGTATCTAAGATATCAATAATCCTTTCACAGGTTTACATCTGCCGTGTGTCTACATTGTACACATAAAGTTTGAAGCAAATCTGGTAAAAATAAGACAGTGATTTCAAAGCATTTTAATAGTGATGTACTTCCTGCTGCCTGTTGGTGGCGCTATAACTTTGACTCACAATAGTCACATCTGTGCGATCGGCCTCTTACAACGAACACACTGCTGAAGTTTCATCAAGATCAGTTAATGTATGCAGAAGTTATAACACACTTCCTGTTTCATTTTTTCGCCATAAATTCGTTTCCTCGCCACGGCCAAACCGTTCGAGATATCAAAAATCCGTCCGCAATTTAGCATCCTCAATGTCTTGACTTCATGCACACCGAGTTTGGAGGCGAATCGATGAATTCCCTAGGAGGAGTACATTAAATTCCACAGCATGCGTTTCCAAACAACCCTAAATAGCCGACTTCCTGTTGGGCTGGCGTAAAACTTAGAGCACGAAAGTTGTTCGGCCCGATGAGTTCTATATGTGTACCGAGTTTCATATTATTACATGCAAGCGTGTCTGATTTATGGACAAGTGTTCGGATCCCGTTCCAGGGGGCGCTGTCGAGCCCCCCTGCCACGCCCGGGTACCAGCTTCAGTCCGGCCCTGATGGCCGTGGGTTCTGACCTGTGTGCAAAATTTCAAGAGTTTTCGAGCATGTTAAGGGCCCCAAAAGTGGCCGAAAGGTTGACAAAATAATAATAATAATAATAATAATAAATATAGCTGCGAGCAGCGATTACGGGCCCAAGCCGGTGGCACCGCAACCCCGGTGCCTTTAGTTACCTAAAGGCACCGGGGTGGCGGTACCGCCGGCTTGGGCCCTCCATCGCTGCTCGCAGCTATATTTATATATATATATATATATATATATATATATATACATACATACACACACATACATATATATGTATATATATATATATATATATATTATTGTTCAAAAGTTTGGGGTCAGTAAGATTTTTAATGTTTTTAGGAGAAGTCTCTTCTGCTCACCAAGGCTGCATTTATTGATTAAAAATACAAACAAAAACAGTAATATTGTGAAATATTATTCCAATTTAAAACAGCTGTTTTCAATTTTTAAATATTTTACATAGTAATTCATTTCTGTGATCAAAGTTGAGTTTTCAGCATCATTACTCCAGTCTTCAGTGTCACATGATCCTTCAGAAATCATACTAATATGATGATTGATGCTCAATAAATATTCATTATTATTTTCAATGTTGAAAACAGTTGTGTACAGATTTTTTTTTTCAAAATGCTTTGATGAATGTTAGTTCAAAAGAACAGCATATATTTCAAATATATATTTTTTTAACATTATAAATGTCTTTACTGTAACTGTTGATCACATCCTTCATAAATAGAAGTACTGATTTATTTTATTTATTTACCCCAAAAATAACATTTTAATTATTACTAACCCAAAACTTTTGAGCGGTAGTGTTTAACGTTACAAAAGCTTTAGATTTCAGATAAATGCTGTTCTTTTGAACTTTCTATTCATCAAAGACTGTACACAACTGTTTTCGACATTTAAAATAATAATGAATGTTTCTTGAGTATCAATCATCATATTAGAATAATTTCTGAAGGATCATGTGACAGTGACGACTGGAGTAATGATGCTGAAAACTCAGCTTTGATCACAGGAATAAATAACAGTTTAAAATATATTAAAATAGAAAGCAGCTGTTTTAAATTGGAATAATATTTTACAATATTACTGTTTTTGTTTGTATTTTTAATCAAATATATGCAGCCTTGGTGAGCAGAAGAAACTTCTCTGTTATGTGCGCGCCACAGACTGCACGCACGTCCGCTTAGAGTTCCGCCTTTTGCCTTCCGTCAATATTACGTTATTAGAAAAATATTTTTTTAGAGAATCGATTTTTTGACATTTGTGAATCGATTCAGAATCGTCCACGTCCGCATCGCGATGCATCTAAGAATAATTTTTTTCTCCCACCCCTAGATTTCATACAAATAAACAGTTACAATTAAGTCACTTACATTTTAGATGCAATGTTGACTGTTTTTGTTCTGTTTCAGCAGCGAAAATAGTTCAACAAAGATCACGGCAGAACCATCACTTATCACGTGTTTTCTCATAACTGAACGATTCAGCATTTTTAACGAATCGGTTGACTCAAAGATTGAATGATCAATCCATAAACATCTGTCTTAATCATGATCGACTCATTCGAACGAATCGTTTGAACGAATGAATCAATGACTCGCTTATTAAGATGGATGCCTGGCGACACCTAATGGCGGTTTAGTGTTGTTTAAAAGCATCATTCTTTCCCACATGTGTGTGATTTGTGTGTGCAACATTATCATTATTTTTCTTTCACTATTATATTAGCGATTTAAAAGCACCCACTCGTGTCACACGTCGATTAACCGGTGGGAAAATATCCTCAGACACATACCTAATAAATGTATATTTAAATACAATATTGGCCTACCTGGTAAAAAGTTTTATATACTATTTTGATGTCCTTTTGGACACAAGAGGGCAGTATAGCCCTATGTTTGCTTTTTTGTTGAACCAAATAGCACTAAATAGCCTGTTTTTAACTTTTTCATTCTTCTTGAATTGCAAAAACAGAATAAAATGGGTTTAGTTGTGATATTTGTATACTTTTATATAGAAATAAATGGTATATAATTACATTTTTAGAAGATTTTTACTTTAATCCCTCGCCATAGCAAAACCGTTTGAGATATTTATTATCCATTCACAATTTAGCATATTTAATGTATTTTCATCATGTTGAAAAAGTTTGGTACGAATAAAATAAATAGTTTAAGAGGAGTGGCTAAAAATTCAGAGGCTGATTTTGCAAAAAAATTCACATTCAGACCAAAATATCTGACTTCCTGATGGCCAGAGCTATTGAATGTAAATAAGAAAGTTGTCCGGCTTGATGAGAACAATATACAAACTATTTTTTCTTTACTGTAGTTAAAAGTAACCCCCCCACTTTTGTCAAAAGCATGTTGAAAGTGACACACTTCCTGCTGCCAGTTGGTGGCGCTATAACTTTGACTCACAATAACTACATCCATCTGATCGGCCTCTTACCACGAACACACTACTGAAGTTTCATCAAGATCAGTTAATGTATGCAGAAGTTATTCCACTTCCGTGTTTCTCTTTTCTCGCCATAAATTCGATTCCTCGCCACAGCCAAACCGTTCGAGATATCAAAAATCTGTCCGCAATTTAGCATCCTCAAAGTCTTGACTACATGCACACCGAGTTTGAAGGGGACACGGTGAATTTTCTAGGAGGAGTATTTCACATTCCACAGCAAGCGTTTTCCAAACAACCCATAATAGCTAACTTCCTGTTGGGCTGGCGTAAAACTTGACCGGGGTAAAGTTGTTCGGCCCGATGAGATCTATATGTGTACCGAGTTTCATATTAATTCATGCGAGCGTGTTTGATATATGGATCAAGTTTTAGAACCCCGTTCAAGGGGGCGCTGTTGAGCCCCCCAGCCACGCCCGGGTACCAGCTTCAGCCCGGCCCTGATGGCCGTGGGTTCTGACCTGTGTGCAAAGTTTCAAGAGTTTTTGAGCACGTTAAGGACCCCAAAAGCCCCTGAAACCTTGATTAACAATATAAAAGCAATAGTCAAATCCCCCCTCCCCTCACACACACACAGACACAGAGAGAGGGAGAGAAAATTCTTCAGAAAATCCACATTCAAACCAAAATATCTCTCTTCCTGTTGGTCGGAGATGGTTAATGTCAATTAGAAAGTTGTCCGTCTTGATGAGAACAATACACATACCAAGTTTTGTTGCTGTTGATAAAACTAACCGCCCCATTTATGACTAAAGGTGGCGCTACTGAGCCCCTCACCACGCCCGTTTCTGAAACTTTGCACATGTCTACGGGCTAATAAATGTGATGTGTCTGTCGAGTTTCATCCAATTTCAAGTATGTTAAGAGTCTCAAAAGCATCAAAAAAGAATATTAAAGTTTGAAGCTTTGCCATGGCAACAGTATTAAAGATATCAAAAATCCTTTCACAGGTCTACATCTGCCCAGTGTTTACATTATACACATAAAGTTTGAAGCAAATCGGGTAAAAATAAGAGGGTGATTTCAAAGCATTTTGAAAGTGACACACTTCCTGCTGCCAGTTGGTGGCGCTATAACTTTGACTCACAATAGTCACATCAATGTGATCGGCCTCTGACTATGAACACACTGCTGAAGTTTTATCAAGATCAGTCAATGTATGCAGAAGTTATAATACACTTCCTGTGTCCCATTATTCGCCATAAATTCGTTTCCTCGCCTTGGCCAAACCGTTCGAGATATCAAAAATCCGTCCGCAATTTATCATCCTCAATGTCTTGACTTCATGCACACCGAGTTTTGAGGCGAATGGATGAATTTCCTAGGAGGAGTACATCAAATTCCACAGCATGCGTTTTCCAAACAACCCATAATAGCCGACTTCCTGTTGGGCTGGCGTAAAACTTAGAGCACGAAAGTTGTTCAGCCCAATAAGATCTATATGTGTACCGAGTTTCATATTAATTCATGCAAGAGTGTTTGGTATATGGACCAAGTTTTCGGACCGCACTCGGACCCCATTCAAGGGGGCGCTGTCGAGCCCCCCTGCCACGCCCAGGTACCATCTTCAGCCCGGCCCTAATGGCCGCAGCTTCTGACTTGTGTGCAAAGTTTCATGAGTTTTTGAGCACGTTAAAGGCCCCAAAAGCCCCCGAACCCTTGAACAATAATAATAATAATAATAATAATAAATATAGCTGCGAGCAGCGATTGCGGGCCCAAGCCGGTGGCACCGCCACCCCGGTGCCTTTAGTTACCTAAAGGCACCGGGGATGGCGGTGCCACCGGCTTTGGCCCTCCATCGCTGCTCGCAGCTATATTTATATATATATATATATATATATATATATACACACACACACACACATATATATATTTTATTTTGCGATGTATATTTATATATTTTTTTTGCGATGTATTTGGATGCTAAACTATTCTTTATTATAGGCTTTGTACTTCACTCGTGTTCCAATATCGATGGAAAAAATCATCCTCTTCACGCGCGCAAAAATGTGCTTGGAAACATCACAGTGGAGCTCTGCTTACTGTGAATGGTACAGATTGTACTACTGACTATTTAAACAGAGCAGTGTAATTCGTTTATGTTAGGTTGACTATTTTTATTATTATATTGTATTAGGGCTATAATGAATGTCAAGATTGCAATTCTGGAATGTGTGTGTGACGCGGTTGCGGTTGAACAGTGGACACAAAAACATAAATAAAATGTTTTAGTTAATTCCTACATCCATAGGAATACATTGAAAATGCTCGCTCTACTCCGCACCATTATCAATGTCTGTGCGGACGTCTGTATTTTACTAGTATATAGTATACTATAGTTAGCGATTTAAAAGCCCTCAGCGGTGTCACATGTCGATTAACCGGTGGGAAAATTTTTATCACAGTCACATCCCTAATATATTTATATATAAATACAATAGGCCTACCTGAAAGAGAATTTTACTTGCCCGACCAAAGTATAGCCTGATTAGAACGTCAATAACAAAAAAATAACTTATCAATTTATTAATAAGTTATTAATAACTTAATCACTAAAACGAGAGATTATTCTAATTTCATTACATTCATTTTAAGTTGCAATCAGCAGTTAATAATAAATGTATTACTGATCAATGGTAACAAGGTTGCACTGCTGAGGCTCATGCTGCTTCTCCAGGAGAATTGTAAATAAATGAGCGCAGCACACAAAAAAGCAACCCAGTTAACAACATACTGACTATAAAAATTACAAATATGGAGTTTTTATATATTTTATAACATATGATAGAGTTAAGCAACCTCACTTGACGAGTAGGCAACTATTTCCTGAATACAATCACAATTGAAACTGTGACATTGATTTCATACAACAGGTTAATAAACAGTTACAATTAAGTCACTTACATTTTAGATGCAATATTGACTGTTTTTGTTCTGTTTCAGCAGCAAAAATAGTTAAACAAAGATCACAGCAACTTGTTTTCTCATTACTGAATGATTCAGCATTTTGAAACGAATCGCTTGACTCAAAGATTCAATGGTCAATCCATAAACATCTGTCTCAATCATGAATGACTCAGTCATTGGAATGAATCGTTTGAACGAATGAATCAATGACTCGCTCATTAAGATGGTCGCCTGGCGACACCTAATGGCGGTTTAGTGTTATGTTTAAAAGTATCATTCTTTCCAACGTGCACCATTATCAATGTCCGTGCGGACGTCCGTTTTTTTACTTTCACTTTTATATTAGCGATTTAAAAGCACCCGCTCGTGTCACACGTCGCTTAACCGATGGGAAAATATCCTCACAGTCATATACCTAATAAATTTATATTTAAATACAATAGGCCTACCTAGTAAAACGTTTTATATACTATTTTGATATCCTTTTGGACACAAGAGGGCAGTATAGCCCTATGTTTGCTTTTTTGTTGAAACAAATAGCACTAAATAGCCTGTTTTTAACTTTTTCATACTTCTTGAATTGCAAAAACAGAATAAAATAGGTTTAGTTCTAATATTTGTATAATTTTATATAAAAATAAATGGTGTATAATTAAATTTTAAGAATATATGAGATGTTTTCTGATTCCTTTTTTGACATTATTTTAATCCCTCGCCATGTCAAAACCGTTTGAGATATTCAATATCCGTTCTCAATTTAGCATATTTAATGTATTTTCATCATGTTGAAAAAGTTTGGTGTGAATAAAAAAAAAAAACACTTAGCAGGAGTGGGTAAAAAGCAGAGGCTGAATTTGCAAATAAATCCACATTCAAACCAAAATATCTGACTTCCTGTTGGTCCAAGCTAATGACTGCAAATTAGAAAGTTGTCCAGCTCGATGAGACCAATATACTTACTGATTTTTGTAATTGTGGGTAAACCTAACCCCCCCACTTTTGTCAAAAACATTTTGAAAGTGACACACTTCCTGCTGCCAGTTGGTGGCGCTATAACTTTGACTCACAATAGTTACATCCATCTGATCGGCCTCTTACCACGAACACACTGCTGAAGTTTCATCAAGATCAGTTAATGTATGCTAAAGTTATACCACTTCGTGTTTCTCTTTTCTCGCAATAAATGCATTTCCTCACCACGACCAAAGCGTTCGAGATATCAAAAATCCGTCCGCAATTTAGCATCCTCAATGTCTTGACTTCATGCACACCGAGTTTGGTGGCGATTTAATTAATTCTCTAGGAGAAGTGTTTCAAATTCCACAGCAAGCGTTCTCCAAACAACCCATAATTGCCGACTTCCTGTTGGGCTGGTGTAAAACTTAGAGCACGAAAGTTGTTCGGCCCGATGTGATCTATATGTGTACCGAGTTTCATATCATTACATGCAAGTGTGTTTGATTTATGGACAAGTGTTTGGATCCCGTTCCAGGGGGCGCTGTTGAGCCCCCCTGCCACGCCCGGGTACCAGCTTCAGCCCGGCCCTGATGGCCGCAGGTTCTGACCTGTGTGCAAAGTTTCAAGAGTTTTCGAGCACGTTAAGGGCCCCAAAAGCCCCTGAAACCTTGAAACACACTGAAATCAATTGGAAATTCCCTCCCACCCCTCACACACACAGAGACAGAGAGAGAGAGAGAGAGAAAATTCTCCAAAAAATCACATTCAAACCAAAATATCTGACTTCCTGTTGCTCTCAGCTAATAAGTGTGAATTAGAAAGTTGTCCGGTTTAATGAGAACAATATACATAGCGAGTTTAGTGACTCTATGTAAAACTAAGCCCCCATTTTTGACTAAAGGTGGCGCTACTGAGCCCCTCACCACGCCCGTTTCTGAAACTTTGCACATGTCTACTGGCTAATAAATGTGATGTGTCTGTCGAGTTTCATGCAATTTCAAGTATGTTAAGAGTCTCAAAAGCATCAAAAAAGAATATTAAAGTTTGATGCGTTGCCACGGCAACAGTATCTAAGATATCAATAAACCTTTCACAGGTCTACATCTGCCGTGTGTCCACATTATTCACATAAAGTTTGAAGCAAATCGGGTTAAAATAAGAGGGTGATTTCAAAGCATTTTGAAAGTGACACACTTCCTGCTGCCAGTTGGTGGCGCTATAACTTTGACTCACAATAGTCACATCAATGTGATCAGCCTCTGAGCAAGAACACTCTGCTGAAGTTTTATCAAGATCAGTCAATGTATGCAGAAGTTATAATACACTTCCTGTGTCCCATTATTCGCCATAAATTCGTTTCCTCGCCACAGCCAAACCGTTCGAGATATCAAAAATCCCCTGGCAATTTTTCATCCTCAATGTCTTGACTTCATGCACACCGAGTTTGGTGCTGACCGGGTGAATTCCCTAAGAGAAGTGTTTCAAATTCCTAAGCATGCATTTCCAAACAACCCTAAATAGTCGACTTCCTGTTGGGCTGGCGTAAAACTTAGAGCATGAAAGTTGTGCGGCCCGATGAGATCTATATGTGTTCCGAGTTTCATATTATTACATGCAAGCGTGTTTGATTTATGGACCAAGTTTTCGGACCCCGTTCCAGGGGGCGCTGTTGAGCCTCCCTGCCACGCCCGGGTACCAGCTTCAGCCCGGCCCTGATGGCCGCGGGTTCTGACTCGTGTGCAAAGTTTCAAGAGTTTTTGAGCATGTTAAGAGCCCCAAAAATGCCTGAATAGTCGTAAGAAAAATAATAATAATAATAATAAATATAGCTGCGAGCAGCGATTACGGGCCCAAGCCGGTGGCACCGCAACCCCGGTGCCTTTAGTTACCTAAAGGCACCGGGGTGGCGGTACCGCCGGCTTTGGCCCTCCATCGCTGCTCGCAGCTATATTTATATATATATATATATATATACATACATACATACATACACATACATATATATATATATATATATATATATATATATATATATATTATTGTTCAAAAGTTTGGGGTCAGTAAGATTTTTAATGTTTTTAGGAGAAGTCTCTTCTGCTCACCAAGGCTGCATTTATTGATTAAAAATACAAACAAAAACAGTAATATTGTGAAATATTATTCCAATTTAAAACAGCTGTTTTCAATTTTAAATATTTTACATAGTAATTCATTTCTGTGATCAAAGTTGAGTTTTCAGCATCATTACTCAAGTCTTCAGTGTCACATGATCCTTCAGAAATCATACTAATATGATGATTGATGCTCAATAAATATTCATTATTATTTTCAATGTTGAAAACAGTTGTGTACAGATTTTTTTTTTTTCAAAATGCTTTGATGAATGTAAAGTTCAAAAGAACAGCATATATTTCAAATATATATATTTTTAACATTATAAATGTCTTTACTGTAACTGTTGATCAGTTTAACTCATCCTTCATAAATAAAAGTACTGATTTATTTTATTTCTTTCCCCCAAAAATAAAATTTTAATTATTACTAACCACAAACTTTTGAGCGGTAGTGTTTAACGTTACAAAAGCTTTAGATTTCAGATAAATGCTGTTCTTTTGAACTTTCTATTCATCAAAGACTGTACACAACTGTTTTCGACATTTAAAATAATAATGAATGTTTCTTGAGTATCAATCATCATATTAGAATAATTTCTGAAGGATCATGTGACAGTGACGACTGGAGTAATGATGCTGAAAACTCAGCTTTGATCACAGGAATAAATAACAGTTTAAAATATATTAAAATAGAAAGCAGCTGTTTTAAATTGGAATACTATTTTACAATATTACTGTTTTTGTTTGTATTTTTAATCAAATAAATGCAGCCTTGGTGAGCAGAAGAAACTTCTCTGTTATGTGCGCGCCACAGACTGCACGCACTCCCGCTTAGAGTTCCGCCTTTTGCCTTCCGTCAATATTACGTTATTAGAAAAATATTTTTTTAGAGAATCGATTTTTTGACATTTGTGAATCGATTCAGAATCGTCCACGTCCGCATCGCGATGCATCTAAGAATCAATTTTTTCTCCCACCCCTAGATTTCATACAACAGGTTAATAAACAGTTACAATTAAGTCACTTACATTTTAGATGCAATGTTGACTGTTTTTGTTCTGTTTCAGCAGCGAAAATAGTTAAACAAAGATCACGGCAGAACCATCACGCATCACGTGTTTTCTCATAACTGAACGATTCAGCATTTTTAACGAATCGGTTGACTCAAAGATTGAATGATCAATCCATAAACATCTGTCTTAATCATGATCGACTCATTCGAACGAATCGTTTGAACGAATGAATCAATGACTCGCTTATTAAGATGGATGCCTGGCGACAGCTAATGGCGGTTTAGTGTTGTTTAAAAGCATCATTCTTTCCCACATGTGTGTGATTTGTGTGTGCAACATTATCATTATTTTTCTTTCACTATTATATTAGCGATTTAAAAGCACCCACTCGTGTCACACGTCGATTAACCGGTGGGAAAATATCCTCAGACACATACCTAATAAATGTATATTTAAATACAATATTGGCCTACCTGGTAAAAAGTTTTATATACTATTTTGATGTCCTTTTGGACACAAGAGGGCAGTATAGCCCTATGTTTGCTTTTTTGTTGAACCAAATAGCACTAAATAGCTTGTTTTTAACCTTTTCATTCTTCTTGAATTGCAAAAACAGAATAAAATGGGTTTAGTTGTGATATTTGTATACTTTTATATAGAAATAAATGGTATTTAATTACATTTTTAGAAGATTTTTACTTTAAATATGCTAAATTGTGAATGGATAATAAATATCTCAAACGGTTTTGCTATGGCGAGGGATTAATGTAGTTTCATCATGTTGAAAAAGTTTGGTACGAATAAAATAAATAGTTTAAGAGGAGTGGCTAAAAATTCAGAGGCTGATTTTGCAAAAAAATTCACATTCAGACCAAAATATCTGACTTCCTGATGGCCAGAGCTATTGAATGTAAATTAGAAAGTTGTCCGGCTTGATGAGAACAATATAGAAACTATTTTTTCTTTACTGTAGTTAAAAGTAACCCCCCCACTTTTGTCAAAAGCATGTTGAAAGTGACACACTTCCTGCTGCCAGTTGGTGGCGCTATAACTTTGACTCACAATAGCTACATCCATCTGATCGGCCTCTTACCACGAACACACTGCTGAAGTTTCATCAAGATTAGTTAATGTATGCAGAAGTTATTCCACTTCCGTGTTTCTCTTTTCTCGCCATAAATTCGATTCCTCGCCACAGCCAAACCGTTCGAGATATCAAAAATCCGTCCGCAATTTAGCATCCTCAAAGTCTTGACCACATGCACACCGAGTTTGAAGGGGACACGGTGAATTTTCTAGGAGGAGTATTTCACATTCCACAGCAAGCGTTTTCCAAACAACCCATAATAGCCGACTTCCTGTTGGGCTGGCGTAAAACTTGACCGGGGTAAAGTTGTTCGGCCCGATGAGATCTATATGTGAACCGAGTTTCATATTAATTCATGCGGGCGTGTTTGATATATGGATCAAGTTTTAGAACCCCGTTCAAGGGGGCGCTGTTGAGCCCCCCAGCCACGCCCGGGTACCAGCTTCAGCCCGGCCCTGATAGCCGTGGGTTCTGACCTGTGTGCAAAGTTTCAAGAGTTTTTGAGCACGTTAAGGACCCCAAAAGCCCCTGAAACCTTGATTAACAATATAAAAGCAATAGTCAAATCCCCCCCTCCCCTCACACACACACAGACACAGAGAGAAGGAGAGAAAATTCTTCAGAAAATCCACATTCAAACCAAAATATCTCTCTTCCTGTTGTTCGGAGATGGTTCATGTAAATTAGAAAGTTGTCCGTCTTGATGAGAACAATACACATACCAAGTTTTGTGATTCTAGGAAAAACTAAACCCCCATTTTTGACTAAAGGTGGCGCTACTGAGCCATTCCACCACCCCCGTTTCTGAAACTTTGCACATGTCTACTGGCTAATAAATGTGATGTGTCTGTTGAGTTTTATGCAATTTCAAGTATGTTAAGAGTCTCAAAAGCATCAAAAAAGAATATTAAAGTTTGATGCGTTGCCACGGCAACAGTATCTAAGATATCAATAATCCTTTCACAGGTTTACATCTGCCGTGTGTCTACATTGTACACATAAAGTTTGAAGCAAATCGGGTAAAAATAAGACACTGATTTCAAAGCATTTTGAAAGTGATGTACTTCCTGCTGCCTGTTGGTGGCGCTATAACTTTGACTCACAATAGTCACATCTGTGCGGTCGGCCTCTTACAACGAACACACTGCTGAAGTTTCATCAAGATCAGTTAATGTATGCAGAAGTTATAACACACTTCCTGTTTCATTTTTTCGCCATAAATTTGTTTCCTCGCCACGGCCAAACCGTTCGAGATATCAAAAATCCGTCCGCAATTTAGCATCCTCAATGTCTTGACTTTATGCACACCGAGTTTGGAGGCGAATCGATGAATTCCCTAGGAGGAGTACATTAAATTCCACAGCATGCGTTTCCAAACAACGCTAAATAGCCAACTTCCTGTTTGGCTGGCGTAAAACTTAGAGCACGAAAGTTGTTTGGCCGGATGAGATCTATATGTGTACCGAGTTTCATATTATTACATGCAAGCGTGTTTGATTTATGGACACGTGTTCGGATCCCGTTCCAGGGGGCGCTGTCGAGCCCCCCTGCCACGCCCGGGTACCAGCTTCAGTCCGGCCCTGATGGCCGCGGGTTCTGACGTGTGTGCAAAATTTCAAGAGTTTTCGAGCATGTTAAGAGCCCCAAAAGTGCCCGAAAGGTTGACAAAATAATAATAATAATAATAATAATAATAATAATAATAAAATATAGCTGCGAGCAGCGATTACGGGCCCAAGCTGGTGGCACCGCAACCCCGGTGCCTTTAGTTACCTAAAGGCACCGGGATGGCGGTACCGCCGGCTTTGGCCCTCCATCGCTGCTCGCAGCTGTATATATATATATATATATATATATATATATATATATATATACACATACACACATACACACACATACATATATATGTATATATATATATATATATATATATATATATATATATATATATATATACACATACATACATACATACACACACATACATATATATATATATATATATATATATATATATATATATATATATATATATATTATTGTTCAAAAGTTTGGGGTCAGTAAGATTTTTAATGTTTTTAGGAGAAGTCTCTTCTGCTCACCAAGGCTGCATTTATTGATTAAAAATACAAACAAAAACAGTAATATTGTGAAATATTATTCCAATTTAAAACAGCTGTTTTCAATTTTAAAATATTTTACATAGTAATTAATTTCTGGGATCAAAGTTGAGTTTTCAGCATCATTACTCTAGTCTTCAGTGTCACATGATCCTTCAGAAATCATACTAATATGATGATTGATGCTCAATAAATATTCATTATTATTTTCAATGTTGAAAACAGTTGTGTACAGATTTTTTTTTTTCAAAATGCTTTGATGAATGTAAAGTTCAAAAGAACAGCATATATTTCAAATATATATATTTTTAACATTATAAATGTCTTTACTGTAACTGTTGATCAGTTTAACTCATCCTTCATAAATTAAAGTACTGATTTATTTTATTTCTTTCCCCCAAAAATAAAATTTTAATTATTACTAACCACAAACTTTTGAGCGGTAGTGTTTAACGTTACAAAAGCTTTAGATTTCAGATAAATGCTGTTCTTTTGAACTTTCTATTCATCAAAGACTGTACACAACTGTTTTCGACATTTAAAATAATAATGAATGTTTCTTGAGTATCAATCATCATATTAGAATAATTTCTGAAGGATCATGTGACAGTGACGACTGGAGTAATGATGCTGAAAACTCAGCTTTGATCACAGGAATAAATTACAGTTTAAAATATATTAAAATAGAAAGCAGCTGTTTTAAATTGGAATACTATTTTACAATATTACTGTATTTGTTTGTATTTTTAATCAAATAAATGCAGCCTTGGTGAGCAGAAGAAACTTCTCTGTTATGTGCGCGCCACAGACTGGACGCACGTCCGCTTAGAGTTCCGCCTTTTGCCTTCCGTCAATATTACGTTATTAGAAAAATATTTTTTTAGAGAATCGATTTTTTGACATTTGTGAATCGATTCAGAATCGTCCACGTCCGCATCGCGATGCATCTAATAATCAATTTTTTCTCCCACCCCTAGATTTCATACAACAGGTTAATAAACAGTTACAATTAAGTCACTTACATTTTAGATGCAATGTTGACTGTTTTTGTTCTGTTTCAGCAGCGAAAATAGTTAAACAAAGATCACGGCAGAACCATCACGCATCACGTGTTTTCTCATAACTGAACGATTCAGCATTTTTAACGAATCGGTTGACTCAAAGATTGAATGATCAAACCATAAACATCTGTCTTAATCATGATCGACTCATTCGAACGAATCGTTTGAACGAATGAATCAATGACTCGCTTATTAAGATGGATGCCTGGCGACACCTAATGGCGGTTTAGTGTTGTTTAAAAGCATCATTCTTTCCCACATGTGTGTGATTTGTGTGTGCAACATTATCATTATTTTTCTTTCACTATTATATTAGCGATTTAAAAGCACCCACTCGTGTCACACGTCGATTAACCGGTGGGAAAATATCCTCAGACACATACCTAATAAATGTATATTTAAATACAATATTGGCCTACCTGGTAAAAAGTTTTATATACTATTTTGATGTCCTTTTGGACACAAGAGGGCAGTATAGCCCTATGTTTGCTTTTTTGTTGAACCAAATAGCACTAAATAGCCTGTTTTTAACTTTTTCATTCTTCTTGAATTGCAAAAACAGAATAAAATGGGTTTAGTTGTGATATTTGTATACTTTTATAT
>NC_140222.1:17538445-17560945 GCF_951802725.1 Rutilus rutilus | reverse complement strand
CACTTTTATATTAGCGATTTAAAAGCACCCACTCGTGTCACACGTCGATTAACCGGTGGGAAAATATCCTCAGACACATACCTAATAAATGTATATTTAAATACAATATTGGCCTACCTGGTAAAAAGTTTTATATACTATTTTGATGTCCTTTTGGACACAAGAGGGCAGTATAGCCCTATGTTTGCTTTTTTGTTGAACCAAATAGCACTAAATAGCCTGTTTTTAACTTTTTCATTCTTCTTGAATTGCAAAAACAGAATAAAATGGGTTTAGTTGTGATATTTGTATACTTTTATATAGAAATAAATGGTATATAATTACATTTTTAGAAGATTTTTAGTGTTTCCTTTTTGGACATTACTCCCTCGCCATAGCAAAACCGTTTGAGATATTTATTATCCATTCACAACTTAGCATATTTAATGTAGTTTCATCATGTTGAAAAAGTTTGGTACGAATAAAATAAATAGTTTAAGAGGAGTGGCTAAAAATTCAGAGGCTGATTTTGCAAAAAAATTCACATTCAGACCAAAATATCTGACTTCCTGATGGCCAGAGCTATTGAATGTAAATTAGAAAGTTGTCCGGCTTGATGAGAACAATATAAAAACTATTTTTTCTTTACTGTAGTTAAAACTAACCCCCCCACTTTTGTCTAAAGCATGTTGAAAGTGACACACTTCCTGCTGCCAGTTGGTGGCGCTATAACTTTGACTCACAATAGCTACATCCATCTGATCGGCCTCTTACCACGAACACACTGCTGAAGTTTCATCAAGATCAGTTAATGTATGCAGAAGTTATTCCACTTCCGTGTTTCTCTTTTCTCGCCATAAATTCGATTCCTCGCCACAGCCAAACCGTTCGAGATATCAAAAATCCGTCCGCAATTTAGCATCCTCAAAGTCTTGACTACATGCACACCGAGTTTGAAGGGGACACGGTGAATTTTCTAGGAGGAGTATTTCACATTCCACAGCAAGCGTTTTCCAAACAACCCATAATAGCCGACTTCCTGCTGGGCTGGCGTAAAACTTGACCGGGGTAAAGTTGTTCGGCCCGATGAGATCTATATGTGTACCGAGTTTCATATTAATTCATGCGAGCGTGTTTGATATATGGATCAAGTTTTAGAACCCCGTTCAAGGGGGCGCTGTTGAGCCCCCCAGCCACGCCCGGGTACCAGCTTCAGCCCGGCCCTGATGGCCGTGGGTTCTGACCTGTGTGCAAAGTTTCAAGAGTTTTTGAGCACGTTAAGGACCCCAAAAGCCCCTGAAACCTTGATTAACAATATAAAAGCAATAGTCAAATCCCCCCCTCCCCTCACACACACACAGACACAGAGAGAGGGAGAGAAAATTCTTCAGAAAATCCACATTCAAACCAAAATATCTCTCTTCCTGTTGGTCGGAGATAGTTCATGTAAATTAGAAAGTTGTCCGTCTTGATGAGAACAATACACATACCAAGTTTTGTGATTCTAGGAAAAACTAAGCCCCCATTTTTGACTATAGGTGGCGCTACTGAGCCATTCCACCACGCCCGTTTCTGAAACTTTGCACATGTCTACTGGCTAATAAATGTGATGTGTCTGTTGAGTTTCATGCAATTTCAAGTATGTTAAGAGTCTCAAAAGCATCAAAAAAGAATATTAAAGTTTGATGCGTTGCCACGGTAACAGTATCTAAGATATCAATAATCCTTTCACAGGTTTACATCTGCCGTGTGTCTACATTGTACACATAAAGTTTGAAGCAAATCGGGTAAAAATAAGACACTGATTTCAAAGCATTTTGAAAGTGACATATTCCTGCTGCCAGTTGGTGGCGCTATAACTTTGACTCACAATAGTCACATCCATGTGATCGGCCTCTTACCACGAACACACTGCTGAAGTTTCATCAAGATCAGTTAATGTATGCAGAAGTTATAACACACTTCCTGTTTCATTTTTTCGGCATAAATTTGTTTCCTCGCCACGGCCAAACCGTTTGAGATATCAAAAATCCGTCCGCAATTTAGCATCCTCAATGTCTTGACTTCATGCACACCGAGTTTGGAGGCGAATCGATGAATTCCCTAGGAGGAGTACATTAAATTCCACAGCATGCGTTTCCAAACAACGCTAAATAGCCAACTTCCTGTTTGGCTGGCGTAAAACTTAGAGCACGAAAGTTGTTCGGCCCGATGAGATCTATATGTGTACCGAGTTTCATATTATTACATGCAAGCGTGTTTGATTTATGGACACGTGTTCGGATCCCGTTCCAGGGGGCGCTGTCGAGCCCCCCTGCCACGCCCGGGTACCAGCTTCAGTCCGGACCTGATGGCCGCGGGTTCTGACGTGTGTGCAAAATTTCAAGAGTTTTCGAGCATGTTAAGAGCCCCAAAAGTGCCCGAAAGGTTGACAAAATAATAATAATAATAATAAATATAGCTGCGAGCAGCGATTGCGGGCCCAAGCCGGTGGCACCGCCACCCCGGTGCCTTTAGTTACCTAAAGGCACCGGGGATGGCGGTGCCACCGGCTTTGGCCCTCCATCGCTGCTCGCAGCTATATTTATATATATATATATATATATATATATATATATATATATAAATATCTATATATATACATATATATATATGTATATAAATATCTATATATATATATACACACACACACACACACACATATATATATATATATATATACTTATATATATATACGTATATATATATATATATATATATAAATATAAGACAGAAAATTTTACTTGTCTTACCTTATTCTTATTTTATGATACACCCAAAATATTCCACAACAAATCCTTTAAATTTAATGTAAAAATAAAAACGAAAGTAAGCAGTGTTGGTCTCACGTAACCCTCTCATTAGAATCAAAATGTTTCAATATTTGCGATGTATTTGGATGCTAAACTATTCTTTATTATAGGCTTTGTACTTCACTCGTGTTCCAATATCGATGGAAAAAATCATCCTCTTCACACGCGCAAAAATGTTCTTGGAAACATCACAGTGGAGCTCTGCTTACTGTGAATGGTACAGATTGTACTACTGACTATTTAAACAGAGCAGTGTAATTCGTTTATGTTAGGTTGACTATTTTTATTATTATATTGTATTAGGGCTATAATGAACAGGCTGCGATGTCAAGATTGCAATTCTGGAATGTGTGTGTGTGTGTGTGACGCGGTTGCGGTTGAACAGTGGACACAAAAACATAAATAAAATGTTTTAGTTAATTCCTACATCCATAGGAATAAATTGAAAATGCTCGCTCTACTCCGCACCATTATCAATGTCTGTGCGGACGTCTGTATTTTACTAGTATATAGTATACTATAGTTAGCGATTTAAAAGCGCTCAGTGGTGTCACACGTCGATTAACCGGTGGGAAAATGTTATCACAGTCACATCCCTAATATATTTATATACAAATACAATAGGCCTACCTGAAAGAGAATTTTACTTGCCCGACCAGCGTATAGCCTGATTAGAACGTCAATAACAAAAAAATAACTTGGGAATCACTAAAACGAGAGATTATTCTAATTTCATTACATTCATTTTAAGTTGCAATCATCAGTTAATAATAAATGTATTACTGATCAATGGTAACAAGGTTGCACTGCTGAGGCTCATGCTGCTTCTCCAGGAGAATTGTAAACAAATGAGCGCAGCACACAAAAAAGCAACCCAGTTAACAACATACTGACTATAAAAATTAGTTTTTATAGTTATTTTTTATAACATATGATAGAGTTAAGCAACCTCACTTGACGAGTAGGCAACTATTTCCTGAATACAATCACGATTGAAACTGTGACATTGATTTCATACAACAGGTTAATAAACAGTTACAATTAAGTCACTTACATTTTAGATGCAATATTGACTGTTTTTGTTCTGTTTCAGCAGCAAAAATAGTTAAACAAAGATCACAGCAACTTGTTTTCTCATTACTGAATGATTCAGCATTTTGAAACGAATCGCTTGACTCAAAGATTCAATGGTCAATCCATAAACATCTGTCTCAATCATGAATGACTCAGTCATTGGAACGAATCATTTGAACGAATGAATCAATGACTCGCTCATTAAGATGGTCGCCTGGCGACACCTAATGGCGGTTTAGTGTTATGTTTAAAAGTATCATTCTTTCCAACGTGCACCATTATCAATGTCCGTGCGGACGTCCGTTTTTTTACTTTCACTTTTATATTAGCGATTTAAAAGCACCCACTCGTGTCACACGTCGATTAACCGGTGGGAAAATATCCTCAGACACATACCTAATAAATGTATATTTAAATACAATATTGGCCTACCTGGTAAAAAGTGTTATATACTATTTTGATGTCCTTTTGGACACAAGAGGGCAGTATAGCCCTATGTTTGCTTTTTTGTTGAACCAAATAGCACTAAATAGCCTGTTTTTAACTTTTTCATTCTTCTTGAATTGCAAAAACAGAATAAAATGGGTTTAGTTGTGATATTTGTATACTTTTATATAGAAATAAATGGTATATAATTACATTTTTAGAAGATTTTTAGTGTTTCCTTTTTGGACATTAATCCCTCGCCGTAGCAAAACCGTTTGAGATATTTATTATCCATTCACAACTTAGCATATTTAATGTAGTTTCATCATGTTGAAAAAGTTTGGTACGAATAAAATAAATAGTTTAAGAGGAGTGGCTAAAAATTCAGAGGCTGATTTTGCAAAAAAAATCACATTCAGACCCAAATATCTGACTTCCTGATGGCCAGAGCTATTGAATGTAAATTAGAAAGTTGTCCGGCTTGATGAGAACAATATAAAAACTATTTTTTCTTTACTGTAGTTAAAACTAACCCCCCCACTTTTGTCTAAAGCATGTTGAAAGTGACACACTTCCTGCTGCCAGTTGGTGGCGCTATAACTTTGACTCACAATAGCTACATCCATCTGATCGGCCTCTTACCACGAACACACTGCTGAAGTTTCATCAAGATCAGTTAATGTATGCAGAAGTTATTCCACTTCCGTGTTTCTCTTTTCTCGCCATAAATTCGATTCCTCGCCACAGCCAAACCGTTCGAGATATCAAAAATCCGTCCGCAATTTAGCATCCTCAAAGTCTTGACTACATGCACACCGAGTTTGAAGGGGACACGGTGAATTTTCTAGGAGGAGTATTTCACATTCCACAGCAAGCGTTTTCCAAACAACCCATAATAGCCGACTTCCTGTTGGGCTGGCGTAAAACTTGACCGGGGTAAAGTTGTTCGGCCCGATGAGATCTATATGTGTACCGAGTTTCATATTAATTCATGCGAGCGTGTTTGATATATGGATCAAGTTTTAGAACCCCGTTCAAGGGGGCGCTGTTGAGCCCCCCTGCCACGCCCGGGTACCAGCTTCAGCCCGGCCCTGATGGCCGTGGGTTTTGACCTGTGTGCAAAGTTTCAAGAGTTTTTGAGCACGTTAAGGACCCCAAAAGCCCCTGAAACCTTGATTAACAATATAAAAGCAAGAGTCAAATCCCCCCCTCCCCTCACACACACACAGACACAGAGAGAGGGAGAGAATATTCTTCAGAAAATCCACATTCAAACCAAAATATCTCTCTTCCTGTTGGTCGGAGATGGTTCATGTAAATTAGAAAGTTGTCCGTCTTGATGAGAACAATACACATACCAAGTTTTGTGATTCTAGGAAAAACTAAGCCCCCATTTTTGACTAAAGGTGGCGCTACTGAGCCATTCCACCATGCCCGTTTCTGAAACTTTGCACATGTCTACTGGCTAATAAATGTGATGTGTCTGTTGAGTTTCATGCAATTTCAAGTATGTTAAGAGTCTCAAAAGCATCAAAAAAGAATATTAAAGTTTGATGCATTGCCACGGTAACAGTATCTAAGATATCAATAATCCTTTCACAGGTTTACATCTGCCGTGTGTCTACATTGTACACATAAAGTTTGAAGCAAATCGGGTAAAAATAAGACACTGATTTCAAAGCATTTTGAAAGTGATGTACTTCCTGCTGCCTGTTGGTGGCGCTATAACTTTGACTCACAATAGTCACATCCATGTGATCGGCCTCTTACAACGAACACACTGCTGAAGTTTCATCAAGATCAGTTAATGTATGCAGAAGTTATAACACACTTCCTGTTTCATTTTTTCGCCATAAATTTGTTTCCTCGCCACGGCCAAACCGTTCGAGATATCAAAAATCCGTCCGCAATTTAGCATCCTCAATGTCTTGACTTCATGCACACCGAGATTGGAGGCGAATCGATGAATTCCCTAGGAGGAGTACATTAAATTCCACAGCATGCGTTTCCAAACAACGCTAAATAGCCAACTTCCTGTTTGGCTGGCGTAAAACTTAGAGCACGAAAGTTGTTCGGCCCGATGAGATCTATATGTGTACCGAGTTTCATATTATTACATGCAAGCGTGTTTGATTTATGGACACGTGTTCGGATCCCGTTCCAGGGGGCGCTGTCGAGCCCCCCTGCCACGCCCGGGTACCAGCTTCAGTCCGGCCCTGATGGCCGCGGGTTCTGACGTGTGTGCAAAATTTCAAGAGTTTTCGAGCATGTTAAGAGCCCCAAAAGTGCCCGAAAGGTTGACAAAATAATAATAATAATAATAAATATAGCTGCGAGCAGCGATTACGGGCCCAAGCCGGTGGCACCGCAACCCCGGTGCCTTTAGTTACCTAAAGGCACCGGGGTGGCGGTACCGCCGGCTTTGGCCCTCCATCGCTGCTCGCAGCTATATTTATATATATATATATATATATATATATATATATACATACATACATACACACACATACATATATATGTATATATATATATATATATATATATATACATATATATATATACATATATATATATATATATATATATATATATATATATTATTGTTCAAAAGTTTGGGGTCAGTAAGATTTTTAATGTTTTTAGGAGAAGTCTCTTCTGCTCACCAAGGCTGCATTTATTGATTAAAAATACAAACAAAAACAGTAATATTCTGAAATATTATTCCAATTTAAAACAGCTGTTTTCAATTTTAAAATATTTTACATAGTAATTCATTTCTGTGATCAAAGTTGAGTTTTCAGCATCATTACTCCAGTCTTCAGTGTCACATGATCCTTCAGAAATCATACTAATATGATGATTGATGCTCAATAAATATTCATTATTATTTTCAATGTTGAAAACAGTTGTGTACAGATTTTTTTTTTCAAAATGCTTTGATGAATGTAAAGTTCAAAAGAACAGCATATATTTCAAATATATATATTTTTAACATTATAAATGTCTTTACTGTAACTGTTGATCAGTTTAACTCATCCTTCATAAATAAAAGTACTGATTTATTTTATTTCTTTCCCCCAAAAATACAATTTTAATTATTACTAACCACAAACTTTTGAGCGGTAGTGTTTAACATTACAAAAGCTTTAGATTTCAGATAAATGCTGTTCTTTTGAACTTTCTATTCATCAAAGACTGTACACAACTGTTTTCGACATTTAAAATAATAATGAATGTTTCTTGAGTATCAATCATCATATTAGAATAATTTCTGAAGGATCATGTGACAGTGACGACTGGAGTAATGATGCTGAAAACTCAGCTTTGATCACAGGAATAAATAACAGTTTAAAATATATTAAAATAGAAAGCAGCTGTTTTAAATTGGAATACTATTTTACAATATGACTGTTTTTGTTTGTATTTTTAATCAAATAAATGCAGCCTTGGTGAGCAGAAGAAACTTCTCTGTTATGTGCGCGCCACAGACTGCACGCACGTCCGCTTAGAGTTCCGCCTTTTGCCTTCCGTCAATATTACGTTATTAGAAAAATATTTTTTTAGAGAATCGATTTTTTGACATTTGTGAATCGATTCAGAATCGTCCACGTCCGCATCGCGATGCATCTAAGAATCAATTTTTTCTCCCACCCCTAGATTTCATACAACAGGTTAATAAACAGTTACAATTAAGTCACTTACATTTTAGATGCAATGTTGACTGTTTTTGTTCTGTTTCAGCAGCGAAAATAGTTAAACAAAGATCACGGCAGAACCATCATGCATCACGTGTTTTCTCATAACTGAACGATTCAGCATTTTTAACGAATCGGTTAACTCAAAGATTGAATGATCAATCCATAAACATCTGTCTTAATCATGATCGACTCATTCGAACGAATCGTTTGAACGAATGAATCAATGACTCGCTTATTAAGATGGATGCCTGGCGACACCTAATGGCGGTTTAGTGTTGTTTAAAAGCATCATTCTTTCCCACATGTGTGTGATTTGTGTGTGCAACATTATCATTATTTTTCTTTCACTATTATATTAGCGATTTAAAAGCACCCACTCGTGTCACACGTCGATTAACCGGTGGGAAAATATCCTCAGACACATACCTAATAAATGTATATTTAAATACAATATTGGCCTACCTGGTAAAAAGTTTTATATACTATTTTGATGTCCTTTTGGACACAAGAGGGCAGTATAGCCCTATGTTTGCTTTTTTGTTGAACCAAATAGCACTAAATAGCCTGTTTTTAACTTTTTCATTCTTCTTGAATTGCAAAAACAGAATAAAATGGGTTTAGTTGTGATATTTGTATACTTTTATATAGAAATAAATGGTATATAATTACATTTTTAGAATATTTTTAGTGTTTCCTTTTTGGACATTAATCCCTCGCCATAGCAAAACCGTTTGAGATATTTATTATCCATTCACAACTTAGCATATTTAATGTAGTTTCATCATGTTGAAAAAGTTTGGTACGAATAAAATAAATAGTTTAAGAGGAGTGGCTAAAAATTCAGAGGCTGATTTTGCAAAAAAATTCACATTCAGACCAAAATATCTGACTTCCTGATGGCCAGAGCTATTGAATATAAATTAGAAAGTTGTCCGGCTTGATGAGAACAATATAAAAACTATTTTTTCTTTACTGTAGTTAAAACTAACCCCCCCACTTTTGTCTAAAGCATGTTGAAAGTGACACACTTCCTGCTGCCAGTTGGTGGCGCTATAACTTTGACTCACAATAGCTACATCCATCTGATCGGCCTCTTACCACGAACACACTGCTGAAGTTTCATCAAGATCAGTTAATGTATGCAGAAGTTATTCCACTTCCGTGTTTCTCTTTTCTCGCCATAAATTCGATTCCTCGCCACAGCCAAACCGTTCGAGATATCAAAAATCCGTCCGCAATTTAGCATCCTCAAAGTCTTGACTACATGCACACCGAGTTTGGAGGGGACACGGTGAATTTTCTAGGAGGAGTACTTCGCATTCCACAGGAAGCGTTTTCCAAACAACCAATAATAGCCGACTTCCTGTTGGGCTGGCGTAAAACTTGACCGGGGGAAAGTTGTTCGGCCCGATGAGATCTATATGTGTACCGAGTTTCATATTAATTCATGCAAGCGTGTTTGATCTATGGACCAAGTTTTGGGACCCCGTTCAAGGGGGCGCTGTTGAGCCCCCCTGCCACGCCCGGGTACCAGCTTCAGCCTGTCCCTGATGGCAGGGGGTTCTGACTTGTGTGCAAAGTTTCAAGAGTTTTTGAGCACGTTAAGGACCCCAAAAGCCCCTGAAACCTTGATTAACAATATAAAAGCAATAGTCAAATTCCCCCCTCCCCTCTCACACACAGAGACACAGAGAGAGGGAGAGAAAATTCTTCAGAAAATCCACATTCAAACCAAAATATCTCTCTTCCTGTTGGTTGGAGGTAGTTAATGTCAATTAGAAAGTTGTCCGTCTTGATGAGAACAATACACATACCAAGTTTTGTTGCTGTTGATAAAACTAACCCCCCCCACTTATGACTAAAGGTGGCGCTACTGAGCCCCTCACCACGCCCGTTTCTGAAACTTTGCACATGTCTACTGGCTAATAAATGTGATGTGTCTGTCGAGTTTCATGCAATTTCAAGTATGTTAAGAGTCTCAAAAGCATCAAAAAAGAATATTAAAGTTTGAAGCGTTGCCATGGCAACATTATTAAAGATATCAAAAATCCTTTCACAGGTCTACATCTGCCGTGTGTTTACATTATACACATAAAGTTTGAAGCAAATTGGGTAAAAATAAGAGGGTGATTTTAAAGCATTTTGAAAGGGACACACTTCCTGCTGCCAGTTGGTGGCGCTTTAACTTAGACTCACAGTAGTCACATCCATGTGATCGGCCTCTTACAACGAACACACTGCTGAAGTTTCATCAAGATCAGTTAATGTATGCAGAAGTTATAACACACTTCCTGTTTCCATTATTCGCCATAAATTCGTGTCCTCGCCACGGCCAAACCGTTCGAGATATCAAAAATCCGTCCGCAATTTAGCATCCTCAATGTCTTGACTTCATGCTGACTGAGTTTGGAGGCGATTGGATGAATTCCCTAGGAGGAGTACATTAAATTCCACAGCATGCGTTTCCAAACATCCCATAATAGCCAACTTCCTGTTGGGCTGGCGTAAAACTTAGAGCACGAAAGTTGTTCGGCCCGATGAGATCTATATGTGTTCCGAGTTTCATATTATTACATGCAAGTGTGTTTGATTTATGGACAAGTGTTCGGATTCCGTACCAGGGGGCGCTGTTGAGCCCCCCTGCCACGCCCGGGTACCAGCTTCAGCCCGGCCCTAATGGCCGCGGGTTCTGACATGCGTGCAAAGTTTCATGAGTTTTTGAGCACGTTAAAGGCCCCAAAAGCCCCCGAACCCTTGAAGAACAATAATAATAATAATAATAATAAATATAGCTGCGAGCAGCGATTACGGGCCCAAGCCGGTGGCACCGCAACCCCGGTGCCTTTAGTTACCTAAAGGCACCGGGGTGGCGGTACCGCCGGCTTGGGCCCTCCATCGCTGCTCGCAGCTATATTTATATATATATATATATATATATATATATATATATATATATATATATATATATATATATACATACATACACACACATACATATATATGTATATATATATATATATATATATATATATATATTATTGTTCAAAAGTTTGGGGTCAGTAAGATTTTTAATGTTTTTAGGAGAAGTCTCTTCTGCTCACCAAGGCTGCATTTATTGATTAAAAATACAAACAAAAACAGTAATATTGTGAAATATTATTCCAATTTAAAACAGCTGTTTTCAATTTTTAAATATTTTACATAGTAATTCATTTCTGTGATCAAAGTTGAGTTTTCAGCATCATTACTCCAGTCTTCAGTGTCACATGATCCTTCAGAAATCATACTAATATGATGATTGATGCTCAATAAATATTCATTATTATTTTCAATGTTGAAAACAGTTGTGTACAGATTTTTTTTTTCAAAATGCTTTGATGAATGTTAGTTCAAAAGAACAGCATATATTTCAAATATATATTTTTTTAACATTATAAATGTCTTTACTGTAACTGTTGATCACATCCTTCATAAATAAAAGTACTGATTTATTTTATTTATTTACCCCAAAAATAACATTTTAATTATTACTAACCCAAAACTTTTGAGCGGTAGTGTTTAACGTTACAAAAGCTTTAGATTTCAGATAAATGCTGTTCTTTTGAACTTTCTATTCATCAAAGACTGTACACAACTGTTTTCGACATTTAAAATAATAATGAATGTTTCTTGAGTATCAATCATCATATTAGAATAATTTCTGAAGGATCATGTGACAGTGACGACTGGAGTAATGATGCTGAAAACTCAGCTTTGATCACAGGAATAAATAACAGTTTAAAATATATTAAAATAGAAAGCAGCTGTTTTAAATTGGAATAATATTTTACAATATTACTGTTTTTGTTTGTATTTTTAATCAAATATATGCAGCCTTGGTGAGCAGAAGAAACTTCTCTGTTATGTGCGCGCCACAGACTGCACGCACGTCCGCTTAGAGTTCCGCCTTTTGCCTTCCGTCAATATTACGTTATTAGAAAAATATTTTTTTAGAGAATCGATTTTTTGACATTTGTGAATCGATTCAGAATCGTCCACGTCCGCATCGCGATGCATCTAAGAATAATTTTTTTCTCCCACCCCTAGATTTCATACAAATAAACAGTTACAATTAAGTCACTTACATTTTAGATGCAATGTTGACTGTTTTTGTTCTGTTTCAGCAGCGAAAATAGTTCAACAAAGATCACGGCAGAACCATCACGCATCACGTGTTTTCTCATAACTGAACGATTCAGCATTTTTAACGAATCGGTTGACTCAAAGATTGAATGATCAATCCATAAACATCTGTCTTAATCATGATCGACTCATTCGAACGAATCGTTTGAACGAATGAATCAATGACTCGCTTATTAAGATGGATGCCTGGCGACACCTAATGGCGGTTTAGTGTTGTTTATTCTTTCCCACATGTGTGTGATTTGTGTGTGCAACATTATCATTATTTTTCTTTCACTATTATATTAGCGATTTAAAAGCACCCACTCGTGTCACACGTCGATTAACCGGTGGGAAAATATCCTCAGACACATACCTAATAAATGTATATTTAAATACAATATTGGCCTACCTGGTAAAAAGTTTTATATACTATTTTGATGTCCTTTTGGACACAAGAGGGCAGTATAGCCCTATGTTTGCTTTTTTGTTGAACCAAATAGCACTAAATAGCCTGTTTTAACTTTTTCATTCTTCTTGAATTGCAAAAACAGAATAAAATGGGTTTAGTTGTGATATTTGCATTCTTTTATATAGAAATAAATGGTATATAATTACATTTTTAGAAGATTTTTAGTGTTTCCTTTTTGGACATTACTTTAATCCCTCGCCATAGCAAAACCGTTTAAGATATTTATTATCCATTCACAATTTAGCATATTTAATGTAGTTTCATCATGTTGAAAAAGTTTGGTACGAATAAAATAAATAGTTTAAGAGGAGTGGCTAAAAATTCAGAGGCTGATTTTGCAAAAAAATTCACATTCAGACCAAAATATCTGACTTCCTGATGGCCAGAGCTATTGAATGTAAATTAGAAAGTTGTCCGGCTTGATGAGAACAATATACAAACTATTTTTTCTTTACTGTAGTTAAAACTAACCCCCCCACTTTTGTCAAAAGCATGTTGAAAGTGACACACTTCCTGCTGCCAGTTGGTGGCGCTATAACTTTGACTCACAATAGCTACATCGATCTGATCGGCCTCTTACCACGAACACACTGCTGAAGTTTCATCAAGATCAGTTAATGTATGCAGAAGTTATTCCACTTCGTGTTTCTCTTTTCTCGCCATAAATTCGATTCCTCGCCACAGCCAAACCGTTCGAGATATCAAAAATCTGTTCGCAATTTAGCATCCTCAATGTCTTGACTTCATGCTGACTGAGTTTGGAGGTGATTGAATGAATTCTCTAGGAGGAGTACATCACATTCCACAGCAAGCGTTTTCCAAACAACCCATAATAGCCGACTTCCTGTTGGGCTGGCGTGAAACTTGACAGAGGGAAAGTTGTTCGGCCCCATGAAATCTATATGTGTACCAAGTTTCATATTAATTCATGCAAGCGTATTTGATATATGGACCAAGTTTTCAGACCCTGTTCAAGAGGGCGCTGTTGAGCCCCCCTGCCACGCCCGTTTCTGAAACTTTTCACATGTCTGCTGGCTAATAAGTGTTATGTGTCTGTCGAGTTTCATCCAATTTCAAGCATGTTAAGAGTCTCAAACGCATCCGAAAAGAATATTAAAATTTGATGCGTTGCCACGGCAACAGTATCTAAGATATCAATAATCCTTTCACAGGTCTACATCTGCCGTGTGTTTACATTATACACATAAAGTTTGAAGCAAATCGGGTAAAATTAAGAGGGTGACTTCAAAGCATTTTGAAAGGGACACACTTCCTGCTGCCAGTTGGTGGCGCTATAACTTTGACTCACAATAGTCACATCCTTGTGATCGGCCTCTTACAACAAACACACTGCGAAAGTTTCATCAAGATCAGTTAATGTATGCAGAAGTTATAACACACTTCCTGTGTACCATTATTCGCCATAAATTCGTTTCCTCGCCACAGCCAAACCGTTCGAGATATCAAAAATCCGTCCGCAATTTAGCATCCTCAATGTCTTGACTTCATGCACACCGAGTTTGGTTGTGATTGGACGAATATTCTAGGAGGAGTATTTCAAATTCCAGAGGATGCGTTTTTCAAACAACCCATAATAGTTGACTTCCTGTTGGGCTGGTGTAAAACTTAGAGCACGAAAGTTGTTCGGCCCGATGAGATCTATATGTGTACTGAGTTTCATATTATTATATGCAAGCGTGTTTGATTTATAGACCAAGTTTTCGGACACCATTCCAGGGGGCGCTGTCGAGCCCCCGTGCCACGCCCGGGTACCAGCTTCAGTCCGGCCCTGATGGCCGCAGGTTCTGATGTGTGTGCAAAATTTCAAGAGTTTTTGAGCATGTTAAGGGCCCCAAAAGTGCCCAAAAGGTTGACAAAATAATAATAATAATAATAAAATATAGCTGCGAGCAGCGATTACGGGCCCAAGCCGGTGGCACCGCAACCCCGGTGCCTTTAGTTACCTAAAGGCACCGGGGTGGCGGTACCGCCGGCTTTGGCCCTCCATCGCTGCTCGCAGCTATATTTATATATATATATATATATATATATACATACATACATACACACACATACATATATATGTATGTATATATATATATATATATATATATATATATATATATATATTATTGTTCAAAAGTTTGGGGTCAGTAAGATTTTTTATGTTTTTAGGAGAAGTCTCTTCTGCTCACCAAGGCTGCATTTATTGATTAAAAATACAAACAAAAACAGTAATATTGTGAAATATTATTCCAATTTAAAACAGCTGTTTTCAATTTTAAAATATTTTACATAGTAATTCATTTCTGTGATCAAAGTTGAGTTTTCAGCATCATTACTCCAGTCTTCAGTGTCACATGATCCTTCAGAAATCATACTAATATGATGATTGATGCTCAATAAATATTCATTATTATTTTCAATGTTGAAAACAGTTGTGTACAGATTTTTTTTTTTTTCAAAATGCTTTGATGAATGTAAAGTTCAAAAGAACAGCATATATTTCAAATATATATATTTTTAACATTATAAATGTCTTTACTGTAACTGTTGATCAGTTTAACTCATCCTTCATAAATAAAAGTACTGATTTATTTTATTTCTTTCCCCCAAAAATAAAATTTTAATTATTACTAACCACAAACTTTTGAGCGGTAGTGTTTAACGTTACAAAAGCTTTAGATTTCAGATAAATGCTGTTCTTTTGAACTTTCTATTCATCAAAGACTGTACACAACTGTTTTCGACATTTAAAATAATAATGAATGTTTCTTGAGTATCAATCATCATATTAGAATAATTTCTGAAGGATCATGTGACAGTGACGACTGGAGTAATGATGCTGAAAACTCAGCTTTGATCACAGGAATAAATAACAGTTTAAAATATATTAAAATAGAAAGCAGCTGTTTTAAATTGGAATACTATTTTACAATATTACTGTTTTTGTTTTTATTTTTAATCAAATAAATGCAGCCTTGGTGAGCAGAAGAAACTTCTCTGTTATGTGCGCGCCACAGACTGCACGCACGTCCGCTTAGAGTTCCGCCTTTTGCCTTCCGTCAATATTACGTTATTAGAAAAATATTTTTTTAGAGAATCGATTTTTTGACATTTGTGAATCGATTCAGAATCGTCCATGTCCGCATCGCGATGCATCTAAGAATCAATTTTTTCTCCCACCCCTAGATTTCATACAACAGGTTAATAAACAGTTACAATTAAGTCACTTACATTTTAGATGCAATGTTGACTGTTTTTGTTCTGTTTCAGCAGCGAAAATAGTTAAACAAAGATCACGGCAGAACCATCACGCATCACGTGTTTTCTCATAACTGAACGATTCAGCATTTTTAACGAATCGGTTGACTCAAAGATTGAATGATCAATCCATAAACATCTGTCTTAATCATGATCGACTCATTCGAACGAATCGTTTGAACGAATGAATCAATGACTCGCTTATTAGGATGGATGCCTGGCGACACCTAATGGCGGTTTAGTGTTGTTTAAAAGCATCATTCTTTCCCACATGTGTGTGATTTGTGTGTGCAACATTATCATTATTTTTCTTTCACTATTATATTAGCAATTTAAAAGCACCCACTCGTGTCACACGTCGATTAACCGGTGGGAAAATATCCTCAGACACATACCTAATAAATGTATATTTAAATACAATATTGGCCTACCTGGTAAAAAGTTTTATATACTATTTTTATGTCCTTTTGGACACAAGAGGGCAGTATAGCCCTATGTTTGCTTTTTTGTTGAACCAAATAGCACTAAATAGCCTGTTTTTAACTTTTTCATTCTTCTTGAATTGCAAAAACAGAATAAAATGGGTTTAGTTGTGATATTTGTATACTTTTATATAGAAATAAATGGTATATAATTACATTTTTAGAAGATTTTTACTTTAATCCCTCGCCATAGCAAAACCGTTTGAGATATTTATTATCCATTCACAATTTAGCATATTTAATGTAGTTTCATCATGTTGAAAAAGTTTGGTACGAATAAAATAAATAGTTTAAGAGGAGTGGCTAAAAATTCAGAGGCTGATTTTGCAAAAAAATTCACATTCAGACCAAAATATCTGACTTCCTGATGGCCAGAGCTATTGAATGTAAATTAGAAAGTTGTCCGGCTTGATGAGAACAATATAGAAACTATTTTTTCTTTACTGTAGTTAAAAGTAACCCCCCCACTTTTGTCAAAAGCATGTTGAAAGTGACACACTTCCTGCTGCCAGTTGGTGGCGCTATAACTTTGACTCACAATAGCTACATCCATCTGATCGGCCTCTTACCACGAACACACTGCTGAAGTTTCATCAAGATCAGTTAATGTATGCAGAAGTTATTCCACTTCCGTGTTTCTCTTTTCTCGCCATAAATTCGATTCCTCGCCACAGCCAAACCGTTCGAGATATCAAAAATCCGTCCGCAATTTAGCATCCTCAAAGTCTTGACTACATGCACACCGAGTTTGAAGGGGACACGGTGAATTTTCTAGGAGGAGTATTTCACATTCCACAGCAAGCGTTTTCCAAACAACCCATAATAGCCGACTTCCTGTTGGGCTGGCGTAAAACTTGACCGGGGTAAAGTTGTTCGGCCCGATGAGATCTATATGTGTACCGAGTTTCATATTAATTCATGCGAGCGTGTTTGATATATGGATCAAGTTTTAGAACCCCGTTCAAGGGGGCGCTGTTGAGCCCCCCTGCCACGCCCGGGTACCAGCTTCAGCCCGGCCCTGATGGCCGTGGGTTTTGACCTGTGTGCAAAGTTTCAAGAGTTTTTGAGCACGTTAAGGACCCCAAAAGCCCCTGAAACCTTGATTAACAATATAAAAGCAAGAGTCAAATCCCCCCCTCCCCTCACACACACACAGACACAGAGAGAGGGAGAGAAAATTCTTCAGAAAATCCACATTCAAACCAAAATATCTCTCTTCCTGTTGGTCGGAGATGGTTCATGTAAATTAGAAAGTTGTCCGTCTTGATGAGAACAATACACATACCAAGTTTTGTGATTCTAGGAAAAACTAAGCCCCCATTTTTGACTAAAGGTGGCGCTACTGAGCCATTCCACCACGCCCGTTTCTGAAACTTTGCACATGTCTACTGGCTAATAAATGTGATGTGTCTGTTGAGTTTCATGCAATTTCAAGTATGTTAAGAGTCTCAAAAGCATCAAAAAAGAATATTAAAGTTTGATGCATTGCCACGGTAACAGTATCTAAGATATCAATAATCCTTTCACAGGTTTACATCTGCCGTGTGTCTACATTGTACACATAAAGTTTGAAGCAAATCGGGTAAAAATAAGACACTGATTTCAAAGCATTTTGAAAGTGACATATTCCTGCTGCCAGTTGGTGGCGCTATAACTTTGACTCACAATAGTCACATCCATGTGATCGGCCTCTTACAACGAACACACTGCTGAAGTTTCATCAAGATCAGTTAATGTATGCAGAAGTTATAACACACTTCCTGTTTCATTTTTTCGCCATAAATTTGTTTCCTCGCCACGGCCAAACCGTTCGAGATATCAAAAATCCGTCCGCAATTTAGCATCCTCAATGTCTTGACTTCATGCACACCGAGTTTGGAGGCGAATCGATGAATTCCCTAGGAGGAGTACATTAAATTCCACAGCATGCGTTTCCAAACAACGCTAAATAGCCAACTTCCTGTTTGGTTGGCGTAAAACTTAGAGCACGAAAGTTGTTCGGCCCGATGAGATCTATATGTGTACCGAGTTTCATATTATTACATGCAAGCGTGTTTGATTTATGGACACGTGTTCGGATCCCGTTCCAGGGGGCGCTGTCGAGCCCCCCTGCCACGCCCGGGTACCAGCTTCAGTCCGGACCTGATGGCCGCGGGTTCTGACGTGTGTGCAAAATTTCAAGAGTTTTCGAGCATGTTAAGAGCCCCAAAAGTGCCCGAAAGGTTGACAAAATAATAATAATAATAATAATAATAATAATAATAAATAATCCTACCGGAAACAATAGGGCCTTCGCCCTTTCAGGGCTTGGGCCCTAATAATCCTACCGGAAACAATAGGGCCTTCGCCCTTTCAGGGCTTGGGCCCTAAATATAGCTGCGAGCAGCGATTACGGGCCCAAGCCGGTGGCACCGCAACCCCAGTGCCTTTAGTTACCTAAAGGCACCGGGGTGGCGGTACCGCCGGCTTTGGCCCTCCATCGCTGCTCGCAGCTATATTTATATATATATATATATTATACAAACATATATATATATATATATATATACCGTTCAAAAGTTTGGGGTAAGGAAGATTTTTAATGTTTTTAGGAGAAGTCTCTTCTGCTCACCAAGGCTGCATTTATTTGATTAAAAATACAAACAAAAACAGTAATATTGTGAAATATTATTCCAATTTAAAACAGCTGTTTTCTATTTTAAAATATTTTACACTGTAATTAATTTATGTGATCAAAGCTGAGTTTTCAGCATCATTACTCCCGTCTTCAGTGTCACATGATCCTTCAGAAACCATTCTAATATGATGATTGATGGTCAATAAATATTAATTATTATTTTCAATGTTGAAAACAGTTGTGTACAGATTTTTTTTCAAAATGAGTTGATGAATGTAAAGTTCAAAAGAACAGCATTTATTTCAAATATAATTTTTTTTAACATTATAAATGTCTGTACTGTAACTTTTTATCAGTTTAACTCATTCTCGATGAATAAAAGTATTGATTTATTTATTTCTTTCCCCCAAAAATAAAATTAAAATTATTACTGACCCCAAACTTCTGAACGGTAGTGTTTAATGTTACAAAAGCTTTAGATTTCAGATAAATGCTGTTCTTTTGAACTTTCTATTCATCAAAGACTGTACCTAACTGTTTTCGACATTCAAAATAATAATGAATGTTTCTTGAGCATCAATCATCATATTAGAATAATTTCTGAAGGATCATGTGACAGTGACGACTGGAATAATGATGCTGAAAACTCAGCTTTGATCACAGGAATAAATAACAGTTTAAAATATATTAAAATAGAAAGCAGCTGTTTTAAATTGGAATACTATTTTACAATATTACTGTTTTTGTTTGTATTTTTAATCAAATAAATGCAGCCTTGGTGAGCAGAAGAAACTTAGCTTAAAAATCTTACTGACGCCAAATTTTTGAACAGAAGTGTATTATATATTTATATAATTATATAAAAATGTAAGGGATAAGACAGATCATTTTACTTGCCTGACCTGATTAGAACAATGAAAAAAACTTAAATGAAAAAATAACTTGGGAATCACTAAAACGAGGGCGCGATTGAACAGTGGACACATAAAAACATACTCTGTCATTTTGTTCAGAACATCATTCAAACTGCAAAGTGTTAACTTATATTTTTGTACAGTAGCAATAAAACACAACATTGTGCTTTTTTAAAATACATTCAAGCAATCCGCCCCGAAAATGAAACTAAAATGCTCACGGCTGCACAGGCATTCATAATGGTGCGCGTCCTCAGCGAGGAACGAGCAGAACAGAGTCAAAGTTTCTTAGGTCATTCCTCCTTCCATAGGAATTTATTGAAAACGCTCGCTCTGCTCCGCACCATTATCAATGTCCGTGCGGACGAACATATTTTACTTTCGTTTTTAAGTTAGCGATTAAAAAGCCCCCAGCAGTGTCACACGTCAGTTAACCGGTGGTAAAATATTCTCACCGTCACATCCCTAGTATATTTTTATATAGATATAATAGGCCTACCTGATTTTGAACACAAGAGGGCAGTATAGCACTATGTTTGACTTTATTTATTTATTGTTTAGACTAAACAACCATTCTGGCAGTTTTTAAACTTAAACTTCATTCTTAAATTGAAAAAAAAAGAATAAAATGAGTTAAGTTCTGATATTTGTATACTTTTATGTAGTAATAAATGGTGTATAATTACATTTTTAGAATATATGAGCCTTTTAGTGTTTACTTTTTTGACATTAATTTAATCCCTCGCCATAGCAAAACCGTTTGAGATATTTATTATCCGTTCACAATTTAGCATCATTAATATATTTTTATCATGTTGAAAAAGTTTGGTGGGAATAAAATAACCACTTAGATAAAGGTGGCTAAAAATCCAGAGGCTGATTTTGCAAAAAAATCCACATTCAGACCAAAATATCTGACTTCCTGATGGTCAGAGCTAATGACTTTAAATTAGAAAGTTGTCCGGGTCGATGAGATCAATATATGAACTGAGTTTTTTTTACTGGAGTTAAAACTAACCCCCCCACTTTTGTCAAAAGCATGTTGAAAGTGACACACTTCCTGCTGCCAGTTGGTGGCGCTATAACTTTGAATCACAATAGTTACATCCATCTGATCGGCCTCTTACCACGAACACACTGCTGAAGTTTCATCAAGATCAGTTAATGTATGCAGAAGTTATTCCACTTCGTGTTTCTCTTTTCTCGCCATAAATTCGATTCCTCGCCACGGCCAAACCGTTCGAGATATCAAAAATCCGTCCGCAATTTAGCATCCTCAAAGTCTTGACTACATGCACACCGAGTTTGGAGGGGACACGGTGAATTTTCTAGGAGGAGTACTTCGCATTCCACAGGAAGCGTTTTCCAAACAACCAATAATAGCCGACTTCCTGTTGGGCTGGCGTAAAACTTGACCGGGGGAAAGTTGTTCGGCCCGATGAGATCTATATGTGTACCGAGTTTCATATTAATTCATGCAAGCGTGTTTGATCTATGGACCAAGTTTTGGGACCCCGTTCAAGGGGGCGCTGTTGAGCCCCCCTGCCACGCCCGGGTACCAGCTTCAGCCTGTCCCTGATGGCAGGGGGTTCTGACTTGTGTGCAAAGTTTCAAGAGTTTTTGAGCACGTTAAGGACCCCAAAAGCCCCTGAAACCTTGATTAACAATATAAAAGCAATAGTCAAATTCCCCCCTCCCCTCTCACACACAGAGACACAGAGAGAGGGAGAGAAAATTCTTCAGAAAATCCACATTCAAACCAAAATATCTCTCTTCCTGTTGGTCGGAGGTAGTTAATGTCAATTAGAAAGTTGTCCGTCTTGATGAGAACAATACACATACCAAGTTTTGTTGCTGTTGATAAAACTAACCCCCCCCACTTATGACTAAAGGTGGCGCTACTGAGCCCCTCACCACGCCCGTTTCTGAAACTTTGCACATGTCTACTGGCTAATAAATGTGATGTGTCTGTCGAGTTTCATCCAATTTCAAGTATGTTAAGAGTTTCAAAAGCATCAAAAAAGAATATTAAAGTTTGAAGCGTTGCCACGGCAACAGTATTAAAGATATCAAAAATCCTTTCACAGGTCTACATCTGCCGTGTGTTTACATTATACACATAAAGTTTGAAGCAAATTGGGTAAAAATAAGAGGGTGATTTCAAAGCATTTTGAAAGTGACATATTCCTGCTGCCAGTTGGTGGCGCTATAACTTTGACTCACAATAGTCACATCCATGTGATCGGCCTCTTATCACGAACACACTGCTGAAGTTTCATCAAGATCAGTTAATGTATGCAGAAGTTATAACACACTTCCTGTTTCCATTATTCGCCATAAATTCGTTTCCTCGCCACGGCCAAACCGTTTGAGATATCAAAAATCCGTCCGCAATTTAGCATCCTCAATGTCTTGACTTCATTCCCACCGAGTTTAGTGGCGATCGGGTGAATTCCCTAGGAGAAGTGTTTCAAATACCAGACCATGCGTTTCCAAACAACCCATAATAGCCGACTTCCTGTTGGGCTGGCGTAAAACTTAGAGCACGAAAGTTGTTCGGC
>NC_140222.1:17193445-17530945 GCF_951802725.1 Rutilus rutilus | reverse complement strand
GTGTCACACGTCGATTAACCGGTGGGAAAATGTTATCACAGTCACATCCCTAATATATTTATATATAAATACAATAGGCCTACCTGAAAGAGAATTTTACTTGCCCGACCAGAGTATAGCCTGATTAGAACGTCAATAACAAACAAATAACTTGGGAATCACTAAAACGAGAGATTATTCTAATTTCATTACATTCATTTTAAGTTGCAATCAGCAGTTAATAATAAATGTATTACTGATCAATGGTAACAAGGTTGCACTGCTGAGGCTCATGCTGCTTCTCCAGGAGAATTGTAAACAAATGAGCGCAGCACACAAAAAAGCAACCCAGTTAACAACATACTGACTATAAAAATTACAAATATGGAGTTTTTATATATTTTATAACATATGATAGAGTTAAGCAACCTCACTTGACAAGTAGGCAACTATTTCCTGAATACAATCACGATTGAAACTGTGACATTGATTTCATACAACAGGTTAATAAACAGTTACAATTAAGTCACTTACATTTTAGATGCAATATTGACTGTTTTTGTTCTGTTTCAGCAGCAAAAATAGTTAAACAAAGATCACAGCAACTTGTTTTCTCATTACTGAATGATTCAGCATTTTGAAACGAATCGCTTGACTCAAAGATTCAATGGTCAATCCATAAACATCTGTCTCAATCATGAATGACTCAGTCATTGGAACGAATCATTTGAACGAATGAATCAATGACTCGCTCATTAAGATGGTCGCCTGGCGACACCTAATGGCGGTTTAGTGTTATGTTTAAAAGTATCATTCTTTCCAACGTGCACCATTATCAATGTCCGTGCGGACGTCCGTTTTTTTACTTTCACTTTTATATTAGCGATTTAAAAGCACCCACTCGTGTCACACGTCGATTAACCGGTGGGAAAATATCCTCAGACACATACCTAATAAATGTATATTTAAATACAATATTGGCCTACCTGGTAAAAAGTTTTATATACTATTTTGATGTCCTTTTGGACACAAGAGGGCAGTATAGCCCTATGTTTGCTTTTTTGTTGAACCAAATAGCACTAAATAGCCTGTTTTTAACTTTTTCATTCTTCTTGAATTGCAAAAACAGAATAAAATGGGTTTAGTTGTGATATTTGTATACTTTTATATAGAAATAAATGGTATATAATTACATTTTTAGAAGATTTTTAGTGTTTCCTTTTTGGACATTAATCCCTCGCCATAGCAAAACCGTTTGAGATATTTATTATCCATTCACAACTTAGCATATATAATGTAGTTTCATCATGTTGAAAAAGTTTGGTACGAATAAAATAAATAGTTTAAGAGGAGTGGCTAAAAATTCAGAGGCTGATTTTGCAAAAAAATTCACATTCAGACCAAAATATCTGACTTCCTGATGGCCAGAGCTATTGAATGTAAATTAGAAAGTTGTCCGGCTTGATGAGAACAATATAAAAACTATTTTTTCTTTACTGTAGTTAAAACTAACCCCCCCACTTTTGTCTAAAGCATGTTGAAAGTGACACATTTCCTGCTGCCAGTTGGTGGCGCTATAACTTTGACTCACAATAGCTACATCCATCTGATCGGCCTCTTACCACGAACACACTGCTGAAGTTTCATCAAGATCAGTTAATGTATGCAGAAGTTATTCCACTTCCGTGTTTCTCTTTTCTCGCCATAAATTCGATTCCTCGCCACAGCCAAACCGTTCGAGATATCAAAAATCCGTCCGCAATTTAGCATCCTCAAAGTCTTGACTACATGCACACCGAGTTTGTTTCTAGGAGGAGTATTTCACATTCCACAGCAAGCGTTTTCCAAACAACCCATAATAGCCGACTTCCTGTTGGGCTGGCGTAAAACTTGACCGGGGTAAAGTTGTTCGGCCCGATGAGATCTATATGTGTACCGAGTTTCATATTAATTCATGCGAGCGTGTTTGATATATGGATCAAGTTTTAGAACCCCGTTCAAGGGGGCGCTGTTGAGCCCCCCAGCCACGCCCGGGTACCAGCTTCAGCCCGGCCCTGATGGCCGTGGGTTTTGACCTGTGTGCAAAGTTTCAAGAGTTTTTGAGCACGTTAAGGACCCCAAAAGCCCCTGAAACCTTGATTAACAATATAAAAGCAAGAGTCAAATCCCCCCCTCCCCTCACACACACACAGACACAGAGAGAGGGAGAGAAAATTCTTCAGAAAATCCACATTCAAACCAAAATATCTCTCTTCCTGTTGGTCGGAGATGGTTCATGTAAATTAGAAAGTTGTCCGTCTTGATGAGAACAATACACATACCAAGTTTTGTGATTCTAGGAAAAACTAAGCCCCCATTTTTGACTAAAGGTGGCGCTACTGAGCCATTCCACCACGCCCGTTTCTGAAACTTTGCACATGTCTACTGGCTAATAAATGTGATGTGTCTGTTGAGTTTCATGCAATTTCAAGTATGTTAAGAGTCTCAAAAGCATCAAAAAAGAATATTAAAGTTTGATGCGTTGCCACGGTAACAGTATCTAAGATATCAATAATCCTTTCACAGGTTTACATCTGCCGTGTGTCTACATTGTACACATAAAGTTTGAAGCAAATCGGGTAAAAATAAGACACTGATTTCAAAGCATTTTGAAAGTGACATATTCCTGCTGCCAGTTGGTGGCGCTATAACTTTGACTCACAATAGTCACATCCATGTGATCGGCCTCTTACCACGAACACACTGCTGAAGTTTCATCAAGATCAGTTAATGTATGCAGAAGTTATAACACACTTCCTGTTTCATTTTTTCGCCATAAATTTGTTTCCTCGCCACGGCAAAACCGTTCGAGATATCAAAAATCCGTCCGCAATTTAGCATCCTCAATGTCTTGACTTCATGCACACCAAGTTTGGAGGCGAATCGATGAATTCCCTAGGAGGAGTACATTAAATTCCACAGCATGCGTTTCCAAACAACGCTAAATAGCCAACTTCCTGTTTGGCTGGCGTAAAACTTAGAGCACGAAAGTTGTTCGGCCCGATGAGATCTATATGTGTACCGAGTTTCATATTATTACATGCAAGCGTGTTTGATTTATGGACACGTGTTCGGATCCCGTTCCAGGGGGCGCTGTCGAGCCCCCCTGCCACGCCCGGGTACCAGCTTCAGTCCGGACCTGATGGCCGCGGGTTCTGACGTGTGTGCAAAATTTCAAGAGTTTTCGAGCATGTTAAGAGCCCCAAAAGTGCCCGAAAGGTTGACAAAATAATAATAATAATAATAAATATAGCTGCGAGCAGCGATTACGGGCCCAAGCCGGTGGCACCGCAACCCCGGTGCCTTTAGTTACCTAAAGGCACCGGGGTGGCGGTACCGCCGGCTTTGGCCCTCCATCGCTGCTAGCAGCTATATTTATATATATATATTATACAAACATATATATATATATATATATATATATATATATATATATATATATATATATATTATACAAACATATATATATATATATATATATATATATATATATATATATATATATATATACCGTTCAAAAGTTTGGGGTAAGGAAGATTTTTAATGTTTTTAGGAGAAGTCTCTTCTGCTCACCAAGGCTGCATTTATTTGATTAAAAATACAAACAAAAACAGTAATATTGTGAAATATTATTCCAATTTAAAACAGCTGTTTTCTATTTTAAAATAGTTTACACTGTAATTAATTTATGTGATCAAAGCTGAGTTTTCAGCATCATTACTCCCGTCTTCAGTGTCACATGATCCTTCAGAAATCATACTAATATGATGATTGATGGTCAATAAATATTAATTATTATTTTCAATGTTGAAAACAGTTGTGTACAGATTTTTTTTCAAAATGCGTTGATGAATGTAAAGTTCAAAAGAACAGCATTTATTTTAAATATAATTTTTTTTAACATTATAAATGTCTGTACTGTAACTTTTTATCAGTTTAACTCATTCTCGATGAATACAAGTATTGATTTATTTATTTCTTTCCCCCAAAAATAAAATTAAAATTATTACTGACCCCAAACTTCTGAACGGTAGTGTTTAATGTTACAAAAGCTTTAGATTTCAGATAAATGCTGTTCTTTTGAACTTTCTATTCATCAAAGACTGTACATAACTGTTTTCGACATTTAAAATAATAATGAATGTTTCTTGAGCATCAATCATCATATTAGAATAATTTCTGAAGGATCATGTGACAGTGACGACTGGAGTAATGATGCTGAAAACTCAGCTTTGATCACAGGAATAAATAACAGTTTAAAATATATTAAAATAGAAAGCAGCTGTTTTAAATTGGAATACTATTTTACAATATTACTGTTTTTGTTTGTATTTTTAATCAAATAAATGCAGCCTTGGTGAGCAGAAGAAACTTAGCTTAAAAATCTTACTGACGCCAAATTTTTGAACAGTAGTGTATTATATATTTATATAATTATATAAAAATGTAAGGGATAAGACAGATCATTTTACTTGCCTGACCTGATTAGAACAATGAAAAAAACTTAAATGAAAAAATAACTTGGGAATCACTAAAACGAGGGCGCGATTGAACAGTGGACACATAAAAACATACTCTGTCATTTTGTGTTTAGAACATCATTCAAACTGCAAAGTGTTAACTTATATTTTTGTACAGTAGCAATAAAACACAACATTGTGCTTTTTTTAAATACATTCAAGCAATCCGCCCCGAAAATGAAACTAAAATGCTCACGGCTGCACAGGCATTCATAATGGTGCGCATCCTCAGCGAGGAACGAGCAGAACAGAGTCAACGTTTCTTAGGTCATTCCTCCTTCCATAGGAATTTATTGAAAACGCTCGCTCTGCTCCGCACCATTATCAATGTCCGTGCGGACGAACATATTTTACTTTCGTTTTTAAGTTAGCGATTAAAAAGCCCCCAGCAGTGTCACACGTCAGTTAACCGGTGGTAAAATATTCTCACCGTCACATACCTAGTATATTTTTATATAGATATAATAGGCCTACCTGATTTTGAACACAAGAGGGCAGTATAGCACTATGTTTGACTTTATTTATTTATTGTTTAGACTAAACAACCATTCTGGCAGTTTTTAAACTTAAACTTCATTCTTAACATTATAAATGTCTGTACTGTAACTTTTTATCAGTTTAACTCATTCTCGATGAATAAAAGTATTGATTTATTTATTTATTTCCCCCAAAAATAAAATTAAAATTATTACTGACCCCAAACTTCTGAACGGTAGTGTTTAATGTTACAAAAGCTTTAGATTTCAGATAAATGCTGTTCTTTTGAACTTTCTATTCATCAAAGACTGTACATAACTGTTTTCAACATTTAAAATAATAATGAATGTTTCTTGAGCATCAATCATCATATTAGAATAATTTCTGAAGGATCATGTGACAGTGACGACTGGAATAATGATGCTGAAAACTCAGCTTTGATCACAGGAATAAATAACAGTTTAAAATATATTAAAATAGAAAGCAGCTGTTTTAAATTGGAATACTATTTTACAATATTACTGTTTTTGTTTGTATTTTTAATCAAATAAATGCAGCCTTGGTGAGCAGAAGAAACTTAGCTTAAAAATCTTACTGACGCCAAATTTTTGAACAGAAGTGTATTATATATTTATATAATTATATAAAAATGTAAGGGATAAGACAGATCATTTTACTTGCCTGACCTGATTAGAACAATGAAAAAAACTTAAATGAAAAAATAACTTGGGAATCACTAAAACGAGGGCGCGATTGAACAGTGGACACATAAAAACATACTCTGTCATTTTGTTCAGAACATCATTCAAACTGCAAAGTGTTAACTTATATTTTTGTACAGTAGCAATAAAACACAACATTGTGCTTTTTTAAAATACATTCAAGCAATCCGCCCCGAAAATGAAACTAAAATGCTCACGGCTGCACAGGCATTCATAATGGTGCGCGTCCTCAGCGAGGAACGAGCAGAACAGAGTCAAAGTTTCTTAGGTCATTCCTCCTTCCATAGGAATTTATTGAAAACGCTCGCTCTGCTCCGCACCATTATCAATGTCCGTGCGGACGAACATATTTTACTTTCGTTTTTAAGTTAGCGATTAAAAAGCCCCCAGCAGTGTCACACGTCAGTTAACCGGTGGTAAAATATTCTCACCGTCACATCCCTAGTATATTTTTATATAGATATAATAGGCCTACCTGATTTTGAACACAAGAGGGCAGTATAGCACTATGTTTGACTTTATTTATTTATTGTTTAGACTAAACAACCATTCTGGCAGTTTTTAAACTTAAACTTCATTCTTAAATTGAAAAAAAAAGAATAAAATGAGTTAAGTTCTGATATTTGTATACTTTTATGTAGTAATAAATGGTGTATAATTACATTTTTAGAATATATGAGCCTTTTAGTGTTTACTTTTTTGACATTACTTTAATCCCTCGCCATAGCAAAACCGTTTGAGATATTTATTATCCGTTCACAATTTAGCATCATTAATATATTTTTATCATGTTGAAAAAGTTTGGTGGGAATAAAATAACCACTTAGATAAAGGTGGCTAAAAATCCAGAGGCTGATTTTGCAAAAAAATCCACATTCAGACCAAAATATCTGACTTCCTGATGGTCAGAGCTAATGACTTTAAATTAGAAAGTTGTCCGGGTCGATGAGATCAATATATGAACTGAGTTTTTTTTACTGGAGTTAAAACTAACCCCCCCACTTTTGTCAAAAGCATGTTGAAAGTGACACACTTCCTGCTGCCAGTTGGTGGCGCTATAACTTTGAATCACAATAGTTACATCCATCTGATCGGCCTCTTACCACGAACACACTGCTGAAGTTTCATCAAGATCAGTTAATGTATGCAGAAGTTATTCCACTTCGTGTTTCTCTTTTCTCGCCATAAATTCGATTCCTCGCCACGGCCAAACCGTTCGAGATATCAAAAATCCGTCCGCAATTTAGCATCCTCAAAGTCTTGACTACATGCACACCGAGTTTGGAGGGGACACGGTGAATTTTCTAGGAGGAGTACTTCGCATTCCACAGGAAGCGTTTTCCAAACAACCAATAATAGCCGACTTCCTGTTGGGCTGGCGTAAAACTTGACCGGGGGAAAGTTGTTCGGCCCGATGAGATCTATATGTGTACCGAGTTTCATATTAATTCATGCAAGCGTGTTTGATCTATGGACCAAGTTTTGGGACCCCGTTCAAGGGGGCGCTGTTGAGCCCCCCTGCCACGCCCGGGTACCAGCTTCAGCCTGTCCCTGATGGCAGGGGGTTCTGACTTGTGTGCAAAGTTTCAAGAGTTTTTGAGCACGTTAAGGACCCCAAAAGCCCCTGAAACCTTGATTAACAATATAAAAGCAATAGTCAAATTCCCCCCTCCCCTCTCACACACAGAGACACAGAGAGAGGGAGAGAAAATTCTTCAGAAAATCCACATTCAAACCAAAATATCTCTCTTCCTGTTGGTCGGAGGTAGTTAATGTCAATTAGAAAGTTGTCCGTCTTGATGAGAACAATACACATACCAAGTTTTGTTGCTGTTGATAAAACTAACCCCCCCCACTTATGACTAAAGGTGGCGCTACTGAGCCCCTCACCACGCCCGTTTCTGAAACTTTGCACATGTCTACTGGCTAATAAATGTGATGTGTCTGTCGAGTTTCATCCAATTTCAAGTATGTTAAGAGTTTCAAAAGCATCAAAAAAGAATATTAAAGTTTGAAGCGTTGCCACGGCAACAGTATTAAAGATATCAAAAATCCTTTCACAGGTCTACATCTGCCGTGTGTTTACATTATACACATAAAGTTTGAAGCAAATCGGGTAAAAATAAGAGGGTGATTTCAAAGCATTTTGAAAGTGACATATTCCTGCTGCCAGTTGGTGGCGCTATAACTTTGACTCACAATAGTCACATCCATGTGATCGGCCTCTTATCACGAACACACTGCTGAAGTTTCATCAAGATCAGTTAATGTATGCAGAAGTTATAACACACTTCCTGTTTCCATTATTCGCCATAAATTCGTTTCCTCGCCACGGCCAAACCGTTTGAGATATCAAAAATCCGTCCGCAATTTAGCATCCTCAATGTCTTGACTTCATTCCCACCGAGTTTAGTGGCGATCGGGTGAATTCCCTAGGAGAAGTGTTTCAAATACCAGACCATGCGTTTCCAAACAACCCATAATAGCCGACTTCCTGTTGGGCTGGCGTAAAACTTAGAGCACGAAAGTTGTTCGGCCCGATGAGATCTACATGTGTACCGAGTTTCATATTATTACATGCAAGCGTGTTTGATTTATGGACACGTGTTCGGATCCCGTTCCAGGGGGCGCTGTCGAGCCCCCCTGCCACGCCCGGGTACCAGCTTCAGCCCGGCCCTGATGGCCGCGGGTTCTGACCTGTGTGCAAAGTTTCAAGAGTTTTCGAGCATGTTAAGGGCCCCAAAAGTGCCCGAAAGGTTGACAAAATAATAATAATAATAATAATAATAATAATAATAATAATAATCCTACCGAAAACAATAGGGCCTTCGCCCTTTCAGGGCTTGGGCCCTAATAAATAATCCTACCGGAAACAATAGGGCCTTCGCCCTTTCAGGGCTTGGGCCCTAATAAATAATCCTACCGGAAACAATAGGGCCTTCGCCCTTTCAGGGCTTGGGCCCTAATAATCCTACCGGAAACAATAGGGCCTTCGCCCTTTCAGGGCTTGGGCCCTAATAATAATAATCCTACCGAAAACAATAGGGCCTTCGCCCTTTCAGGGCTTGGGCCCTAATAATCCTTAGAAGAACAATAGGGCTCTGCGCCCTTTCAGGGCTTGGGCCCTAATAATAATAATAATAAATAATCCTACCGGAAACAATAGGGCCTTCGCCCTTTCAGGGCTTGAGCCCTAATAATCCTACCGAAAACAATAGGGCCTTCGCCCTTTCAGGGCTTGGGCCCTAATAATCCTAACGAAAACAATAGGGCCTTCGCCCCTTCAGGGCTTGGGCCCTAATAATCCTTAGAAGAACAATAGGGCTCTGCGCCCTTTCAGGGCTTGGGCCCTAATAATAATAATAATCCTAACGAAAACAATAGGGCCTTCGCCCTTTGGGCTTGGGCCCTAATAATAATAATCCTAACGAAAACAATAGGGCCTTCGCCCCTTCAGGGCTTGGGCCCTAATAATCCTACCGAAAACAATAGGGCCTTCGCCCTTTCAGGGCTTGGGCCCTAATAATCCTAACGAAAACAATAGGGCCTTCGCCCTTTCAGGGCTTGGGCCCTAATAATAATAATCCTAACGAAAACAATAGGGCTCTGCGCCCTTTCAGGGCTTGGGCCCTAATAATCCTACCGAAAACAATAGGGCCTTCGCCCTTTCAGGGCTTGGGCCCTAATAATAATAATCCTAACGAAAACAATAGGGCTCTGCGCCCTTTCAGGGCTTGGGCCCTAATAATAATAATCCTAACGAAAACAATAGGGCTCTGCGCCCTTTCAGGGCTTGGGCCCTAATAATAATAATAATAATAATCCTAACGAAAACAATAGGGCTCTGCGCCCTTTCAGGGCTTGGGCCCTAATAATAATAAATAATCCTAACGAAAACAATAGGGCCTTCGCCCTTTCAGGGCTTGGGCCCTAATAATCCTAACGAAAACAATAGGGCCTTCGCCCTTTCAGGGCTTGGGCCCTAATAATAATCCTACCGAAAACAATAGGGCCTTCGCCCTTTCAGGGCTTGGGCCCTAATTATCAGCGCAACATGACTGAAACCCGGTTTATTATTTAATTGTGCAAGAGTGGCGCGCGAAGCACGTAGGCTACTCTGATTCACAATCACATTTCCACGAGCCGTTCATATGACATGACACTGATGGTAAAATGTGCGACCCATTTGAATTCTATTCAGAATATGAAGAAATTCAAACATAATATACGTAGAACAGACACATGAAGTAAAAAGACTGATGAAAAGAGGAGAAAACATCATCTTGCACCAACATTTATTAGAAAGCTTTTCAAACTATTCATGACCACCCTTACTAGAATGTATCACGTTTTATTGTATTTATTGTGGTAACCTGAATTTATAATCTCTTAAGGGAATATTTTCGCTATAGTGTTTATTACTGACATGTTGTAGCTTTTGTTTCTATATGTTGCTATTTTTCGTAACAAATGCTATTGTAAAAAATGAAAAATATTTAACTTTTATGGCATATTGAGGTAGAAAATTCTGTCAAATTGATAAGCGTCCAGTTGCTTAAATAATATTAAATACATCATATATTCATTGTATTTAGGGTTCGCCAACCTCACTCTTGATTTTTAGGGGTGAAATCGGGAAACAGCGCTATCTACTGACAGAGGCTGGGTTTACATTTACATTTGTTTTTTGTTTGTGAAACCACATTTGTATGTGCTGTTGTCTTTTTTTTTTTTTTTTTTTTTTTTACCAGTTATTGGAAAATAAGCTGATGTTCACTTCAAACCAAACTACACCCTTGAATAATTGGCTTTTATATTGCCACTAATGCCAAAGCACGTTTAAGAAAATATTATCTGGAAATATTTAATTTCAAAATGTTCCATGTCAATTGCAAGATTCGCTAAATGCAGTGCATTTAAAGCATTAGCCACTGACTGAGCACTCTCACTATCATCCATATTACAAATCAAATCACATATATCGACAAAATATATAATTAAATCTTGAAAGTGTGAAGTTTCTGCCGTTTACATTTTGTGTTTTTAGAAGATGGACGAAGCATCATATAACAAGGCACCACCGCCAAGGTGTTTTGATTCATTCACCAGAGGTTAGCAACAAGCTGGTTTTGTTTACATCAGCATGAGGTTGAAAGTCACATTTCATTGGTTCAGACTCATGCCATAGAGAATGCGCTATGAATATTCACAAACTTGTGCTGAGGGGAAGCACCAGTGGTCGAGAAGCGATCAGAGAAAAAGGCAATTTTTCATGAATTATATTATAACAAAGGAAAAATTTAGAAAGGCGCACCTCTCTGAAAACATACAAATAAAGATTATTTCAGATGTTTAATTGCTATCTGGAGCTTTGAGATCTCTAGACGAGGGCTTAAAGAAGATTTTTGTGAAGACCTCAAATTCGACCAAAATTGACATATTTCCCTTGTTTTGCCTGTAGCTCGTAATTAGCCTGTGCACATTCCAACTCATTTTGTTGCACAGGTCACAATTTGTCCGTTTCGTATACTTAGTGATTGTTTTGTATGCTTTTTTGTGTGCATATTTTCCAGATCTTCTGCCCATTCCTGTCATTACCAGATACTGTCCTTCATCATCATCATCATCATCAGGATCATTGCTGTGTTCAGTGTTGAATGTGTCAAGGGCGACTCTCTCCTGGTACAAAGGAATCAGTGTATTGTCCAGCATCAGTGTGTCTGATCTCAGCAGCAGTCTCTCTCTACATCTGGAGGTGGAATATCAGGATAAAAACACCTACAGCTGTGTGCTGAACAATCCCATCAGCAACCAGACCACACATCTGGACAACATCCCTCAACTCTGTCACACATGCACAGGTCCAACAGGTTCAGGTAAGCAGTGATTTTAGCATTACTGAGCTGGAATTGATCTCTCATTTAGCAGCATAGCTCACTTCTTTACCTAACAGTATGCATCAATGCAGAAACTAACTAGCTTTCACAACTGTAACAAACCTGCAAATCAGCACATCTGTCATCCTAACTCTGTTCTATGCTGGTTCTGTTGATATAAGATATACACCAGTTTGTCAACTGTTGATGAAACAGATCTTGATTGAAATGGAAGGTTCTGTTTCATTTAATATTTTTCCTCCTCCTCAGACAACATCTGCTATTGTGGCTCTGCAGAAGCTGTGATCCGATTGGTCGTCTCTGCTCTGATGGGCGTGGCTGCAGTGGCTGCTGTGGTTGTTCTCATCTATGACATCAGATCCAGAAAAGTTGAACAAGAGAGGAGAGAACAGAAAAAATCATCAGACCTTAATGAATCTGATATTTCTAAACAAGAATAGACTGTCTCTCTATTTTCTCTTCTTTTCTGAATATTTTTTTGAATGTTTTTAAAGTTTCCTTGCAAACATTGAACATAGTTTCAGTACACAATGGCATTTTAGAGATACTGCTGTCATGTTTTATTCAATGTGTTACTTGCTGTTTCTTTGTAATTATTTGTGGAATTTACTAGTGACTTATGTGTAAAATTGTTTCTACACCTATTTTTTTCAGTTTAGGAGAGAGTGGGCCACAACCTAACGCTTTTTGACTTTCTTAGTTTGTGTTTAACTTATCTTTCCCCACATTAATTCCCCATGTCTAATACAGTGTATAGCCTACTTTTTTCTTGATTTGCCCGGGAAGATTGGAAGACAAACTACAAGACAAAACTCAAATTGTCAATAAAATACAATTATTAACTTTTTCACATAAAATAATGGCTTTTTAAATAATTAAAAATAAACTAATTTTTCAATTTGACAACAATCACCCTGCAAAACACAGGTATATAACATAGCACAAAACATAATAATAATTAATTATGTCTGAATATTCATTCTGTTTTTATTCACCTCTTTCTCTCAAAAGAATTCACAAAAGTTTCTATTGTGAATTACATCACTAACATCATAGAATAGCATAGTTGCTAATAGGGGAACATTGTAATGCAGTGTTACAACTGGGATTTAAACCCAGCTAGTGTCTTCTGCTGGTTAGATCAGCATTAAAGAACTAGCTCAACTGTTAATAAATAACAGATAACGTTATAAGATTAAAGTAATATCAGGCTGGTCTACTTTTAAATAAACAAAAAAAATAAGAATTTTTTTTTTTTTTTTTTAAAAGTTAGAAATTTACTTTTGCAGTGGTTATACAAATGTCCAGTGATATTTTCCTAAGATTTCTGAATTTTGGCGCATTTCTTTCTCTAAATAGTGTTGTTATGGCAGCAATCACCATTGCATGTGTGTAAGTATTTAAACTTAATATGTTGCTAACTGATAAAAAAAAAAATGTGGTGGGGTCAGTGAAAATAATTGCAGGAGCAGGTTCAAATTATGATCTACTGTCCGACCTGCTTTGTTAGTATTATTGTTTTACTGTATAACAAGTGTTGCATTTTTCAAATAAATATTGATTTTTCAAGTCAAGTTTTCTTACTCAAGCGTCCTCTGTAAGCTTTCTCCATCTTGAACTATTTAGTATTAATAAGTTTTGCCACTATATAAAAAAGGCATCGCTTGCCTGATGACGATGCAAGTGTGGAATCATGGGAGTTGTTGTCTTCACCTCCACAGCCAATGGAAAGGAATCCGACAGACTCGGGCAGAAGTCATATTCATGGATAAGCTAATGTATTAAAGTTTTATTAACATTACTGTGGTATGAAGCAGGGCGGGGCAAAGAACCTGTGACATTTTGTCTTGATGTTTTCATTTGCTTATATCGCAGTCGGCCGCTGCCACTCCTTTCGTTTTCTTTTTACAATTAAATGTAGCCTACTTTTAATGTCCGCCCTTCTTCCCTGATCTTGAACCTTTTTTTACATTTATGTTTGATCGCCAATTTTAGCTCATTTTAATTAAAGGTTGTCTAAGCGATCCCGGGAGATGTTTCCTCTTGTTGACATTCGAATTATTGTCAAACAAAACGGAGGCTAGCTAGTAGCTAGACCCTCCCTCCTTCTCATCCGCGCACTAACCCTCGAACCCCACCCCCACATCATTCTTGTCGGTTATTGGCTGGAACAGTGTGTTATGTTTCGTGCTGCGGGTCGCTCTGTTTGTTGCTCAGTTTGTTTTTGTTGCAGTTTGTGGAGCCTGTGGTGTCTACAGAGACCGCGTTTTTTTACAGTGTGTTCAAGGGACAGGCAGCTAGCGGATAGTGAGGAGATGTTTGCGGTATGTGACAAAAAATGTTTTGGCCTAAAAAACGCGTGACATGACTTAGAGCACCTTTAAATAGATGCAAGTGCTGAATTAAATACACGCACACACAGCGCTCGAAACACCACACGCTAGTGGCGACACCTGCTGGTCAGAACATTTAAATGCAGCGAAAACAAAACATGCAAAGAAGCACCTTACAAACCATTTGCAAATGTTTTCTTGAAAGAGTAATCTATTAAATGCAGCCTGCTTCAGATCATCTAATGGGCCACCATTATATGAAGTGTTATTTTGTTTTGTGTGATTTATGGAGGGATTCAGCCCAACAAGAGACAACTAGGCTACTAATATGTTTCTTATTATACAAATGTATAATTAAAAAGTCAGCACACTTCTAAAACTGAGACTGGTTTGTCCCTTAAACGATGTAATCTTTTGAACGTATATGATGATTAACCACCTTGTGTATTTTTTTATGTAGGCGTTTATTTATTTATTTTTCTTTAAGTTTTTGTTGTTTATTATTTGTTTGCTGCTATTTGGACTTTTTGGATAGTATTAAAAATGAAACAGCTAATGCTGTCTGTCACCAATGTTAGCAAATACGTTTGTAGCCCAAATACCTTTTATGTTGTCCTCTAGATCTTCAGTGATCAATGAATATTGACTCACATATCTGTCAGTACTGATTATTACATCTGCATTTTAAACAGAGAAATTAATTCATCAATACAGAGACTTTATTAATTATTGCACTTAATCATTAACAGAACTTATTGGAAAATGGAAGAAATTATACTGACCATGAAAAGTCATACTATACATTTTCACTGTATCAGCTTATACTTACGGTTTGGCCTTTCTAGTTTAGAGATCTTGTGACGATAGTAAAAAACACCAGAAACTCCAACTGCATACACCAGCAGAAGAAGAAGAACAACAACTACAACAACAACAACAACAACAACTCTTCTTGCTACAGCACCTGAAAACAGAGCAAAATAACAGAGTTATTTACAGGTGTCAGTCATTTTAGACAATTCAGAACAATCTGTTTTAGTTAGTAAAAGGTCTGGGGAAGAAGTTTGTTATACTAAAACGAAGGCTTGATTTCTCATGGTTTGAGCCCTTTAATGTCACATTACTGGATTTTTTTTCACAGACAGCTGATAAAGTTATTAATTCAAAAGACTTGAGTTACTCACCACTGACAGTAACAATCAGGGATGTAGTGGAGGCTAAACGCACGTAAACGCCGTTTACGCACCTCCCAAAATTCGGAAATAGCGTTTGCCCACCTCCAAAGTGCGTTTATCCACCTCTACATTGCGTTTATCCACCTCTAAATTTCACGCTATTTGAGCGGACTTTGCTTTCCCAGAGCGTTATTGCCGATCGGCACATGATTCGAGCATTTGGGCCGTTAACTACAGAGCAGAACGCGCAGAACGCAAACACGGAGCAGAGAGCGCAGCGCGCGACACACACACACACACACACACACACACACGGAACAAAGAGAACGGCGCACATACATAGCAGAAAACACACGCTCGTGAAGTTACTAAACAAGCTGCGCGAGAATGAAACTTGATCGCAGCCGCAACAGGAAATCATTAAAACGATGCAAAAAAAGAGATTTATTTTTATTTTTATATTTATAAGTTTATATTTGTATTCATTACAGGCAGCTGGTTTAATGTAGGGAGCATGTCAAAACCCAACTGTACAAGAGATTCAGAGGGAATCAAGCCTGCACCAGGTTAAAGACTTTCCCTCTTCAGGGAAACACTGATCCACATTTTTCTGATAGACCAAACAACTAATCAATTAATCGAGGAAATATTCAACAGATTAATCAACTATGAAAATAATCCCAAATCCCTAATCATTATGCACAAGTGCATTGCATTGGAAGCCCTGGATATAAGCCTCCCTCTCGATCTCTCTTAAATATTTTTGTTTTCTCTGTTTTGTCATTTAGTAAACTTTATAGATTTCAACCATATTATTCCTTTTTGAGTCTCTTTAACAAGAACTTAGATTAATGTATGAATTGAATAGTGATTGTGTGACCTATGATGAGAGAACAACCAGTGATACCCTTCACTGTTAACCCTTGCTGTAAAAAAAGGCCTAATTCAGACAATATCATACCATTTTCCATTAAAACAATAATATACCGTAGAAAACAAAAATAGCCTACAGGAATATACTGTAAATGAACAGTGCTCAAAATCGACACTCAGAGGCTGTTTTCACAATCACACCCTATACCCTCATTCACTATTCCCTACATTAGTTCACTAATATAGTCCCCTTGACAGAGTGAATGAAAAGAAGTGAGTGAATTGAGACACTGACGAACACCTGATAAGCAGAATCACTGAAGGACAGAGAAACAAGAACAGAAAAAAGAGAAACACAATAACTACAACTAACTTCCAGCAACACTGAGGGTGGAACCAGTTTACAAACCAGTTTACATTTTTTTTTTTTGTACAAGTTATTGTTGAGAATTAACAGATATTTAATTGTTGATGTTTTATTGAAAATAATAAAGTTATTATCACCATGATGGAGATCAGTGTTTGTTTTAGTTGGGCTCTTGAACCATTGACTATATTATACCAGTTTTTCTCTGACTGCTTTAACTATGAGTTTATAAAACACATTTGTTATGGCAAGAAAAAGTCAAGAGAAAGGTGATAAGGTGTTTATGATTGTTGTGATGATTACATAGTCATTCTGGACATGTCTGATTCTCTGATCTTAAAAGCTTTGGATTTATGGGTTTTTCATATTAATCATATATCTGTTAATCTATAATGAAATACAACAATGTTTCTGTAATTAGTTATTCTGAAGAAATTTGAAATAATATAATGCTTTATTACATTTTAAGCTCCTGCTTCTCTTAGAAACACACAGACATCAACAATCAGCACATGAATCTCAACAATGGTGACAATAAAAACTTTCATGTCGCAATGCATGCTGGGTTCCAGGATTGTATAAAACTCCCAGCATGCACTGCTGCATGAATAAATAAATACAAATAAATTATTGCCACCATTGATGAGAGACATATGCAGATTTTTGATATTTCTGTGTTTCTACAAGACATTGTAGCTCTGTTTCTTTTTTAGGCTGTGCATTATGTGTTAAAAACAAAAATCATGATTGTAATTTATTACTATGGTTTCACAGTGGTGGTAATATGACACTTTTGATACAGAATTAAAAACTGAAAGAGATTTAATGTATGAACAGGCTATACAACGATTTTTTCATCATAATCAGTATAACTGCAATCATTCACAAACTGTGTGTGCACAAGTGCAAAGACACTGATCATTCGGCCGGAGAAATACTAATATTATAAAGGGTCAGCATCCCAACTAAAGCAAACACTGATCTCCATCATGGTAACTTCAAACCAAACATTTTCAATTAAACATCTCGATAACAACTTCTGTAGATATATGACAGAAATAAAGTCATACTGGTTAATAATAAGTGTAATAATGTGTAATGGCTGGAAGTCAGTCTTAGTTCTTGTGTTTCTCTATTTTCTGTTCTTGTGTTCCTCTTTCCTTCAGTGATTCTGCTTGTTAACAGCAGGTGTTCATCACTAATGCTCAATATTCACTTATTTCACTTATTCACTTATTATTCAACATATTCACTTAATTATCTCACTGCAACACTGCGTCAATGTTACTTTTTACTCTTTGTAGTGTGGATTTTCCTGTGGGGTTGAAAGGGTTAACAGTGTAAGATAAAAAAGTCACACCCACAAAATGTATTTTAATAGTAATAAACTGTAAGTTATAAAACAGGTTTATACTGGCAACACTGTTGCCAGTAGTTTACTGTAAAATAATTTTTTTGGGTCACCGTTGTGCTGAAGAGTAGAGCCTGTGCTTCAGTCCAGGAGAAGATCTACACACATTGATGATACCCTGCATGTTGCTTTATTTAACAGGCGGTGACTGTGTAGTCAGTGGCGGATTTAGCAAATTGGGGGCCCAAGGCGAAAGTATGTATGGGGCCCCCCCATTCGATCTTTAAAAGAGAACGAAAAAATTTTTTACAGACTGTATGGTGGATAGGCAGGTAAAGCTATTCTACAGGGAAGTAAAGGTTGGAGAGGGGAAAAAAAAAAACTTTCCCTTTAAACCCTGCATACATTTCTTTACTCCAAAATGAAGATGGAAAGCAGAGAACACACAAAGTGTAGCACTACACAAACTAATAGTCACGATGGCACCCAACAGAGAATACGGTTTCAGATAACACCTGAAAAATCTTGCATCACAATAAGTGTATTGTGATATCAAAACATTTTAGTAACTAAACAGAAACATGGTACAATTTCTGGTAAGCTACGTTTTTTTGTTTTTTTTTGCTTGACACAAATTTCACGATTTCAATTCAATTCTTGTGATTTGATTCAATATTGACTCATTTGGATAAATATTAGGTAGGCTACGCAAGATAGGCTTTAATTTTTCTCAAGAAAAAAAAAAACTCACATAATGCTGTAAACATATAGAGCCTATCAGCTGGTAGTATTATTTAAGGTTAAAAATAATTCAAATTAAACATAATGCGTTTTTATTATAATAACAATTTTAATAACATAAGTAAAAAATATACTATATGTAATATATTATACATATTTAGCAAAATAATCTATAGCTCTTTTTTTCTAGCCAACTAACATGCTATAACATATATTATGGTCATTAAACGGCTTTCCTGAGGTAACGTAACGTTAAGTGACATAATTGTTCTCCAGCTGTTTTATTGACGTCTTTCCGCGGTTGAAAAACACTGATTGATCGATATTATGTATGAGGAATATACTTTTCGGTAAGTTGTACTGTATCTTTCAACATTGTTCATTCGTGTTTATTCACTATTAGCTAGAGATGATCGATTCGGTTCACCTGCCCCTAGGGATCTGTCACGTCACATTAACAAGCGCCAAAACAGTATTTATAGTAAGGGGGTAAGTAAGAGGGGCGAACTTGGGAGAGGTGATGTTGCATTTTGCTCCAAGCAAATCCACGTATATCCATGTGAGTGTGTTAACATTATTCTCACCTAGCGCCACTTCACAGCTAACGTTAAGTTAGCTGCTGCTGCTGCTGTAGCGGCATGTTCAACGCTTTGGACGTTGTTGTTCCAGTCTGTATCCCCAACAGTAGCCGTAAAAAAGTTTGTCATCTTTGGCAGCGTTGCCAAATACTTATCGGCGTCTTTTCGCTTTATTCTTTTATTTGAGCCGCTTGGGTAACTTCGTTTCATTTTCGCGTTTAGACCATAGACTGTAAAAAATAGGTTTAGACTCGTCTTGTTTCGTCTCTGTTTGTGTACTTCCCAGTCCTCCTGTCACTGCGTGTTTATCTTTCGCGCCGCGCACCGTTACGGACTAGTCCATTTCATTGTTAAAGTCGGGGGTGTATGTGTAGAGACGGATAACCATGAAGGCATGAACTGGACATTTTAACTACTACTTCAACGTTTCAACGTATTTCTTAAAAATATTAATAAAATTTACCATGCTTTTGAAGCGTTCATGATGATAAGGGGCTTTTTTTTTTTTTTTTGAGGTTGGTTGGGGGCCCCCCAACTACGACCGCTGGTAGGGGGCCCCAAGCAGCCGCCTACCTATGCCTCTATGTTAAGACCGCCACTGTGTGTAGTTGCTGATCCAATGGAAATATCTTTATGTGTGCGCAATAGTTTTTTAGCGGTCTCAAATGAAAGAAGTTCACAGTAATACTTTGCTCACGTTATTTATGCATTATAAATTTTAGTTAATACATTTAAATGACAGTTGGTCAATTTAAGACAGTCGGTTTCTGCAAGTGTAATTAGTTAACTTGAATTTTAATTTAGTGCATTTTTACAGAAACAAACTTTAGATTACAGTAAATAACTGTACAATTAACAGTATATTACTGGCAACAGTGTTGCCAGTATTTTACTGTAAAAAAACCCGGTAAGGTCTAACAGTGTTGGTAGTACCATCAAATAATAGCCTATAGCGATGTCATCAGGATACACCTTAACGGGGTGACCACGTCGTGGTCCACCAGAATTTATAGTTTACCCACCTCTTTTTTTACCACTACACCACTGGTAACAATGAATATATTGTATGAGGTCTGGTTGTTGCTGCTGCTGATATTCACTGCATAAAGTCCAGAGTCTGTGGTTTTGGAGTTTGTGATGTTCAGAGATCCAGTATGATCCAGTTTCAGTCTGTTTCTGAATCCGTCATCAGTATCTTCACATAATGTTTGGTTTTTAGCCCCTATTTCACATTTTGCTATGAATTTTCCTGAATTTCCAAACCTCCACACTATAAGCTTATCTCCCGGTTTTATCTTAACATTAGGCTGAAGAATGATCATATCTCCCACCATCACTGACTCGTTCTTTATTTCAACTTTACCAAGAGTAATGTTAAATGCCTCTAAAAGAAAAAGAAACAGATTCACAGAGAGAGATTATACATATTTGACATTGTTAGGAGCAGAACTATAAACTGAACTATACAAGAACTAGCTGGTTAGCGCTATCTCACGACCAATTCGTACGAATTCGACGAGTGATGGAAAATTGGCTAATTCGTACGAATTCGTACGACCTCACTCGTACGAATTTGAACAATTTTTCTAAACTCACGTGATGGGTAGGTTTAGGGGCGTGGTCAAGGGTAGGTCGTTCATATGAATTCATACGAATTGGGCAAATCGTCAAATATGTACAATTTAGGAAAAATCGTACTAATTCGTACGAGTGAGGTCGTATGAATTCGTACGAATTGCCGTGAGATCAGGCACGGATAGCTCTGCCTGCTGTTCCTACATAAAGGACCAGCCCGGTCTCATCCCAAAACGTCATGTACTGACGGGTCTTGACCATACGGCAACATACGACGAATAGGGTACCCCTAAAACGTCCATATGAGACGAAGACATAAGCGCACCAGCAGCGCCTCCTAGCGGTACCCTAATGCTGTGCTCACACCAAACGCGAATATGCGTCTGGCGCGAGTGATTTCAATGTTAAGTCAATGGTAAGACGCGTTTACGCGCGTCTGGAGGTCTTGCGGCGCGAATGAGGCGTTTAGCGCGGCGCGGTAGACGCGAATTCGCCTCATTCGCGCGTCTAGTTCGCGCGAATGACGCGAATTGATCGTCTGGCGCGTTTCGCGCGTTAGGCGCGAATTGTGCTTTTTGTGCATCACGCGTTTGACGCGAATTCGCGTCTGCCGCCCGAGTTGAAAAATCTGAACTTCTGCGTCAATTCGCGCCGCGTTAACCAATCAGGAGCCTGCCTGCTTGCTGCTGTCACGTGGTGAACTGACAGTTTAATGTTATTTTATGTTTGGCCTCAATAAATTATTATGTAATATGACTAAAATGCACAACAAAGCAAATCTTTCACATAAAAACTCGATTTCAATATGAGAGATAGCCTACTCATTTTGTATTGAATGCTATTTATTCCATATCTATTCTAGATTATATGAAACTTTATTAATCTAATGTAAAGACAACAAACACAATATAAAAACTTTTCAAAAAATCACAGGACAGGTTTCACTTTTGGAGGCTGGCTCCATTTATTATCAAAACAAAAATAAATGACAGATTAGGTGTGGGTGAGGGTGAACCTCGCGCCGGGCTGTACAGCGCGGGCTCGTCAGGCAGCGACCACTCGAGGCCGAGGCTTTATACGGCCTACGCTGTCCTCGTCAGCGTCCTCACCGTTAGGTCCACCAAGCTACCTCTTGAAGCAAATTGTGAAACTCCTGAAACCCTCCGGAGGGTTTGGTGGACCCGAGTACTGTGACGATGTCCTCTACGCAGCTGTTTCTGCTCTCCAGAGCGTACGAGCGGTGACTCTCTCGATTAATGCTATTGCTAATGCTCGATAAACATCTAAAAAAGATGGCCGCCAACAGGTTTCGAAACTTTCTCGCATTTGACGTGCGTGACGCACGTAAGCGTAAACGGCAGGCGCGAATTTTGGCGCATATTCGCGTTTGGTGTGAACACAGCATAACGCATACCTAAACCTACCCATAACCCGAATCGTCACATATGGACGTTTTAGGGGTACCCTATTCGTCGTATGTTGCCGTATAGAGCTGGTAAGTCCCGCCCCTTCCGTAAAATCCCGCTGGACCTCAAAGTTGAAAAACCGTCAATGCAAGTGAATGGGATAAAATAATTATTTTCTGATCCCGTTTGAATTGTGCCATGAATTGAACATATGTTGTCTGTGAATTTTTTATATAACTTTTCATGTTACGAGTTTGACAGTATATGGTATGATTCTTCGGCTAGCAGTTGTGGAAAAGACATAACGAGAAAGACTACATGTCGCCTATGTGACGTCACCCCATAAAGTTGACTTACCCGTGGTTTTCACCAACCTCAACGATTTTGTTCTCTCCCTGAAAGAAGGCGATGAAGTGCATCAAAGACACAGCCATGTTTAGCGGGATCCGTGAGCTAGTGTCCGTGTGCTAGTGGTGTTGACGTTTCAAACGCGTCGAAAGCAGCGAGAGTTGTAGTCCACAAAGTGCTCTCACACAAAGTCTAACCGTATCAAACTTCTACCCGCTAAATTCTAGCATTCTTTACACGAAAGGTTATATAAAAAATTCACAGACAACATATGTTCAATTCATGGCACAATTCAAACGGGATCAGAAAATAATTATTTTCTCCCATTCACTTGCATTGACGGTTTTTCAACTTTGAGGTCCAGCGGGGTTAGCGGAAGGGGCGGGACTTACCAGCTCTATGGTCAAGACCCATCAGTATGTGACGTTTTGGGGTGAGACTGTGTTAAAAGGACATACAAGGACATCAGTTTGACATACAAATCGAGTCAACTACTTTGACTGACCATGTGGCAACACAAGGATTGTTTACTGTTTGTATCGCTCTATCTGTCTGTGTTCAATTACAAATTCCTTATTCCACAGAACAAATTATCTTGCTTTGACCTTTTTTGGAGTTATAACTAGTGGTGAATTGAAACAAAAAAATATCAGGTCACATTGTGTGTTAAATATAAGTCAACCAATGTTCATTGCCTTGACATCACAATGTAGTTCTGAATATCAATCATGTGATCACCTGCAGCCCAATCACAGCTATGATGATATTCAAAACAACAGCATGTGATTGTCACAGTCTTTAAAATCTGAAGATGAGACAAGAAATCCCAAAATGAATGCTTTTTAATAAGAAAATAAGAAGATAATCTGTACGTAACAGCGTGTCAACACACAAACAATAACCGCGTAAACTGAGGAAACAAAGGAACTCAATATAACGAACTACAAGACTAACAGGTGTGGTGATCAAATTAATTGCCATAATAATTAGAGAAAGCGGGAAACTAGAACAAAGACCACAGGAAATATAGAAAAGCAACCTAAAAGTCCATGAAAATGAAAACAAACATAATTAAACAATCAAGATTTTTTATATTTATATGTAAGTCTGTTGAACACATCATAACTATATTTGCTGGCTCACATTTAAACTCAGTTTAATTTATAAAACAAAAACACATTTAAAAAAAATATTTTTGAAAAATAAAAAAGTATCCTCACCATAGACAGTAACACTGAATTTCATATCTGAGTTCCCATTGTTGTAGTCAATCTTGACTTTATACAGTCCAGTGTCATTGATTCTCATGTTCTTGATGGTCAGAGATCCATTCTGATACAGCAGCAGTCTGCCTTTAAATATCTCAGGGAGATGGGGATATGAGATATTCTTTCCATCAGTTTCAGCCATGACTGAACCATCATCTCCAAACCTCCACTTTATCTGATTAAATATCTGTATTTTATCAAGAACTGGGTATAGAGTGACAGATTCTCCCTCCATCACTGTCTTCACTTCATCTGCATCAACACCAAACACTCCTGCAGAACAAACAGAAACAGTTTCTCAGAGATTAAATTTATATAACCTAAGTAACACTGATGATCATGTTAGAGAACAGACATTTAGTCTTGTCTTATAAACAATGAATTATTCAGCTTTAAATAAAGAACTGACATTCTTCCTGCCAAACTAATGAGATAAATCTCATGTTAGTTAATCTACCAAATACATATGTGCTTTAATTATTTTATACATTCATTCATGCAGATGCTTTTATACAAAGCTGTAAAATGAGAAATACAATATGTGTAGGGCTGAGTGAATATGTGTAACTCTTTACTGCCCAAGTACAACAGCAATATCTTTAAAACTAGATGTACCGCATGGCGGTACAAAATATGACCGCCGCTCAGGCCTGCACTGGCTTTCCACAAAAATAAATGACGTGGAGCAATTTGGCTGTATTGCGTGTTTATGTATATACCTAAAATGTGTGTGTGTTTGTGTATGTGTGTGTCTGTGTGTGTGTGTGTGTGTGTGTCTGTGCGTGTATGTATGCGTGCGTACATGTGTGTGCGCGTGTGTGTTTGTGTGTGCGTGTCTGTGCATGTGGATTTGTATGTGTGTGTATGGGTGTGTGTCTGTGCGTGTGGATGTCAGTGTGTGTGCATGCTTGCGTTTGTTTGTATTCCTGCATGTGTGTGTGTGACAGTATCATCCTAAACCTGCAACCCTTCGCTCAACACCACCATCTACAGGCCGATGAGTGTACAGTCACTAAATGTGCACATAAATTAATTTATTTTATACCCCCCCCATGGATGAAATTATACGAAACTTAGCATACCCCCAGAGGATGTCAAGTTAATTATACATATGAAATATGGTGCAGGTCTGAACATCTCAACTGAAGATAGGGGCGATTAAAGCAGAATAATATTGCATTTTCATTTTTTATGGGAGGGGCCGCAAAGTTATATAAGTTATATATAAGTTATATATTATATATATATTATATAAGTTAAGTTATAGTTATTTAGGAAAAACTGCATTTTTTGGGTTTGGGGGGGCCCAGCGCGGGGTGGGGGGGGTTGGGGGGGGGTGGATGGTAGTGGCCCCCGGGGACCAAACGAATTTTTTCCGTAAAAGTCTAGTAGGGCTACATGCCCACCAAATTTCATGTTCCCCAGTGTTTCGGTGTCCCTGGTATCGTTGACAAAAAATTCAATAGATGACGAAAAAAAAAAAAATAACTTTGACAATCCCTATATGACCCCTATATGACCGCTTTCGCTAGCTATATTCAATAATTTACCGCTTCTCATTTGCTACATAAATCTACAACATTTTAATCAACATTAAATATTAGATGAAATTAGCGCAGAATTAACTTTGTGCTGCTGTCCGCAATCGCGTCATGCACCATCGGTGGTTAATAAAAGTGCTTAGCTGAATTTTTGTACCATCTAGTGGTTTAAAAGAGAATAAAGTCAAATGCGACTTTTCTCTAGTGTAGTGTGTCCGACTGTGTCCCGCAATTCTACAAACCAGATATAAACCCAAATAATTACGCCCCCTATAATGAAACTGATGCAAGCTCTGCAGACTTCAAAGTGTCGTTACAAAAGTGCGGACTCGTAGGAAGACCGCGAGTTCTTTGGTACAAATGAGTAGGAACCATTTGGGACAGTGCCAATATTGGGTGCTTCTGTCGGGTCCTGTAATAAGCCTGCATATCTCGGCTGCCACGTCATTAAACGTCTCTGAAGACCGTCTCAACTTGATGGATCCTTAGAAGGCAGCCTTCGTTTCATGCCTTTCTTTCAGCCTGTTTTGAAGGACACATCAGATGTATCCTTCGCAGCCTTAAATCACCCACAATCCTTTACATACATTTAAATTCATGAAAATAAACTGACGGAAAAACGAGTTGGTACTGAGCTTGTCTTAGTTTATTATGAAATGTAAGACAAAAATAATGTTTTCGGACATGAAAGCATAGATGTTTTGCTGTAAATTAATTACTAACACTAAACTGCCAATAATGTAAACCACTGGGAGACCAAAGACGCTTGTCATTCACTGTATTGCATTTATAGAAAACCAGTAAATAAAACGATTTGTAATGCAAAGTACTTTTCCTAAATTAAGTTTTGATAGTATTTTCGTGCGGTGACGGTGTGGGCGGGAACATGTGTGACGTGATCTGGACGAATGTCATCAATGTTATTTATTCGCCTACTAGGAATACTAAGGAACAATGAACAGAAATCGTACACTTACCCCAGGTTAGTAATAAAAAGAGAGCAGTCTTGAAAGTGTTCTTCATTGTTGCTGATTTCATCTGATATTGATGGATACTATTTATACTCGTTGTTGTTTATGAATAACACTAAAGACATCTGACGGTGAAGCTTAGGCACAGTTCAGTCTCCAGTGAAGCCCCTTTGTTTGGGGCCGTGTGTTGGTGTCAGGGTCACATAAACAAATGAAGCTTTGTCTAAGTCTGTCCAATCCTGTGTACGAATATGGAAAAACAAAGACATAGGCTACTATTCTATTCTATTACTATTCTAATACAGCTACTTGGTTCAACAAAATATATTATTTTAAAGATTATTGAGAGATTGTTAAGTCATTTGGTAAATTCCAATGGATAGCCTATTTGTTATCATATACTAACTTACTGCAAAAATTTTTAATTAAAATCAAGAGAGTTTAGAATTGTTATAAGCATGATTTACATACATTTAAGTTTCGTGTCAATAACAAAATTAAGGAAGTGTCTTATAAAATACTTCACAGAAATGATCATGCTTGGCATGTTTTGGAAAGCTTTAAGTTTAATATTTCATATACCTCTGTGAATATTGTTGACAATAAAAATGCAAATTTTTGCATCTGTTAAAGAAAGACTTCCCCATTTTTGGGAATCGATTTGTTGTTGTTTTTTTGGTAATAATAAACGTATTTGGATCACACCTGGTCTCGTGTGTCCTTTTACAGCATGTTGCATGACCCTTTTAAGGAGGGTTTTGATGATGAGATTTGTTTGAAGACCTGTCGACTGATTTTTATGTGAAGAACTCAGGACTGCTTTGCTGAGAAAATCAAAAGGAAGTAATGTTTTCCTGACAAAGACACACAGTGATGTGTCAGGGCCTTCCAACAGGAAAACACTGAAACATCACTGTATGGACGTTCCTGGTAAAGAGTCCCAAAGACTGCTCTGTCACCTCGCCTTAAATACCAGAATAAAAAGGGTTATGCAAATATTGATTAGAGTTGTTTGGCCAATCCATTCACCCCAGGGGGTAGCACCTGGTTTCTTGAGTAAAGAGATATCACCCAGAGAGGGGAACCGGATTCTCCAAAGTTCTCAATCTTTCTCATTAAACCAATGACTGCAATGAAATTAAGACCATTTTACCAATCACACTGAGACACTTAAAATGATACCAAACATGAAAAGGAAAAAACAACACATTCACAAGATACATGATATAGGTTATATAGACATTCTTAATGAACTTTCAGTGACTTGAGGAGGGAGAGGGGGAGAGAGAGGGGGATGCAGAGATAAGGAAGAAGAAATTGTTTGGACAGACAACGGCTGCGTTCGAAACCGCATACTCAATGAGTAGGTACTTAATTTCAATAAGTACTTACTTAACGAGCGCTAAAAGAGTAGGTACTTTATATCCAGATCTCGTTGAGTATGAATGCGAACCGGACATCTGCCATGTTGACGTTATCATGTGACCCACGACGCGTTATCACAAGCGCAACAACTTAAAAGATTTGAACGACACGTTTAATTAATCTATCTGTAAATATCTTGATATTGATTAAACTTGCTCATTTTGTGGTAATTTTGAAGAAACTGCTGCCCATTTATTTTGTGAATACATTTAGGGTTGATTTAAGTTTTTTATATTTAACCCTACTAATGTGACCCACCGTTTTATCCTTAACGATATTATTTATTTTTATTACGAAATCTCAAAATTGTCATCTCTTGAATATGTTGCTAATTTCTTTATTTTATATCCAAACATTTTCAACCACAAGCAAAGGTGGCAATTACTGCTTTGTTGTCCTCTTTTTCTTGTTGAATTTTAACTCTTTTCATCCCTCAGGCCTATAAATAACAAAAAATGCATTTAAAAAAAAGTATTATAATGAATTAAGAACATATATATTAAGATATTCAACCTTGTAGGTTATTTTTTCCTGTGTATAACATTTCACATTATGTATGCAAATATATATATATATATATTTGCATATATATATACCTCATAACATCAGTAACTTGACAGCTCTACCTAGAACGGTTTTCCTCAGCATTTGGAATGTCTGCACAAAGGGCAGCTGTGCGAAGATTCGCCTTTGGAGAAAACTGTTGATTTTATATGCAAAAAATTAATCTTTGGTAAAGTATCATTAATATGTCATATGAAATAGCTATGCATGAATACACTCTAGATGTGTATATAGTGAACATATCTGCATTTTCATTCAAACAATAAATAAAGCATTAATTAAATAATTATATTTTATTTACTGACAATGTTTTTTACAATAAATTAATAAAAGAATGAATCAAAGTCACCATCACACAATAAACAAATGCATATACAAGTCAACACATGAAACAAAGCTTTATTGAAACTACAATCATGTATGTAGGCTGAAGGCGCTGAGGTTGTTGCGTGATGTGTTGTGCTTCACAATCTGAGGCAATAAGAGCAGGTTGAGTGATCAAGGGTCTCGTAAGGGCTGGTGGAGTGATGGAAGGTCTCGTAAGGGCTGGTCTCGTAAGGGCAGGTGGAGTGATGGAGGGTCTCGTCCATGGCACCATCTACAGGATTCAGCTCTGGACTCTTCATCCTCAGTGCTCACACCAGCCTGCTGGCATTTCAGATCCTACAAAATGCACAAACATAACACAAAAGCAGTCATTTTAATCGCACAATTTCATTTGATTTCAGTATTATTTAGAAGACAAAAACGCTTTTTTTCACAAATGCCGCCATCATCTTTCCTTGCAGGTCCTGCTCCACCTCAAAAGATCTGCAGCAAATGCACAGAAATCAAGAATCAGAAAAGTGCTGTAATAGCTCTGTTTGAAATTACAATAATTAAAATAAACTACAACTTAATATTTAAATAAATTTTGTTATTCATTTCTGTAGTATACTCACTCAAAGCCTTCATGAGCCACTCTCCACCGGATAAACACACATCTGTTCATCTGTCCCTGTAACATCCAGACAAGATTCACGTTACCTCTGTGATTTATGAGCTCAACACTACATTTACATGTTGAGGTTGTTTTAACTTTTTATCCAACATAAATGTTCCTCAATTTATCAACTACTAATAGACAAATAAAATAGATAACTTATGTTTAGTTACTTTATTTGTTCTACATAATAGCACACATTCATCACTCAGATGTCTATTTCATGTTGTGATGTGCTCTTCTGCAATACTTATTTAAGATTTTCCTGTCAGATGTAAATAGATATTAAAAATAAGCGTATTTATGATGTATATGGTTTATGTAAATCCACGTTAGAGACGTAACTTACGTGTCCTTACTGGAGCTCCCCTGTTAGCTAACGTTTACATAATAAAACGTGTTTTTACATCAAAATCACTATACTATACTGTCTAACATCTTTACACCTTCAACAATTCATCAGTTTACTCTACAGTAGTTCAACACATGCAATTTTAACACAAGGAACCGTGTTTACTCACATTTGAAAGCACCCGTGCCGCTTATCTCTGCGATGTTTGATAATGACGTATCCTCTCGCGTGGCCTCCTGGGATAGAAGAGTATCCATCGGTTGAGCACTCAAAAATCTGGCCTGAAGCAGTAAGCCATCCGGGAACTTCTCGCCTACTCTTTTGTAAATACTGATGTTTCGAACGTACTGCTTCCTTCACATACTGTTTTCGCCTACTATATAGTAGGAAAGTAGGCATATTCGAACGCACTTAAGTCCGAATATCGCGATAATTAGTACGTCACCCAGGTCATTCTCGCCTACTCTTTTGGATTCGTACATACTTTTTTGCTCGCCTACTCTTTTTCCCATACTAAATAGTAGGGAAGTATGCGGTTTCGAACGCAGCCAACGTCCTGTGCTCTGTCTTTGCTATCTTCTGTCCGGGTGCATTTTATGGCTTTATTGCAGGGTGAGTTTTTGTCTTAGCAGGAAAATCAGTTCTTACACGTTTAGGTTCGCTCCCAAGAGAATAACAAACGGCTGGTCTTCATTTGATTAAAATCAGGCCAAAATGGCAGTCGGCCAATGTCGGCCATCGTTGAGCATCAACCAGTTTTTGCTGCGTTTTCCGCACCTTCATCACTAGTTACACATCATTGGGAGTATTTTGGTGGTTCAGCGTGTTGAACTTATTCATCATTATGCTGACCACTGTCTGCAACCACTGTCTCCATTCATTTCGGATTTAAGAGTGCTCTGTTTACCTGAGGAATCCATCTTGTTTCCTTCACACTAGAAGGAGTGCAAACCCCCACACCAAGCGGTTCTCCAAGGCCATTCATCTCCCGTCTTGACTTTGCACTTAAATTATATGTTTTCCAAACAAGTTGGAGGAGATCATATACTTTTGCTACCATTGGATTTTTGCGCTGCAGTTTGAGAACCACCAGCTCTAACGTATCCCCAAAAAATGGAGAACAATTGTATTAGAATTCAGCAAATCAGATGTGACACTACAGAGACAGTTCTCATAGGCATTGTGAATAAAAACCAAAGAATATTATGCCAGAAGATTCAGGGTTTTTTTTCCTGTAAAAAGTAGTGAGGTTACATTCTTTCCAAAGGAAAACATTAATCGATGTGGCATGCAGTTGGAATCATATGCTCTTCAACATTGCTCTGCAAAAGACCAATCACTCCACCATGTTTGCAGATGCACCACCTGCGCCGAATGCTATGCATGTTTCCGTCCAGTTAGGGGTGCCAAGGGAATCAAACGCAGCCTTTGTACCTTTGTTTATATTGTAGTATAACTATAGTTTATTTCATAACTTTCATACATTCCAGTTAGCAAATTCATACATTCCAGTTAACAATCTTTTGTTATTTCATAACAATCTTTTCATTATCACAGTACACTAAAAGAATGTTTTCCTTGTTCTTTGAAATAAAATCGTCTCGTCTTCATCGAGTCCAAAAGGGCCCACGTCACTCCTCTGTTCATCTCACTGCACTGGCTAACACTCGCTGCTCACATTAAGTTCAAGGCATTGACGCTTGCTTACAGATCTATCACAGGCTCAGCTCCCTCTTGCTTTCACTCACTCCTACGAGTCTACATCCCTACCAGAAGCCTACGGTCAACGAGCGACGTCTCGTGGTTCCATTACAGAGAGCCACAAAATCACTTTCCAGAACATTCTCATTCACGGTTCCATGCTGGTGGAATGCTCTCCCCACCCTCATTCGGAATGCAGAATCCCTGACAACATTCAAAAGACAGCAGGAAACCCATCTCTTCCGTGAGCACTTAACCTCATGAAAAAATAAAATAAAAAATATATTATTTACTTTCCTTTTTGGAAGCAATCCTTCCAGACGATGTGAAATAAGACCATTGTTAAGAGATGTCACATGGAAGTTTCTTGCCACTGGGGAGAGTTGATTGTCCTGGGAGAATGTTATATCTTGCACTAGTTATATGAATCATATTTCTGTTTTATAACGTTGCTCATTTATTCTCATAAGACTGTCGCTGTTGTGGTTTCACTGAAGCTGTGATCCGATTGGTCCATTCTGCTCTGGTGGGCATGTCCACAGTGGTCGTTCTGGTTTATGAATCCAGAACCAAAAGTCTTCGACAGAAAAGCAGCGTGCAGAACGCAGCAAACACTGAAACCTTATTAGAGCCACATCACAATATAATCCTTTGAATAAATATTGCAATGATTATTTAATTTTTCATTTACTATAAGGTTGATATTTCTGGTCTATTTCAAGCAGATCAATACCGCATGCACTTATTACCTAATGTTGAATGCTAATACATGTCTCTGTTGATACAGTGAACAGCTTGTTACACTTGTGGTCTTCCCGGGTCAAAATGACCCGCCTATAAAAAATAGCTTATAAATCACTCATTATACCATATTTTCACCCAATCTTAGATTCAATCTTTTTGTCCACTTGTTCTCTTTCAATTAAGACTGGTTTTATATTTCTATTTGCATCTGATTAATTGTAGGACTCATTTATTTGAGAGTAGGCATCTCAATTTTTGAGTAAAAAAAAAACATTATTTTTGAATAATTTTGGAAAAATAAAATAAAATCTGAAGAAAATTGGCACTGTTGATCACACTAGTCTACTTTCATTTTTCACCAGGAATTTTGTTTTGAAAAACTTTATTTTGTACAATATGGCACAGAGTTACACTTGTGGTGTTCCACTGGACCATTGAGGGCCATTGTTTCAATAGGCCATTGAAAGTGAATGGGAGAGATCACTGCAAACAATGAATGGAACAACACAAAATATGTATCATTTTAAACTTTAAAGCTTAGAATATCAGCTTTTTAATGCATCTAATCACTTTGATCAACTCCTAACGAGAGCTGAGTTATCACTCTAAAACTGAGTGTACCCCCCGCAGGCGCCACCTAGCTGCGAAATAAATAATCATAATATTTTTCAAAACTATTACCATGATCAACATAAAATAGGTGTCATTTGAAAACTTAGAGTCTGAAATTTACAATGAATGTAGCCAATTTGATAAATTCCTAAGTAGTGCTGAGTTATTTGCTGATAAATAGAAAAAAAAAATCATAATTTATAAACTACTTTTTTGTACTACATTCAGCAATATGTCAAATACATCATACAGCTCAGATACTCCTGTCATATGTCATTTGAAAGGTCTCAATGAGTAGAATACAGCAAGCATAATTGTTTTAGGATGTTTACTAAACTTGAGCGAGGTTTTTGTAAAAGAAGCCCTTCAAGAGACCCATTTTAGATGGGTCATTTTTTTTAGACACATTTCCTGTCGTAAGTTCATGAAACATGCTCAGATTGTGGAAAATGACACATCATTATTTACAGCAGATGTTTTAATTTACAATTAAAATTAGTCCAAAATCAACATAACCCACCACTCAGAACTAAAGATATTACTCATGGAGTTCTAACACAAAAAAATCCACAGACTCACATAGCCAAGCAAGGTAGCTTAGACTTGGCCTTTTTACTCGTATCTTCATAAAAAAATACATTGATCATGAAAAATGGCACAACGTTATTTACAACAGGAGCTCACGATTAAAAAGAGCCCAAACTCAATATATTCCATTAATCAGATCTAAAGATATTCCTCATGGCGTTCTAACTTTTCAGTCTCTCCCATTCACTTTCAATGGCCCATTGAAACAGTGGCCCTCAATGGCCCAGTGGAACACCACAAGTGTAACTCTGTGCCATTTTGTACAAAATAAAAGTTTTTCAAAACAAAATTCCTGGTGAAAAATTAAAGTAGACTAGTGTGATCAACAGTGCCATTTTTTCAAAAAGTATTCAAAAATATAATTTTTTTACTCAAAAAATGAGATCCCTACTGTCAAATAAATGAGGCCTATGATTAATCAGATGCAAATAGAAATATAAAACCAGTCCTAATTGAAAGAGAACAAGTTGACAAAAAGATTGAATCCAAGACTGGGTGAAAATATGGTATAAAGAGTGATTTATAAGCTATTTTTTATAGGCCGGTCATTTTGACCCGGGAAGACCACAAGTGTGACTATGTGCCATTTTTTACAAAATAAAAGTTTTTCAAAACAAAATTCCTGATGAAACATTAAAGTAGACTAGTGTGATCAACACTGCCAACTTTTTAAAATATTTTATTTAATATTTCCAAAATTATTCAAAAATATTCAAAAATAATGTTTTTTTTTACAAATAAAATGAGATGCCTACTCTCAGATAAATGAGGCCCACGATTAATCAGATGCAAATAGAAATATAAAACCAGTCCTTATTGAAAGAGAACAAGTTGACAAAAAGATTGAATCCAAGATTGGGTGAAAATATGGTATAATGAGTGATTTATAAGCTATTTTTATAGGCGGTCATTTTGACCCGGGAAGACCACAGGTGTTATGGGTTTTGAACACCACATGAGGGTTAAGTTAAAATCAGTCCATGAACAGTTTTGTATTGTTTGCTGCATGACTACTGCAATCTTTTCCCCCCTCACTTTATTTAGATGTTCTCCATATAAACAGAATACTTCATACAATTACAGCTATTAATACATAAATTGATTCATTGATCAATGTTTGATTGATACACATATGACTTCCATGTCTCTTGCTGATAAAAGGTCCATGCATCAAATCGCAACAGAACAAGGTTCATACAGAAGAAAATAACTTGGAAAGCATTCCACATGACATAAGAATAAAGGGAAGGAGAAAATAAAATAATATCAAAGGTACTAGATCAGCAACCATGACTATAGTAAAAGTATATATATATATAAAAAAAAACATTCAGCATGTGGTGTCTTTGTGTAGTTTTCACATGACTAATACAACATTGAGAATAACAGATCTCTATCTGCCCCACTGGCAGTAACATTATTGTTATTTAAAAAAGCAAAATCACTATACAGTATATTGCTTTTGTCTTTACATTTATTCATTTAGCAGACTATACAGAAAATTCTAGAGACACTACCAGTCCATCGAAAAGAAAATCATATATGAAAAGAAATTTATTTTAAGAGGTGGCTACCTAATATGCATTATGCATGTGGGTGTTTCCATTAAAAGCATGCAGCATTCTGAGAAGTCACACAACAAAACACTGAGTGTGAAAGGAGAAGGCGAGAAAAAGACTTGAGCAGCACTGTTACAAAAATATAGGCCAACGTGTTATTCAAAACGTTATATAAAAACATTATTCGGGCCAACAGTTTATATTCTAACCTGCTCATTGGTTGATCTTTATCTCTAATCACAACTATTTTAGTGCATATTAGTATTCAGGACTGTTGAACGCACAAGTTTCCTGACATACAGGCCTGCTGATCTTCAGATGTTCGGTCTGATCAAGTCTTTCATTGTCCTTCATTGTTTTAAGTCTGTATTTCTCTGCTTCCCACAAACCATAATGACCAACTAAACTAAAACATTGATTGCATCAATCAACCAACAATGAAAATGACTCTCTTTTGCAGTATTTTGAGTTTGTATTTTATTTTATGTGTTTTGATGTGATTCATTTAGGAAAAGGTAAAAGGTCCTTATCAGCAGTTTATAATCCATCTACATGTCAGAATCTTTGTTAAACTTCAGAATCAGTCATTTTAACTTATTAATGGTGTACAGATGTTTCTTCTCTCCCAAAGACCCTGCTAGAGCGCCAGCTAGAGACTAAACATGGAAAAACAACACTGTCAAAGGCCTTAGAACCAGGGGGGCAGCGTTCCATATTATTTTGAAGGTACCCCCGGGCGCCTCCATTGGCTAGCGAACCATCACCTGCTGTTAGCATCCCATTGACTCCCATTCATTTTGGCGTCACTTTGACAGAGAATAACTTTACATCTGAGGCGTTTAAAGACTCCATTTGTCCATTATTTATTTCTAAAGAAACACGACAATGTATAAAAGGCTCCATTACCTTGTAGCTTATGTTATGGCCCCGTAGAAGCAGTTTTTGTAAAAGTAGGCTAACGATTGCGTCATAGCCACGCGACTCTCTGTCGCACAGTAGATAATTACCGTATGGACAGGTGGAGAAGCTCGCGCGCAATCGGGGAGATGTGGAGGCAAAATGGCAAAATAATTAATCAGAATACTTAGCAAAAGTTTCTCCTGCTGCTATCTCATGGACAACTCCTACTCACACTCTCCGTCTCTGCAAGATTCGGAAGGGAATGATTGAGATTTCGCTTGGCACAGCTACTGGAAGACAGACGGTTTGCTCACGTCACATCTACGTCGTCAAGCTCAGTTTGAGTCTGCGCAGTACGCTCGACCATCAGGAAGTTAGTGCTTCTATTTGGCTTCACTTGTCTCCATTGAATCCAATGGGGTCGCTGTGTCCAGTTTACAGGGTTCCCACAGGTCATGGAATTTCTGGAATGTCATGGAATTTGAAAAGGTCTATTCCAGACATTGAAAGTCAGGGAATTTTATATATTTTTTGTCCAAGTCATGGAATATCAGGGAATTTAGTTTGTTGCTTTAAATTTTAGTTTCCATTTATCAAAATGTAATTTTTCTATAACGATTTTTTTATCGCGCTGTTTCACACATCTTTCTACGGAGCCCCTGAGGGGACCTTTGCAAAAATAATAATACGAACTTTGATTTGATAGTCTGCTATATATATTTGCTTCTCATTTATTAAATACAGGCAATTGGTTGATGAAAAATATATTAAAATTAAGATACAATTTATAGAAAACGAAATTCACTTTAAAGAAAGGCTTTCTACAAAACAGAACAGCTCGGTGCTCCGCAAAACAACAGCCTGTTTTGCCGTTCATTATAGGTCATGGAAATTCATCTTTTTAGTCAGTGAAAGTCAGGGAAAAGTCAGTGAATTTGACATTTGGTTTAGAGTGGGAACCCTGAGTTTATATACTGTCTTTGCTTAGAACTGATAGGTAGAATCCTTTTGAATAATCTTTAGGTTATATTAATTATTAAATATTTCCATGATCTGTCAAAATGTTTTCGTAAATTAGTAATGTAATCACAGCTTGATACAGTTTTTCGATTTAGATTCTGATTTGCTCTTAATCTTACGGTGAAAACCTCTGTCAGTGTAATATTGAGTGATCTGGGGCCATATTCACAAAACATCTGAAATAAAAATAGATATAATTTATTTCTGGGGAGAATGACTTGAAGTTTGATGGAATGGTCACAAAACTCAAAACACTACATAGGACATATCTATCATTATTTGTCCCTGTACTAGTTTTATTTATTCATTTATTTACTCCAATTTAAGGCCCTAACCCTAGTAAAAACATTCATAGGGGAACTTGAATTTTTGCCAGTGCCAAATTTTAGTGCCACCTTCTTGCCCATATCTATAAGCTGATAACCACTGATAACGCCCATTCAATCGAGTGATAACGTTCGAATCGGGTGGCAATTTTGTCACCTCATCTGACATCATGATGCAGTAGAATCACATTTAGTCTCTTGTACATTATGTCAGTTGTTCCTGGAGGACCACCAGCACCGCGCAGTTTACTGAAGAAGAATCGTTAGCAAGATTTTTATGTTGTAGTTTGTAAATTATTCTGAATATTAAGGTTAAAGGGTTTGTTCACCACAAAATGAAAATTATGTCATCGTTTACTCATCCTCATGTAATTCCGAACCTGAAAGACTTCCGTTCATCTTCAAAACATAAATGAAGATATTTTTAATAAAATCTGAGCGATTTCTGTCGCTCCGTTTTACGCAACTACAACTTTGAAGCTCGAAAAAAATCATCAAGAGATTGTAAATCTAATGCACATATGAATGGAGCGGTTTAGTCCAGGTTTTCTGGAGAGACGCGATCACTTTATATGAGGTAAAGATAAAACTGGTCACTGGTTCTTGCTGAAGCTCAAACGTGCTGCGTAACACGAGAACGAACCTCATTGGTTCTTGCTGAAGCTCAAACGTGCTGCGTAACACGAGAACGAACCTCATTGGTTCTCAAGCTCAAACGTGCTGCGTAACACGAGAATGAACCTCATTGGTTCTTGCTGAAGCTCCATCATGCTGCGTAACATGAGAATGAACCTCATTGGTTCTTGCTGAAGCTCAAACGTGCTGCGTAACATGAGAATGAATCTCATTGGTTCTTGCTGAAGCTCCATCATGCTGCGTAACATGAGAATGAACCTCATTGGTTCTTGCTGAAGCTCCATCATGCTGCGTAACACGAGAACGAACCTCATTGGTTCTTGCTGAAGCTCAAACGTGCTGCGTAACACGAGAATGAACCTCATTGGTTCTTGCTGAAGCTCAAACGTGCTGCGTAACACGAGAACGAACCTCATTGGGTCTTGCTGAAGCTCAAATGTGCTGCGTAACACGAGAACGAACCTCATTGGTTCTCAAGCTCAAACGTGCTGCGTAACATGAGAACGAACCTCATTGGTTCTTGCTGAAGCTCAAACGTGCTGCGTAACACGAGAACGAACCTCATTGGTTCTTGCTGAAGCTCAAACGTGCTGTGTAACACGAGAACGAACCTCATTGGTTCTCAAGCTCAAACGTGCTGCGTAAAGCCAGGTGCACACTGTGCGATTTATAATAGTCCTTTACGATTGTTGCTTGTCAGACTGTGCAAACATGATCATAGCTGTAAGCCGTGTTACACTGTTCGATCTCAGTTGTCATTGATGTCAGACTATGCGGCAGTCAAGATGAGTTAAAAACTGATCCACGCAAGAAAACTTGTCCGGAGTTTTACACCATCAATCAATGAAGCGTTCTGTGACTTGAGCTGGGTTACACGCCGGATTGAAATGCTGGCTACAAAGACATTTCTAACGTTAATTTTGGTCATGGCTTGTTATGAAAACGAAGACAATTTGACGGTCGTCGTTGGAGAAGTCACACTGCAAGACTGTGAGCCAAATCTTCTGAAACTGCCATAATTTCGTCTGAGGTAAAATTTGAGCGCAACGGTCTTATATCGGCTGACGGTGAACATGTCAAACTAACAATCAAAGACTACAGATTTTAGCCTAGGATCAGAGGAATCTTTTAGGATATACAAAATTTGTCTCAGTCTGCCAAATCGTGGTAAAAATTGCACAGTGTGTGCACCCGGCTTTACACAAGAATGAACCTCTATGTTTGCTGCGGTTTGAGTCCGAGTGCGATTGTTGCCGGTTGACCGCTGCGAGCATTGTTCTGGTCTTCAGTTCTAAATATGTCTAGGTGAGAAGTCGTTCAGACTCTGAAAGGAGGAGCATAGAGATATGTATTCACACTGAGCACAGACTGGCTGTGGCTGCATGCTTACCTTCAGATCATCTGCATTACAAGTTTTCAGTCGTGTCAGGACTCGTTTGATATAACATTTCTGTTGTGATTCTTTTAAAAGTCACCTTGTCAGAATTTAAGTCTTGTTATTTGAAACGTTTCTGATGTTCAAACCGCTGAAGAAAATGATTCACACAATTTTCTTCCATTTGTGCCTATGGTGTTTAGATGGTAAGTTAGAAGTGTTTATGTTGTCAATTTGAACAGAATCAGTGGAAAGATTTAGCATGTGCTGGTAATCAATCAGTCTGCTTCAAAACTCAAGTTAGCAAGAAAAAGTATTTACCTTGATCTTATAATTTTATGAAAATGTGAACTTATTACAATTATGCATTTCATTAGGTGTGTTAAGTGTTGATGCAGTGAAGACAGTGTCAGTGACGGAGGGAGATTCTGTCACTCTAAACACTGATGCTGCCGAAATACAGAGAGATAAGGTGATCGAGTGGAGGTTTGGACACAACGAAATTCTCATAGCTCGAATTAACAGACAGAACAATGAGAGAACGCTTTATAATGGTAGTGCTGATGGGAAATTCAGAGACAGACTGAAACTGGATGAGAAGACTGGATCTCTGACCATCACAAACACCAGAACCTCAGACACTGGACTTTATAAAGTAACTAGCAGCAGAACAGAGACACCGCTCAACACATTCAATCTTACTGTCTATGGTGAGTATCCCCTGCTCGGTATATATATAAATATATATCATAAATCAATAATTAATCATGATTATTCTGATTATGTAATGATATGATTTTGTTATTCATTTGTGCAAATTTTTTATTAAGTATAGCCTGTTTGTTGTATACATTTGTGTAATCAACATTTTACAACACGTGTTTCTTTTAATGATTTAACACAAATCGTGTAGAAACGTTTCTATTTCACTCTTGGTTGCTCCCGTTAGGGATTATCACAACGGATCATCCATATGTTTATTTGCCACCGGTTTTACCCCGGATAAATCTCATAAAAGCATTATCTTTTCAAATCACAAACATATGTCAGTGGATATAGAAGTATTTTACACTGTGATTCGTACCCGAAGCTGAGAGAGATCATATTAGCATACATCATATAGCCTAACGTGTTGTCACTAGTCTTCTGTACTGTGTGAAGTCTCTCGTGGACGTTGACGTGAATGTCACTGACACGAAACTCGCTCTTCATTTGCATGGAGTTTAACTTTTTTTCAATGGCAACATCTGATCTTCGTCCCAAATCGTCTATTCATATTATGCCCTAAACATAGTCTTCGTGTGAAGAAAAGTGCAGACTTTAGTGCAGAAGCATCTCTATTCTGTCGCTTTCGAGGATGTCGCATGTGTGGACGCTTTAACCTAATTTAATTTATTCAGTAGTTTTTCAGAAATGTTTTTCCGTTCCTGTCATAGCAAGATTCTTTACACAATGTCCTTCATCATCACACCAGAATTGTTCATGGCTGTGTTCAGTGATGTGACAGTCATGTGACTCTCTACTGGTACAAGGGATAAGCTAGCGATTTTACGGGGTCGAGACAAAGTGGGGATATGGGGTGTTTCTGCTAGTAAGGCTGCATATCTCGGCTGCTATGTTATTAAGTGCCACTGAAGGCCTTCTCAATTTGAAGGATCCTTGGAAGGCTGCCTTTGTTTTTCATTCTTCATTCAGCTCACTTTGAAGGATGCATCATGTGTCATTCCGTCACCCACAATCCTTTGCGCACATTCCAATTCACAAAAAAGAACAGATGGGAAAAAAGTTGGCACTGAGCTTGTCTGAGTTCATTATGAAAAGTAAGACAAAAATGTTTTCGAACATGAAGGCATACATGTTATCTTTTGTCTTGGTGGAAATTAATAACTTAACACTAAACTGATATACCGTAATACCGTAAACTGATGTACCATAGTATTACACTGACAAACCAACAATCACAGCAATAATGAGAATCACATGATTAATCAAAGCTCATCACAAGTAGTTCTTCCACAAGAAAGTTAATATTATAGTATAGAAGGTGCACAGTGTCTTTCACACAAACATTAAAGGGATAGTTCACTTTAGTTCATTTTTGATATGTTTTAGCTTACCTCAAGGGCATCCAAGATGTAGGTGTCTTTGTTTCCGCAGTAGTTTCAATTTTGATATTTTTAGGTCAAACCGTTCTTGTCTGTCAGTCATATAATGCAGGTCGATGATCACTGTCTCAAAACACAAGCACAGAGTCCAAATTAAAACAATTCCCCATCGTCCAAATGAAACAATTCCCCATCATAAGTACACATTGATGGCCTAAGACACGAAACGAGCGGTTTGTGTGAGAAAACGAACAGTATTTATATCGTTGTTATCGCTTGAAAACAGCACACGTCCAAATGATCTGACGGCGCGGGCGGGTATAGATGTATACATAGATGTCGCCTTGGCTACAGTTTCGTTCCAATGAACTGCAGTAGCGAAGGCGACATCTAGTGTATACATCTATACCCTAGATATAGATATACACTAGATGTCGCTTGGCTACGGTTTCGTTCCAATGAACTGCAGTAGCCAAGGCGACATCTATGTATACATCTATATCCGCCCGCGCCGTCAGATCATTTGGACGTGTGCTGTTTTCAAGATATAACAACGATATAAATACTGTTCGTTTTCTCACACAAACTGCTCGTTTCGTGTCTTGGGCCATCAATGTGTACTTACGATGGGGAATTGTTTCATTTGGACGATGGGGAATTGTTTTAATTTGGACTCTGTGCTTGTGTTTTGAGCCAGTGACCACAGACCTGCATTATATGACTGACAGACAAGAACGGTTTGACCTAAATATATCAAAATTGAAACTACTGCGGGAACAAAGACACCTACATCTTGGATGCCCTTGAGGTAAGCTAAAACATATCAAAAATTTATTTCAAAGTGAACTATCCCTTTAAACACCATTAAACACTGAGAGCAGCACACTTATTGTTCTTCTTAAGTTTTCTTCTTCTTGTTATTATTCCCGGGAGAAAAATTTTGGCCAGCTCCTGCGTCTAGGCCCTTTGAGACAGAAACACCACTCCAACGTACGGTCAGTACCGGTGTAAGTTGCTCGCGAAGATGACATCACGAGTCCATGTCGTTTGTCCGCCATAGTGGATTGAACAGAAAGCGAAACTAAATTTTCACAGCCTCACAAAAGTTACTAGAAGGATTTTTGATTTTCAGAAGCGTTTGCCCGTCACAGCCAAACGAAATCGGCGGCGTAATCTTGTTCATCTTAAAAATGTAAGCAGTTTATGAACTGATTCTATTTATATTTAGTCTTTTTGTTTTTCTCAGCAAGAAAGCTAATCAGTGTCTACAGCATGGAATAACATTTGTGAATGTCATTCATAAACATTATTAAACTGAAGTTGTGGGAATGCCTACTTGTGGTCTTACCGCCATGTTCCGGGCGTGACGAAAGGTAGGGGCGTGTAGAAAGCTATCATTGGTCGCAAAAGCTGTCTGTCCAGGTGTGTGTCAGGGTTAGGGGTTAGTTTCTGTGGAAAAGTTGTTGGCAGGGTAAACGCAGTATTAGACGAGGGCACTTTGTTGGTGAATGTGCGGACACTTTAATCGAATTTAATTATTCTGTACTGTTTTCCAGCTCCTCTTCCCAGACACTTTACACGATGTCCTTCATCATCAAAGCAGAATTGTTCACTGCTGTGTTCAGTGTTGAATGCGAGTCATGTGACTCTCTCCTGGTACAAAGGAAACAGTTTATTGTCCAGTCTCTCTCTACCTCTGGATATGGAATATCAGGATAAAAACATCTACAGCTGTGTGCAGACGCAACATCTTAACAAAAGTGAGTGTTCAGAAAGGCCTACGTCATCTGTGATATTAGTGACTAGCCAATATATTAGGTGCGTTCATCCCATACAAGATTACGATTTATACAAAGTATTTACGTGCTCATAGAACTAGACTGTAAGAAATTATGTTCTGTTCCCAAAAACTTCCACTCCAATATATATATATGTATATCAAAATGTTCCTTCACTTAAAAGAGTTTAATTATCATATAGAGAAAATTACATTCAGTCTCAGTAATAAGTAAATAATAGTATCACAGAGGGCAACCAACAACCATCTTGATTAAAGGGACTTCAAACAATCTTATCACTTTAACCTTTGACTGTTCTTATTTGAAAGAATAACATAGAACCTTCTGTGGGACACTAGGGACCATGGGGTGTCTCAATTTCATTAACATACAGACCACAGCTGTTGCAAGAAGAGCAACTTCATTTACATTAAGACCAGGATAAAAGGTTTAGGATTATGTAGGTTTGGGGTTCATTCTGACGCCGGTGAACCCAAGGTGCTTTGTGTGCCTTGCCACTGCTATGCTGTAATAAACTTCATTTTTGAGATCTTCGACGTCCACATCATTTTTTCTTACATTGGCGAGCCAGACCCAGTCGACGGATTTCCAACAAAAAAGGGAAAAGGTAAGAAAAAGCTGTTTTCTTTCATTTATGCTGTTTTTGTCAAGGAATTCCTCGTTTTAAAACAATCTAGAAAAGAAAAATTAAGGACAGAAGAGATCGCATGTGGTTTATTCAGTATTAGCAGGAGGAGTTTTAAGCCTATTCCGTACAATTTTGTTTAAGATTCTAACGTAACTGAATAAGCCCGAAGCAGTGTGGTGGCAGAGTTGTATTGGAATTGTTGTTTCTAAAGTAATTGAAACAAAGTGCTTAAAGTGTAAGTTGCAGGTTAAAATTTTCACGAAGATAATGCAATGTGTTTATTAAACATAAAGATAAGAACCGCCCACCATTGTTTTTTTACACCAAAATGCTGATATAATATGAAAAATTGGCACTTTTAACAGTGGTTTTAACCGCTCCCGCTCCCTTCCACTAGATGGGGCGTGACGTCATAAGAGGAACTCACTAGTAGAGATACCATAAGCTAGCAGCTATAAATGCCTTACATAACTTCAGAAAAGATGGTTGTATGTTTTATTTGATTAAAAAAATATGGATAAAATAACTCAATTGTAAACATACTCGTGTGTGCTGACTTCAAGGGTACCGTGATCATGCCTGAAATGAGAATAAGCTATTCGCAAAACAAACGGGTTCAGGCACGTCAGATCAGCCGCTCACGGGTCCAGCTGTTCCACTAAAACGCCTAAACGCGTTCACCTCACGGCAGCACGTACTCTCCACAGCTGATTCAATTGGGTGGCATAGCCCACACAAACACAGTGATGGGGACATCGATCTCTCTTTTTCTTTTCTGACAATAAACATCGCTAATTAAATCGTGAGAAATTGATAACGCGTGGATTGAGGAAGGGTATTACATGACGTTTGAGGCGTCGATGAGACTAGCGATTGATGCCTGTGCAGTGTGTGCATCTCTAACGTTACAGCTCTGATTTGGACTGACTTACTGTAAGTAAATGTCTTCAGTCGTTGTCCCTCCTTGCTATTCCACATGACGGCAATATTTTGAAAAGACTTGCTTGTTCCGTTATATTATCCGGGTTAAGTTTGCGCCAGGTTAGACTAGCTCTAACGTGGCCAACCCTCCACTCATTCTCCTCACACCAAGCATTAATAACTATTTGAGTGCCATGGCTCCCCTCTCTCACGCCTGACCGGTTAATTTGATGGTTTCCCACTTCCTCCGTCGTTCTCCAAATAGCCATAATACAGTAAGAATCTAGCAGAGTATGGGTTGCGAGTTCCTCTTGTGACGTCATCACCCAGTAACTGAAAAAACACGCTACCTTCAAAGAAACCCCAATAAATGTTATTTTAACGCATTTTAAGACAGAAATAATTAAATATATACATATATAGCACTTTAATTTACACATTAATTGGCTGTGGTGGTTAACCTGCAACTTACACTTTAAGTGTAAAGTTTCTAAAGTAACTGAAACTTGGTGTTGGTCTGTTATAATTCTGTTAAGATTCTAAAGTAATTGAATCAACCCGAAGTAGTGTGGTGGCAGAGTTATATTAGATTGGTTGTTTCTAAAGTAACTGAAACAAATGTATATGTTTCTAACGTACTTGAAACCGATTGTGAAGTTGTAATAATTCTGAGGAAATTCTAAAGTAATTGAATAGACCCGACGCAGTGTGGTCACAGAATTATTTCACAACTATTGTGTGTTAAAGTGTGGGCTAGTGAGTCTGACGCGCCGTGACCCTGTGAAATTTAAAACAAAGAACCCGAAGCAGTGTGGTTTTGCCCGACGTACTGTGGCATTGTTTTAAAATTCATAAAATATTGTTCGAACCCGAAGTACTGATAAGCAAGCTAGTTTTAAGAAAATAACATAAAAACCCGACGTAGTGTGGTTGTGTCCGACGTACTGTGACAGTGTTAGTTTTTTTGATATATATTGTTTATGCCCGAAGTACTGATAAGCAAATTATTTTAAGAAAATAACATAAAACCCGACGTAGTGTGGTTTTGTCCGACGTACTGTGACAGTGTTACATTTCTTAACTGTTTTGCGTAAATTTAAGGTCCAATGGTTTGTGGCCTTGGTTAAGTTTAGAAGCCTCAGGTAGTGTGGCTATTTTGATCATTTGTGGCCGAAGTACTGGAGCTGTGAATAATTAGACTAACGGATATCTTAAAGGAACTAGTTAACGTGTAGTCATTTAAATCAGACTTTGTGAATAACTATTAGATCACGAGATATTTTAAAGCTTGATAAGACTTTTGAAAATGGAAGAAATTATTGTTAAATACATCGCTAAACATGGTTCTCAGGGAATGTTTGACGGAATAGAGAATATTGTTGATAAACCGTACAAGTGGGCTATCTCTAAGTTTGAAAATGATCCCAAAATGCCTAAGAATAAAAATGGGAAAATTGCTAATGCGCTTCAAGCACTTTTTGCTTCATACAAAGTAACTAGGAGAGTAGATGAGTTAGAGGCTGAAAATGAGCGACTCAGTGTTGGGGTAATTTCTACAAAAAATTACCTGGCTAGTGAAACGATATGGAAAGAAGAAAAGGTCAAGATGCAGAATGAGATTTCACTTCTTAGAACTAACAATAGTATGCTTAAATCATCTGTGGAAACATTGTCTAAAAATTTGGAGGAGGCGAAAGCGACTTGTCAGTTTATGATAAAGAAAGGCTCAACAGAGAAAAACCCTAGTAAGACATTGTTAGGTGTCACGTGGTGTAACCCAGTTACAGAGATGCCAGATTTGCAGGAAGACAGCGCTGAGGGTTTGGAAAAAGATTATCAGTCATTCAGTAGCCAATACTCTGACTGTAGAGTTAGATTTCCGATGGCACCAGTTCATTCTACTACGACTATGCGTGCTAGTGAAGGAAGGGAGGAACCAATGACCACCACCATAGTCCGAGGATTTAATCCAACTGAACTAGATGCTGTGATCAAGAATATTGGGAAATTTGATCCTGCCAAACAAGATCCATTAGATTTTCTGAAAAACTTGGAGGAAAATACTGAAGTTTACAATTTTACTGATGGTGATGCGTGCGTTTTGTTAAGAATGTGCTTGCCTGAGACTTTGTCTGGAGCCTTAACTCAGAAAGTAAAGGACAGAAATGCTAATAAGTCAGAGAGGAAAAAGGCACTGCTTGAAGTCTTAGGTGTGATGTCAGTTAATTGGGATAAAATATCTGAGATGCACATGAGGAAAGGGGAGCATCCAGCAACATTTTCAGAACGATTATTGGAGACATTTAAGACTTTCAGTGGCAATCCTGATATTACTAAGAATGATGTCAGTTTCAAGACTGCCTTGATTAACAAATGTGACCCACTCACCCGGTCTGCTGTGACAATGCTAGTGACACCACTCTCTGAATATAATGACATTATTGCTAAAATGACACAGTTTTACAACAATAATGCTAATGCAAATAGTCAAAAGAAAGCTGACAAATCTAGATATCCAGTTGCTGCCTTTGGCGAGAGAGAATGTTCAACTACATTGTCTAATGGTTTCCATCATAGACCAAGGAGATTTGCAAGAATAAATTCAGAAGGTGTTATTCTTTGCTATGCATGTGGAAAAGCTGGCCACATTGCTAGACATTGTCAAGGCAATGAGAGACCTCTTCAAAACTTTGTCTGTCATGCATGTGGAAAGGATGGTCACATTGCAAGGCACTGTTTGGAGAAAAGAAAGGAAGATCAGGAAGTTGTTTGTTTTGCTTGTGGAAAGATGGGACACAAGGCAAGACAGTGTCACTTTTCACACAAAAGAAAGATGGGCTATTGTGGTTTGCTTAAGAAAATAGGCAATTTAGAAAACCAGTTGGCACTGTTGGAAGGAAATAAGTCATTCACACCTTGTCAAACATATCACTACACGAGCAACATGACTGTAGCTCAGTCACAAGCAAATGCTGATGCAAATTAGAATTAGAATTAGTTTTATGATAGTAACACATTGTAGAAAAAGGTTTACTATCAAAAAGGGGGGGGGAGTGATTATTTATGAAACATGTTTTCTTAGCATTGATATGTAGCTGTAATTTATAATAAATGTTTTAATGACATTATGTTTAGAAATATTTAAAAAAAAACATTATCGATGTTTGATGTTTTGAGATGAAACTTCTGTGACTTTGATGTTTGAATGTGAAAAGATGCTTGTGGGGGAAAGGGGGGCAACCTCTTCTTTCGATTATAGTTTCAGATATAAGCATCGAGACGTTTGTCTGAAATGTGTAACCTCCTGGAGAAAGATGATCTGGTCGTTTGAAGGACGAGAAGGAAGTGGAGCCAGGGGATTTTCTCAAGAAAAATAAAAGAATAGAGATATCCAGACCTGCAAGATCCAGAACTCCAGGTCTAAAAGACCTAGAAACCCTGAGACCCACCATAGGATGGAAGGAACTGATGAAGAGACACAGACTTGAACAACACCAGTGACTGCTTCTTCTAGAAGAATGGTCCAAGTGAAAAAAAAAATATATAAAAAAAATGGACAATGAGAAGTGAAACAAGAGGAGATTTCAGAAACAAACCATTTCAGAGACTACGGACAACAGTCTTTCCACAGAGAGAAAACAAGTGGATAAAGGATGTCCACACACACACACACACACACACACACACACACACACACACACACACACACACACACACACACACACACACACACACACACACACACGTCTGGTTCACTATCTTTGTGGGGACTCTCCATAGACGTAATGGTTTTTATACCGTACAAACTGTATATTCTGTCCCCTTACACTGCCCCTGCCCCTAAACCTACCCATCACAGGAAACATTCTGCATTTTTACTTTCTCAAAACAACTCATCCTGTGTGATTTATAAGCCTTTTGAAAAGTGGGGACCGCTGGCTGGTCCCCACAATGTAGGTGATCTCAGGTTTTACTATTCTTATGGGGACATTTGGTCCCCACAATGTAATATAAACAAGGGCACACACACACACACACACACACACACACACACACACACACACACACACACACACACACACACACACACACACACACACACACACACACACACACACACACACACACACACACACACACACACACACACACACACACACACACACACACACTATATTGTCTATTGATTGTTGATTATTTGAGTTATCAAAACTAATCAATATGCTAACATCACTGATGTGAACACCACTGAACATTTGACATTGTGAGAGCCCAACAAGGCCTTGAAGAAACACAAGATTTTTGCAAAACAAATGCAGGATGGAGATATGGCCTATTTTGGTTTAATTTGCAATGTAACCTTTAAAACGGCTGTATGTGTATGTATCTTTCTTATAATTTGCCAATGCATTATGTTATGTGTTCTTCTATGTTTAAACATTAGATTATAGATTGATGTATATATTCTATGTTTAAACATTAGATTATAGTTAGATCATAGATAATTCCATGATCAATATTGAATGTTCCAAGTGGATATGATGGTTCTTGGTTACCTCGTATAAAAAAAATAAAATAAATAATAATACATTTCATTATCACAAACTATGATAATTTTGCTCAAGTGAAGTCGAGCCATAACTCAGTGTGCAGGAGGCGTAGATCCCGAAGACGGGTAAGATTCTCTGATGGCCATAGATGGGAACGACCTAAGCCATGGGCTACGCCGCCACTGGGGCACCTGCCCACCAGGTTTCGGAAGGTGTTATCTACGAAAAGGGAGTGGTTGTGATGCTACTTTGGGCCAAGAGCATCAAAGGGGGGTCTGTAAGAAATTATGTTCTGTTCCCAAAAACTTCCACTCCAATATATATATGTATATCAAAATGTTCCTTCACTTAAAAGAGTTTAATTATCATATAGAGAAAATTACATTCAGTCTCAGTAATAAGTAAATAATAGTATCACAGAGGGCAACCAACAACCATCTTGATTAAAGGGACTTCAAACAATCTTATCACTTTAACCTTTGACTGTTCTTATTTGAAAGAATAACATAGAACCTTCTGTGGGACACTAGGGACCATGGGGTGTCTCAATTTCATTAACATACAGACCACAGCTGTTGCAAGAAGAGCAACTTCATTTACATTAAGACCAGGATAAAAGGTTTAGGATTATGTAGGTTTGGGGTTCATTCTGACGCCGGTGAACCCAAGGTGCTTTGTGTGCCTTGCCACTGCTATGCTGTAATAAACTTCATTTTTGAGATCTTCGACGTCCACATCATTTTTTCTTACAAGACCCTATTACAACTTTTAAACTGGGAAATTTTTGAGGGCACAGATTTGTATCTTTTCAGATCTTTTATTTATTTATGAATACGGATAACATAAACTAAATGGTCCATTCCCTTGTTTTATTTAGATTTATACAAAATGTTTAACTAAGCTCTATTTTGTTTGTTTTTACTCATTTAAATGATTAATTCATAATATATAAGAATTATTCATACAATTTGGTGAAATTTTACTATTAATTGAATTATGTAAATCTTGGAGAGAAAAAAAGGCTTACTTTTTGGACTGTATACAGATCATGGATTTATTGCTCATTATTTCTTCTCTCATAAGGCTGTCTCTGTTGTGGTGTTACTGAAAGTGTGATCCGATTGGTCCACTCTGCTCTGGCGTGCGTGGCCACGGTGGTCATTCTGGTTTATGAATTCAGATCCAGATGTCTCCGACAGAGGAGGAGTGTGCAGACGTCGCCATCAAACACTGTATCTGATTAATCAGGTTTTTATGAACAGCTGAAACCAATATATCACAACGTATCCTATAAGTAAATATCATTTAAGAGACTGAAAGTAAACTCTACTTAAAGGGATAGTTCACTTTGAAATAAATTTTTGATATGTTTTAGCTTACCTCAAGGGCATCCAAGATGTAGGTGTCTTTGTTTCCGCAGTAGTTTAAATTTAAATATTTTTAGGTCAAACCGTTCTTGTCTGTCAGTCATATAATGCAGGTCGATGGTCACTGTCTCAAAACACAAGCACAGAGTCCAAATTAAAACAATTCCCCATCGTCCAAATGAAACAATTCCCCATCATAAGTACACATTGATGGCCTAAGACACGAAACGAGCGGTTTGTGTGAGAAAACGAACAGTATTTATATCGTTGTTATCGCTTGAAAACAGCACACGTCCAAATGATCTGACGGCGCGGGCGGGTATAGATGTATACATAGATGTCGCCTTGGCTACGGTTTCGTTCCAATGAACTGCAGTAGCGAAGGCGACATCTAGTGTATACGGGAATTGTTTCATTTGGACGATGGGGAATTGTTTTAATTTGGACTCTGTGCTTGTGTTTTGAGACAGTGACCACAGACCTGCATTATATGACTGACAGACAAGAACGGTTTGACCTAAAAATATCAAAATTGAAACTACTGCGGAAACAAAGACACCTACATCTTGGATGCCCTTGAGGTAAGCTAAAACATATAAAAAATTAATTTCAAAGTAAACTATCCCTTTAATGAATTCTCTATTATAAAAGAGAAAAGTTTTACTTTTTAATTTTTTTTCAATATTTTTTTTTTTTAATTCAGTGGTGTTAAAGCACTTTTCACCATACAAAACTTATTATTTTTTGGAATGTGTGGCAGCTATCAAAATTTGTTTATATTTACAAAATAGAATTGAAACCATTGAAATCTATTCTTTGTATTTTTTTTGTCAGTCATATAAATTTGAAAGAAAATGAACAATTCACAGATTCTTCTGATTCATTTTATTGAATTTTACAAGATTTCAAAACTTTTCTAGATTTTATTGCAGCTTCATACTCTCGTTTGTTTTGCAGGGCAAGTTTGTAATCTCAAATAATTCTAATATTATCAGAAGGCCAATACATCACATCTTAACAAGCGGATTATTACTACATGCAAATTATTGCTCAATGTTACAGAATGTATTGGAAGTTTGTGCATCAGTGTCAGTGACCGGTTACTACTATAGAAGCTTGGATGAGACGACTTCATCTTAAAGAGTTGTAATGCTATATATCTGTTTTTCATAGTCCTTTATGCCTCTTTTTGTCCATTACAAAACAAACATGCATTATTATATTCTTTGGCCTCATTCTTTAACTCTAGGGGGGAAAAGGTGGTCAGCTCTGCTCCCTATTGATTTGATTCTGCATCTTTATTCAGTTAATCTTGAAGCATAAATCCATTTATGGTTTTTCATTGTCAAGTTTGCTGCATGAATAGAATATAGTATAACAACTTTTTTCAGAATATGGTGTCTTTATTTCACATATGCACCAAAAAAGACTAATATAATCGCTGAGAATGAGAATAACATATCTATGAACAAAATCTTACTGACAATAACATCCACTTCTTTTCATTGGGTAGAAAACAAAATAATTCTATATTTATATTAGATTCTACATTTACTACAGACAGTTTTACCCCGAAAATGAATTCTAGACAATGCAAGGCCATTCAAAAGAAAAGCTATTATGAAAAGAAACATCTTTTAAAAGGTTTAAAAATGTTTCCAGGAAAAACACAATGTTCCGAGAAGTTGCTGAACTCTATATGAGTGTGAAATAACAGGATGAAAAAAGAACTGAGCGCGCTCACAAAAATAATGTGTGAACATCTCAGTTCTTCAGTATATATTCCACTCTGCTCTTAGTTTGTCTTTACCTCTCATTACCATTATTTTAGTACATTGTTGCATTCATGCCGGTTGAACCACATGAGTTTCCTGACACATATTGATCCACAGATGTTTGGCCTGATCAAGTATCTCCACTGACCTTCAGCTGTTAAAATCAGCTTAAATTCTGCTGTTTTGTTCAGTTAGTGGCTTTCTTCTTCCAAATTCCCACAAACCATAATGAAACTCCACAGAACAACTAAACCACCAACATCAGCTGCATCAGTCACTGAATCACTACATGAAAAGCTTTCCAGCAAGAGGCTGTCATCTCTTACCTCTGTGTGTGTGCCAGTTGATCTCATCTCATGAAAGGCTGCCATTGTTCCACTTACAGACTGACAAAAAAATTGAGGGCAGACGATTGCAGCCGAGAACGAGAAACAACGAGGTTCATTCAAAAGCCAAAAAATGACCAGGCTTGTTTTTCACACAAATGCACCAAAGCGTGTGTCAGTAAGTAGGCTAATATGGTCACAGCATTTGCTTGCAGTGTAATTGTGTCTCTTAGTCACTGTTAGAGTTCCTGCTTGACTGTATATCATGCAAGGTATCATGTGATCTCCACTGACTGTACATTTGCAAAACAGTAGCTTTTGCGAAATTTTTATTTTGTCACCGCCAAATGCTGTTGGCTGTCTAAAATCGGGAAATAGGGCACTATTTGAAGGGACAGCCATTTGTGGTGTTGTCTGAAACATATTGTATATAAAGTGCACTCATTCAATCCCAAATGCACCGCAGTAACGAGAGTGTACAACTGATGTACACTCAAAGTCTAGAGAATTAACTCATGATACACTGTGAGGTCAGGCCGAATAAATTCCCGCGTCTGAATCCTCCCATTTCTAAACCGCTGGTCCAATGTGGCTTCAGCGTAATATCATGCTGGCATAAATGACTTTTTATTTAATTATTAAATTGTTTAATTAAGGTTTACACATGTTAGTTGATATGGCAGAGTTCAAAATAAATCTTTTCATTGTACTTCTGGAGCTGCCAGTTTGCTAGTTTCAAATGATTATTAAAAAGCAAGCACTAAAAGCATCTAGTGCAAAACGGCAGCCCTTCTGACGCTAGGTGTCTGAATTTACTCAATTTACTCAAGTAAACTATTAGTGGAGAAATATTGGGAATAGTGGATGAGTGTATACACAGCTGTTGTGACTATAGCGTTGGCTGATATCACCAGCTTTTGTTAAAAAATAAACCTTTTTTTATACTCAAATGTCTATTAGCGAGTGCATTTACACATACAGTGAAACACTGATAACTTAAAAAATTCTCATTATAAAAAAAATGCAGAAGGCTACAACGTCAGCACCACCATACTTCTTTTTTTTTTTATTACAACAACATTTCAGTCTTTCCAGTTCACATTCGTTATAATAGTAACAATACAATACGTTAAAGGTTAAAAAAAAAAAGTTACCAATAAAGAAAAATAAATTTGTGACAGATTTGTATCCCATGACAAAAATCGTTCCAGTGACATATTATCCAGTAAACATTTCTGAATGAATTTTCATTACTGATATGCATTTCTTGTTTGTAATTAATTTAAGAGACTTAAAATAAAAATCCACCTCTATCATAAACAACTTAAATGATGGTGATGAATTCTGGAATTTACATTTATGGATATGAAACTTGCCTAACAAGCACCACCATACTTCTGGTTTGACTCAGTTGACTGCTATGACGTGTGCAACTTATGACATATGACACTGCAACTTATGACATGTCTGATAATAACACTAAAGGTGTGTTCGACATCGGCTGCGGCTGGATGCACCCGATCTGCGAGAGTAGCCGCGTGCAGGCGGGGAGGAGCTGCAAACGGAGACGTGAAGTCGGACACTTTCTGGTTCCCGTAGTGACCGCTCACGTGGTGTTTGCATACTTTACCACAGCTGAAGTGAAATAAATGTAATATTTGCCAAAATAATACGCAGATGTTTCAGAGACATTTACATTCAATATTTTATGTACTGCTTCATACAGCATCTGTTTGAACAAGAATAAAGTTCAACATAAGCTACTATCAATGAAGTGGAGTCTACGTTTTTTAATCAGTTTTAATTTGATAAACATGACACAATATAACATGACAACTACATGAAAAGAGTGTTTACTGTTATAATAAACTGATTTGAGAGCTTTAGAGGAACTAAAGGTATTCGAATAAACACGAAACACACGTCATCGTTGTCATGGGTGAATCCGGCCAATCGTGGAACAGCTGTGTCGTCATCAGCCCTCGTGCAGCCCAATGCAGCCGCTCTTGAGAAGCTGCGCTGGCTGAGTTCTCCGGCTACTCTCGAATTGCTCTCGCGGTACTTTGATGGCATACGTCACAGTCACGTGGTGTCGGCGCTGTATCAAGTCGGACAAAATTTCTAACCGGCATGCACTGCTTTAAGTCAGCCGCCGATCGGTCTGCGCAGAGCTGCATGAAGTCGAACAAGCCTTAAGAAACGACCTGTTCCAAGCACAACACAGACTCCAACACAAACTCCACATATTGATAAAAGGCCAGACGTGAATCGGAACAACTTCTGACGAAAACACGGATCAACATCGGCAGGGCATTTGAATCATGGAGAAACCTCCGCTTTGTTTTGGGTATAAAAACAGACCCGGAGTTGGCTTTTCAGTAAATTTATTGGTTGCAATCTGAAACATCACCGCTAGAGGCCGCTGAAAACTACATTTAGCCCCTGTCAGACTGAATACAAAGGCACTTCAGATCACATTTTCAATTTGACATTCAGATTTGATCACAAAAACATGAGCATTCATCTGAACATGAGCATTAACCCAATACTAGTGTTAAAGGTTTTAAATTGAAAGGAATTAAATTCTGTCATCATATACAACATAACAGGCTGCTGTCACTGCAGCTGGGCACCTGACTCGTCTGTACTTTTCTTTGTTTTTCTAACCCAATTTAAATTGCCAATTTTCATAGACAGTAAAATCCAATTTTAAATGTATTTTGTCTGGGAATGGATGGATTACTGCCTATGGTTGCGATACATCCATATGAAGACGTTGTTCTACAGGTTCGTCGTCTTCATTTTCATCTCGCTCCGGCTCAAATGACTCTGGCTCGAACATGTAAGGCTGGATGGACAAGTCTTCCGTTGTTGACATTTTGTTAATAACGTGTGAATAAAAAGTTTCTGTGCCGCTAGATAATCGTATCTCTGCTATCAAACTACAAAAATGTCCGAACGGGGTGGAGTTGAACCGAGTGTCACCTCTGTAACCTAGAGAGGGGGCGGGGTATGAAGTGTCTCAGTTATATTTAAAGAGACCGCACCAAAACGGGTTGCTCTCAGAAGCACATGAGAAAAGGGGTAGAAAAGGGGCCTGTGGAGCTATAATAATGAGGAATTCAGACCCAAGCATTGCAGTTCCACTTTATATAGACTACAAATGTATGATTTATATGTAAAAAGGAATGATTTAAAAGCATGATATGTCTCCTTTAAGATTGTTGAAGGGCGACATGCTAACATCGCTGCTGAAGGACTGCTACACTACAAACCTTCAAATAAATTCTTCTCCCCACAAGAACTCTGGTCAAGCTTACTTATTTTATGTATTGGAGAAATCTAATACATTGGCGAGCCACCCAAACGACTGCTCGGCCAAATACACCAAAATCTAACAAGAGCAATATAGCTTTTCGTAGAATTTTCTAAACGCTTTATTAATTTCCATCGGATCTACAGTCATATTTCCATTTTCATCTTCAATATCTATATCTAACATGAACATGTATTTCTCAAGCAGATGCTTTTGTCAAAATTAATAAAACAACACAATGTGGTTATAGTGTAACTAAGTACTAGGATTGAACAGGCATTTTCCATCTTTTTTTGCTACAAGTGCAACAAGAGTAATTTTAAGTGCTTCATGAATACAAATAAATTCAGATCACATTTACAATTTGACATTCACATCTGATTGGAAGATGAACAGATTTACTTCAGATCAGACCCTTATTTAAGCATAATTATTACAGCAAAATAAGGTACACATTTACAATTTCAACGAAAATAATATTAAAAAGAATGTCAACTTAAGGAGTTGTATTTTGTTTTGGTTTTTTTTTACAATAAAAGTGTAACAAAGGTCATGTGATCTCAGCTTTAAAGATTGGAATTCAACATTAATCTGGCTCTGGTGTTAATTACATAAAAAAAAAGCACATTCAATGGTTATAGAAATACTGCTGTGGTAAAACATATTATAAAAAGCATATTACTTAAACTCACTGTCTACAATCACACAAAATCAAAGCTGTAAAATTCTGACTATTATGTTAGAGTAACAGGTATGAAGTATAACATTATAAAAACAATACATGAAACTGTTTGATAAACACATTTCCCTGTTCATCTAAAACCAAATAAGCTTTTTACATACAAGTTTAACAGCTCAACAGACACGGATTAATTTCTCACTTTAAGGCTCATATAAGCAGAAATATGTTTTTGTTGTTGTAGCTGGAGCTGAATTGTTGATGATGTCAGACTGATTGACACTGGTGGGCGTGTCTTATCTCTTTAAAGTGAACTCGTCCCCTCCTGTTCATTCACATCCTCTCCATTCAGCAGCGGCATCTCTACAGTCGCTGACTTGTCATTTGACAAGTTCAATCTAATTTAAGCACAAATGAACATGGGAACACAGTCATGCATCTAGTAAAATATGTCGACTGAAACTTAAAGTTTACTTCGATCTTTTAGACTTCTACATCTTGGACCTTTGTAGCATTAAACGATTCACCAGTGGGTCATTGCTCTCAGGAAATTTGCTCTTTAATTCACTTAGAATTATTGTGTTTGAAATCTTAATGAATAAAGTGAACAAAGCCAAATCACACACATCAGATTATGATTATGTTTTCAAGATATTCAACGCAAACAACACAATCTTACCCCTGATCAATGATTTCCCCCTGTCTTCATTAGAAACAACAGCGCATAGAAACACAAAGACAATGTTTCTATTAGATCAATATGTGAACTGTCAACAGTTTGTGAACATCAGAGTCTGTAATTTTCTTTCAGATCCTGATTTACAGTTTGGTGTTTCTGACTAGAAGAATATAATATACATATTTGTATATTATATACTTTGTATAATTTATATAAATTAATTTATATATAAAATATATATATATATATATATTATATAAATTTGTATAATTTATATAAAGTATTTACATATTTGTATAAACTTTATTTACAGAGTGCTGATATAAATAAAAGCTGAATGAAATACTTATTGAGGTGAGGCAGCAACTTCATTTTCAATCTTTAATCATGGATGTCTAAAAACAGAAATAATCTACAGAACAAACTCTGAAAGGAGTCTGAACATAAATCAGTTTGAGCTGAATTACCTGAAGAACAACACAAAATATATAAGGAAGAACTGTGATTATAAGCGACTCACCTGACAATAACAACAATGAATGCCCTGTTTATGTTCACTTTACTGCTGCTGATCTTCAGTTTATAATGTTTAGCATGTTCAGCTGTGATGTTTGTGATGGTCAGAGATCCAGTCTTCTCATTCAGCTTCAGTCTGTCTTTGAATCTCCCATCAGGAACAACAAATGTCTCCCTGGTCTCTCCTTTGAACTTAACTATGGGGGACTTTTCATCTTCAAACATCCACAGTATCTCACCATCTGTCTGTGTTTCTGTAAGACCAGGCTCTAGAGTGATAGATTCTCCCTCAGTCACTAACTCGTACTTTACTTCATGTCACAGCAGCAGCACATAGAAACAGAGAAATGAGAAGATTATAATGACGAGTCAGTAAAGTTTCATAAAGGTATATATTCATAAAGTTTCATAAAGAACTGTATGTAGAAACACACAAACTACACAGGTGAGATGTACCCTAATTATGTGACATTAATAACTATAATTTTTAGAACAAAAAGATAAGTTTTAATATAAATTCAATATTTATATATGTAAGCACATTGTTTAATTTGTATATTAATTTCACGCTCTGTATTTTATTATTTTGTATAAATTGAGAAAATACTAAATGAATGTCAAGTTACAGTTACGCAATGTAACGTTCACCTTTACTTATTACAATTCAGTTCAGTTTAAAACTGTTCATTTCAATTACACTCATGTACATCTTAAAAAAATAAACAAAGACAGTTACTTACTTTGCATCAAAACCCTGAATTTCTTGTACGAGGTTCCTCTGCTGTTGATGATCAGCAGTTTATAGAGTCCAGCATGACCAGCTGTGATGTCTGTGATGGTCAAAGATCCAGTCTTCTTGTCCAGCTTCAGTCTGTCTCTGAATCTAACATCAGCAACATCATCATATTTAATAATCTCTTCAGTCCCTCCTATGATTTGAGCTATGAGAGTGTCTTTGACTCCAAACGTCCACAGTATCTGATCTTCTCTCTGTATTTCAGCATCAGGTTTTAGAGTGACAGAATCTTCCCCTTCCAGTGAGTTCTCCTCCACTTTATCTGTCACAGCAGAACATAGAAACAGAGAAACAAAAAGACAAAACTGCCATTAGATCAAGTGTGTTTGCATGTGAACATCAAATTACTACATAAACATCATTCAGATGCTGTTTATCAGACTGAAATGGATAATGTGACGGGTGCGTAGCTCACCTCACATATTTAACTCTACCATGATTTAAATTGGTTATTTTAAAGTTTAATTTAATATGGTTTGTTACATTATTTTAAATTCCCTCAGTATAAGAAATAAACACAGGACAAGTTATCAAGTTAACAGTTTATTAAAGTTTGAATGTATAGAAGGGTGCACACTACTTATATTCTTCTTTGCTGTTATAATCTACCCGAGTCCTAGATTCCTCTTGTCCATGGAGTGAACGGCCGCATTCCATGTGTCAGAAAACAAAGGGAGAGGTGGGGCATTAGCCTCCAAACTTGTACTGTTCCATAGGAAATTGGACTGTACCATCATGATCCAAATCGGAGGGGGATTTTTTATTTAATTTCATTCAGTTTCATTTAGGTTTGTTTGTTTGGAGTAGTTTTTGGTAGTGTGTTTCCAGTATTTGATTGCATTATGTTAGGTACGATACAGTGTATATTTTGTTGTAAATATTAAATTGTTATTTGGGAAACGGTTTCTTTTGATACCTCTATTTTTGTTTGGTAGAGGTTAAGGGGTATATCTAGCAGTAGTGGAAATATCAGGGGAGTCAGATCTGTCCAGCCACAGTAACATCATGATCTGCTGACCTTTAGTGTTTTTGTTTGTTTGTTGGTTGTTATTTTGTTAACAGGGGAGATTTATTTATTTTCTAGGTCTGTTTTATTTTTGTCAGTTTCAGTTAACTTGTATATAATTTATTTTTGGAAGAAATAAATCTAATCTATTCACTACCTGTCCTGCCTGATCTTGGCCACACCTTTACAGAGACGATTTGCTGTTTTTATTAAACAGAAACTTTATATTACTGTCTCAGCTTCAGATTTGATGACAAAACTATAAATTAGGGATGGGCATGATTAATCGACGATCGATAATTGATCGTTAAGAATTTCGTTGATCACCTTTATTTGTTATCGATTAAACTAATGCAGGTTGGGTTGCGTAGTGTGATTCTTGAAGCAATGGAATTAATTTTAGCGCGGAGGTACCTGTGCATCCCGGCAACGTCAGTTCCCTCAGAGCGGGTTTTTTCGGCGGCTGGACTGGCTGTCACCAGGTTGCGGTCGCGTCTGATCCCAGATCATGTCAACATGCTTATCTTTCTCAACGGAAATCAGTAGACTGGTGCAGAAGTTCTATGGGAACTTCATGCGTTTTCTCAGATCGGATAGCTATCTGAATTATCAAAACGATTCCATTTACACCACATAAATGTGTTTTTGCAAAACGGATATAAATCCGATCTTGAATTCCCGCGCTATATGCATACTTAAATTGTTGCACGTCACCGAAAGCAACTGATATGAGCTGCATTTTATTGATCATCAGCGAAAATTTCTACATCAAAGACCGCAACAAGATATTGCGGCAACAGCCCTGGTAAGATCATTTCGGTTCTTTACTTTTAATGAAGATGATTGTGTGTTGATGAATGACTTTCACTTTGATTTGCAATAGTTTGCACGTTGGCTTGATGAATAGATGCTCATCTGTGGTGATGCGTGTTGAAGTAGCGTCGTCGATCATATCTGGCTATAACATGACAAATAGCCTATAACACGCTCTCACACGTTTATTTCTTAGCATTTTTGGGATAAGTCAAATTTACATATGTGGTTTCAACAACCAGATGCATTTACACTTGTCCAGTTTCGTCTGGAATGCGTCTCAGATCTCCTCCTGAAGTGGTTTGAGCGATCGGATTTAAATCCGTCTCGAATGCGTTTCGGAGGGCATTTACATTTGGTCTTTTCACGATCAGATAGCTATCCGATCACAGGAAACGGATGAAGTGGCCATGGGTCTCTGTTTTAGAACGCCGGCTCGCAGCTGCAGGATCCGCTGTTTTAGAGCACCGCAGGGCATATCTTCAAGTCTACCGAACGTCCAGTTTCACTGCCACAAGTTGATCTTGTAATAAAGATCTCATCGAGGACAAACAAACTGTATTTTTGTATTTTCATTGCATTTTTAATTTATAAAAAGTTAAAGAAATAATGAATTTCAATATAAAAATATTAATGATTAATCGATAGTCGATCGTTAATTCTCCCGACGATCGACTAAGAAAATTTAATCGAATGCCCATCCCTACTATAAATCCATGAGAGGTTTAAACCAGATCGCTGGTCCACATTACTGCGTTTTCGTTTAGAAACGGAGAATTAAAACGAATACGATCTCCGTCCACACCAGCGTTTTAGCTGCGTATTAGAATTGATCTCCGCCCACATTAAAACGACTGAAAAAGCGGATCACGTGACCATTCACCAACACTGGGCATGCGCGTGCCGGTGTAAACACAACTTCATTGATACAATTATCCCACCATGCGCTGGTTCTTCCCGGGTTAACCCAAAACCGACGCTCCTTGTACGGTCGATACCGCCGCTGCACACGGGAATTGTCACAGATCACTCGAATAATAGCTTGCCTCCGGCGCATGTAGGCAGTTATAGCATTGCAAAATGCAGAATTTACTTGCACAACAGCTGCTAGCAAAGATATACACCATGACTGATGACACCCAATCATAGAGCCGAGCGTGAGCCTCTACTACGTCATCGTTTCTAAAGTCCTCCGTTTTGACCCGTCCAGACTAAAACGCCCTCCGGAGATTCAAAACGAAAAACAGGTCGGCAGCGTTTCTAAACTTCTCCGTTTTGGGTCTCCGTTTTTGCCGTTTTAGTGTGGACGGGAGGTGCAAACGCAGCAAAAGGTCTCCGTTTTTAAACGAAAGCGCAGTAGTGTGGACGGGGCCTAGTAAAAGCTGAAGGAAATACTATTCAAGGCAGCAACAGAACAGTGTTTATTTCACAATGTAGTTCAATGGGAGATTTTAAAACTTTAATCATAGATTTCTAAAGAATGAAATTATCTATAGAACAAACTTTGAATGGAGTCTGAACATAAATGAATTTAAGCTTAATTACCTTCAGAAAAACAGAATTACAAGGAATAACTGCCAATCAAGAAGAGTGATCATTATTACACTGACTAGAGCGACTAACCTCTAACAATGACACTGAATGTCTTGTCTGAAACCCTTGTCATGTTGGATATGATCAGTAGTTGATATTCTCCAGAGTCTGTGGTTCTGGTGTCTGTGATGGTCAGAGATCCAGTCTTCTTGTCCAGCTTCAGTCTGTCTCTGAATCTCCCATCAGCATTATAGTCATATGTAATGATCTCTCTGGTCTCTCTTATGATTTCAGCCATGACACTCTGCTCATTTTCATCTTCAAACGACCACAGTATCTGATCATCTTTCTGTATTATAGTATGAGGGTTTAGAGTGACTGATTTTCCCTCCGTCACTGATATCGTCATCTCTTCATCTGTGACAAAAGCGTATAGACAGAGACAAAGACAAAGTTGCTATTAGATCAAGTGTGTGGGCAAGTGAGCATCAGCATTTGAAATTTACACACAGATCATGCATAAACTATTATCAGTGATGATCTTTACACTGCAGACTGAAGAGTTGTGCTGAAGATGAAATGCTGTATTAAAGCTGTGATTAAATACAGCGGCTCAGGAGATGCGCATGCGCAGCGGACGGTGATGGCTGCTTAATATCGACGCTCCACCTCAGTGCCTATTTTTCGCCCCTTTTCAATCCCTACTAAGTTTTTGGCCGCATTTCATGTAAATATCTGGATTTAGTGCTATTCTAGATGGCATCTAAAAGAGATATAATCCAGTCCCCGGCGAAGAAAAAGCAGAAAGAGGACGATCGCCTTCATGACGCCATTGCCGAAATGCTTGATAATCAACTGATAATCAACTGTACGCGAATGAGGATCCCTCTAGGAATAGAGCGCGCACTTTAATTTTCAAGCTTCTTCGTTACAATGATCGGCAGGCGATCCTACAGGGAGCCAGGAGTGCTTCACCTCTGAGTTTCGAAGCAGTGGAAATCCTAGAGCTGTGCTAACGTTAATTGACCCCCTAACTTATTCATCTATTTTCACTGTTATAATTTTTATTTATTTATTTTTTCTCTCAAAGCAAACCCTGGTCTTGTATATAGTTAATGGTGGTCTCATGTGGACCTTGTTCAATCTTGTAATTAATCAATAAATAAATAATCATAAAAAAAAAAAAAAAAAAAATACAGCGGCTCAGATTGACATCATCCTGTAGTGTCAGAGATGATCTGCTTCTGTGAACATTAAATACACCAGAAAACCAGCACAGTTCTTGTGTTCTGTCTCTTCAGTCTATACTGTCTAGAAACTTTATGCTATCTGTGTAATTTAATTTTTAGGGCGTTTTTGTCACAATGTGTAGTTATATAACAATATTGGTCAATGGAATGAATTAAAAAAAGCACGTTTATTAAGAAACACTGAAGACTGAAATGATCTAAAGAAACTCTGAAGGGAATCTAAACATTAAGCAGTTTGAGCAGAATCACCTTCAGAAAACTTGGAAGTATGAGGAAGAATGTGACCATTATTACATTGACTGGAATGACTCACCAATGACATAAACATAGAATCTTTTGTACGAGGTCCTTCCACCGCTGATGATCTTCAGTTTATAGTCTCCAGTGTCTGTGGTTCTGGTTTCTGTGATGGTCAATGATCCAGTCTCCTTGTCCAGCTTCAGTCTGTCTCTGAATCTCCCATCAGCATTATTATAATTTGTAATGATCTCTCCAGTCCCTCGTTTGATTTCAGCTATGGGAGTGTCTTCAGGTCCAGACGTCCACAGCATCTGATCATCTCTCTTTCTCTCAGTGCCAGAGGATAAAGTGAGAGATACTCCCTTCCACGCTGTCTCGACTTCATGTCACAGTAACACACAGAAATAGATTATAAGATTATAAGCGAGAATTTCATGTTAACAAATTAATTGGTTTAAGGGTTAGTTCACCCAAAAATGAAAATTATGTCATCATTTCCTCACCCATGTCATCCCAAACCCATAAGACCTTTGTTCATCTTCAGAACACAAATGAAGATCTTTGTAACAAAATCTGAGAGCTGTCTGTCTCTCCACTGACAGTTACACAACTACCATTTTGAAGGTCCAGAACAGAAATAAAGACATCATTAAAGTAATCCATGTGTCTCCAGTGGTTTAAAGTTTTGTTTGGATCCGAGAGTAGACGTTGTATGAACATGCGTTGTAGTTTAATATTTTGTAAATAAAGTGGTAAATTATGGGGGTTTTTTTTGCACAAAGCGCTTCATAAAACTGAGGTTAAACCACTGGAGTTACATAGATTACTTTAATGATGTCTTTACTACCTTTCTGAGGCTTGAAAGTGTCAGTTGCGTAGCTGTTAATGGAGTGACAGAAAGCTCTCCGATTTCATTAAAAATATATTTATTTGTGTTCCAAAGATGAATGAAAATCTAATAGGTTTAGAACGAGATGAGAGTGAGTAATTAATGACAGAATTTAAAAAATGTACCACTGAAAAATCAGGTTTTAGTGAAAGAAACAAACTTGTTTTTAAACTGTTCATATTATATTTCACTATATTAGATATATAAATCTCTGTTTAATATACACTCATTTTGTCAAAACAGTTCTGCTTTTTAATATATAAGAGCCATTTGTCAATGAGCTTCAGTGATGCGTCAAATCTGTGACACTTAAAAAATCTGTGTGCACAGACATGACATACACAACATATCACACACAACATTCTGTCTAGGGGTGTAACGGTTCACAAAATTCACAGTTCGGTTCGATACAATACACTTGTGTCACGGTTCGGTTCGGTACGTTTTTGATACAGCAAAAAGAAAGAAATGCCAGAGAAATTTCCTTGATTAATTTTTTTTTTAAACTAACATCATAAAGTATGATTTTTTTTTTTTTTTTTACTTTGAGCAATTCTGGAGCTATAATTGACTCTTCTTAGGAGCATACAAAACAGCTTTTTATTGTAGTAGTTATAAACAAAGGTTTATTTTAGTTCAGATTAACATTTGAGGGCAGCAATACTTACACCGTTCATAATGTCAAAATAAAACTGACGTAATGTTGCTTGAAGGCATTATGCTACTATTCCTGCCAAACTTCCATGGTTGCAGTTATGCCTCGTTTCCACTGAGCGGTACGGTACGGTACGGAACGGTACGCATTTATTTGCATTTCCACTATCAAAAGTTGTGAATGGTACCAAAATGCCGAACCGTACCGTACCACTTTTTAGGTACCCTTCCATTGGGGTACCTAGCACAGTGGAACGGTACTAAAAGGTGGAGCTAGACTCACTGCAGGACGTTGATTGGTTGACAGAGAATTGTCACTTGCGCGTGCTACAAGAGGAATGACAACATAAGAAGCGGGAGCCAAGATGGCGCTGGTCTGAGGAGGCTGTTTTGAACTCGTCTGTCAGAAAAGTGGAGGTTTTTGACAACACAACCTAATTAGTTTGACTTGAAACTGGTGTAATGATGGCTTGAAAGTAAGGTGAAACCATTTTTGGTGCTACGGGGCAGCAGTGTTTTGAAAATATGCTCACCATAGCCTACATAAAAATAAAATAAAAAAAGAACCAGCAAAAGGGAAAAGTCACAACTGGCAGGAAGCTAGGCTAAAGTTTTGTCAACACAGGAAAGCACGCCAGAGGGTGAAAACAATGGAAGACAACTCTAACGTCAGTACCACAGAAGTTTCTATGGAAGACTCAGGTAAAGAAGATGCATCGAATAAACTTGACGTTGGCCCACGTGACATTCTTTCCACCTCACCTCATATCTCTAAGAAACCTGTCACAAAAAAGAAGCGCGAGCATAGTAATGGTAACGGTGACAACGAAGAGAATGGCCATGCGGACATCTTGGCTGCTATCCAAGATTTAGCCAAAAGTTGTGGTGAACTAGGGAAAAAAATTGACAACTCATTCCATAAAACTTCAGTCATCGAACTGACAACAACTGAAACCTCTAAACAAATCGAGAAACTCTCATTTACTGTTCAGCAACTTGTGGTGGACGTTGAGCAACAAAGAAATACTGAAAAACACGAAGCATGAGATTGAAAATCTGAAAAAATAAAACCGAATCCTGAGGGAAGGAGTCGCCGACTGTGAGCGTTATAGCTGGAGACGGGCGCTAAACCTGCACGGGTTAAAAGAGGAGGCCAACGAGGATGTGAGAAGAGTGGTGATTACTATAATTGGAAAGGTTGCTCCTGGGCTACAGGAATACCTGGAGGAGGGGATCGACATTGCCCATCGTGTCGGCCCTAAAAAACAGGAGGGTCCCCAGACTCCCCACAGATCTGTCATTATTCTGTTTGCACTCCGCCGCATCCGTGATGCTGTTTGGAAGAGCGCCAAAGGGAGCAGGTTCCTACGTGACAAAAAACTGCGGCTTACTGAGGCTTTGTCTCCAGAGGACAGAATTGCCAGAGAGAAGCTCTGGCCCCTTGTTAAAAAAGCAAGAGAGGAGGGGAAAAAAGCTTCTTTCCTTGGCCCACTCGCTCTAATTGATGGGAAAAAGATCAACTATGGAGACATTGATTAACTACTTTCTGAACTGACATTTGATGGACGGAAATCTGTATGATGACTTCTCATCCCCTGTGATCCCACATCATCCCAGAGTGATTTTAACGGTCACACTGTCATCGGATCTACAGACCGCTAATGATGGGTCTTCCTTCGGTTCAAGAAACATTAACGTTGGTATGTAAAAAAAAAAAAAAAAAGAAAGAATGGAAAATAACAAAAGGAAAGGAAATTAGTATTTTGTTTTTGTCCTGAGACGAATTAAAAGTTCTCACCCAAATATGGGCTAGTGGCCAATATGGTTTTCTGTGAATATTTGGTCCTAATGTTTTGTTCTGAAATTCTCTAATCAGTCCCTCCAGAAAAACGCGGAGTTTTTTAGTGATTGTTGCGGGCAAAAATCCTTGATTATGCGGCAAGATTTCTTAAAAAATGCGATGGAATATGCGGGATATTTATGCAATTTTATGCGATGAAATTGCGGGAACTTGCAAAAATTGCGGGAACTTGCGAAAATTGCGGGAACTTGCGAAAATTGCGGGAACTTGCAAAAACTGCAGTTTGATGAAAAAGAGAGAAAAAAAGTGATTGCCCAACACCAATTACATTAATAGTGTAATAAATGTCTTCATTTTAGTTTGAATGGGAAAGACGAGGTGTAGGCTATTCACCCTGCTTAGGGGGATGCGATCAAAGCCTGGAGTGGAGCAAAAGCATGTTCCTCTCTCCACTCTAAGCGTTCTTTTATCACTCCGCTCATGATCCACTCCGGGTTTTCCAGTCCCGCTCACGGAAAAACTGCTCCATGTTCACTCATTTTTAAGAAAGTTACAGAAAACAACTTCTACAAACAATTTTAATTTGCCAACATTTGATAATAATAAATAAAAGTGCATGACGTGCAAATCAGATAACAATCAAGTGCAATATAAACATGTTTTGTCAGGGCATCACTCCCGAACCAGCATCAACACTCCATTTTCAACATCTGCTTAACTTACTCCTTCACACCACAGACACGTCTTTTTGCCTTCTGTGTCTGACGTGATTTAACTTCTCCCCAGTTGTTCCATGAAAACATGCAAAGCACGGCCTGCGGTGTAAGATACGACCGGATTTTTGTGAAATAGGCCTATCGCGGGGTTTGCAGCTTTTCAATGATGTCGCGTAATTACGTCACTTCATAACGTTCCCATGGCAACAGGGGAAATGGCTGCGCTTGTGTGAAGTAAACCCAACATTTGTCAACTTTCTGCTGACTTTTTGCAACGTAAATGCGGGGATTATGAAATCATGCAAGCCCGCATATTTTGCACGCGGAAATCTGCAATTTATGCGGCAAAAGTGCGGCGTATTTAAAAAAATGCGCCCCCCGCATAAATATGCGGACTTTGGCTGATTATGCATGGAATCATGCGATCGCATAATCGCGTTTTTCTGGAGGGACTGTCTAATTAACCTTATACAATATGTTCTCCTAAAGGAGTTAGTAAATTTAAAACTAATACCTTAAGTTCATACCTACATAATTAAACTAAGTTGATATAAGTAGCCTAAGTTTATACATGGCTATATGTTAAAGGTAGTTTGTAATCTTGTTTTTTCTTATACCAAATCAAACATATGGTGCCTTAATATACATTTACTTATTCGCTATTTGTTCACCATAATGCTAATGGTTGTGTGTCAATCCTTCTTCAACGGTTACTTAAACACTTCTTACATTTCCTGTTACTTGTTAGTTGAGAGTTTGTTTTAGTTTGTGTCTTTTTTTCTTTTTTTTCCCTGTTTTTCTAATTTATTTGATGGATGTTAAGTTAAATTCTCTTACTGTGATGTCATTGAATGTCAGGGGTATACGGGACTCTGTAAAAAGGAAAGCTATTTTTTTATTTTGTAAAAGAAGTGAGGCTGACTTGATTCTACTTCAAGAAACACATTCCTGTGAATCGGATATTAAGTTTTGGAAAGGGCAATGGGGAAATGGAATTTACTGTAGTCATGGCACTAATCGCTCAGCTGGGGTCTCTATCTTTCTACATAGATTTAGAGGGGATATTCTAGAGGTGGTATCTTCTGATGATGGCAGATGGTTAACTATTGTTATTCGGCAGGATAATGCAATCCTTATTGTGTGCAATGTTTATGGTCACAACTCACGCTCTCGGAACAAAGGGCTTTTCTCCCACATAGTCTCAAAATTAAATGATCTCTTGCAGAAGTATTCAAACTCCCTTTTAATTTTAGGTGGTGACTTTAATGAATGTGCTGATGATGCAAAAGACAGGTATCCTCCCAAGATTTGCCAACCTTCACAAAGTAACAATCTGATTTTAAATCTTTGTTGTGACTTGTCTCTGACTGATGCATGGCGCTTTTTGAATCCTGATATGTTGAATTTTACTTGGTCTAACAGAAGTTTGTCGTGTAAATCTAGAATTGATCTTTTTTTAATTTCAACAAATGCTCTTCATCTTAAAAACGTGTCTCATTCTTTTGCTCCTTTATCAGATCATAAACAAATTATTCTGAAATTGGGTGATTCACAGGAAACTGCAAACTTAAGAGGTTACTGGAAATTCAATAACTCTCTTCTCCAGGACGTCAACTTCAATGATAGTATTAAAAAAAATAATTGAAAAAATATTTAATGATAATGCAAATAGCAAATTCAAGCAAAAATGGGAATACTTTAAATATATGGCTAGATGTGCTGCTATTAAGAGAAGTAAAGAACTTAAATTCTTTAGAAATCAAAAAGAATCAGAATTATTTAATAGAATTAACATAATTTTAACTAAAAGTACTGTATCTTCTGAGGAAGAAATGGAGTTAAAGGAGATACAACTAAAAATAGATCAAATGTAAAGAGATTTAGCTAAAGGCGCATTTATAAGATCTAGAGCTAAATGGCTGGAGGAGGGAGAAACCAACTCCAGTTACTTTTTTGCTCTGGAAAAAAGGAATGGAAGGAGGAAATCACTGGATGTTCTTGATATTAATGGAACTCACTGTTCAGATAAAACAGAGATTTCCAACTTTGTCTCTTCATTTTACAGTGCCCTTTACACTTCCAAATTTGATGATTGCAAATGTGAAAATTTCATTTCTAAATTAATGAAGGATGTGCCTGCTATTAAAGATGACTTTAAAACACTTTGTGACTCAGAGATTACTTTGGATGAAATTAAAACAGCACTTTTTTAAATGAAAAAAGGAAAGCACCCGGTATTGATGGCCTTTCAATTTAATTTTATATTCATTTTTGGGACCTTATTCAAAATAATTTATTTTACATGTATAAAGAATGTATCAGTCAGAGAGAAATGAGCACAACGATGAAACAGGGGGTTATCTCCTTAATACCAAAACCTGATAAAGATATTTTGCTAATAGATAATTGGAGGCCCATTACTTTATTGACTATTGATTATAAAATCTTGGCTTTAGTTTTTGCAAGTAGATTAAAGACCGGACTTGATAATATTGTTGCTGAACCCCAGTCAGGTTTTATTAAGGGACGGCATATTAGTAACAATATTAGACTTGTAGTAGATCTATTGGACTATGCAGACTCAATACACTCTAAAGCTTTCATCCTTTTTTTAGACTTTTATAAAGCCTTCGATACCATTGAACATGGTTTTCTTATAAACTGTCTCAAGTTGTTTGGTTTTGGAACGGCATTTGTAGATATGATTGATATGTTTTATAAAGGAATTAATAGCTCTGTAATAGTAAATTTCAACACATCTCCTAGATTTGATATAAAGCGGGGTGTTAGACAAGGTTGCCCTATTTCGCCCTTTCTTTTTATTTTAGTTGTTGAGTTGTTATCCAGGAACATTGTATGCAATTCTGATTTTAAAGGCATCTCCATATTTGATAGGGAAATTAAAATTTCACTACTGGCAGATGACACAACACTTTTCCTTAAAGATAAAGATCAGCTGCCAAAAGCTATTGAGCTAGTCGAACAGTTTTCTGCAGCCTCAGGTTTAAAGCTTAATATATCTAAATGTGAATTATTGCCTGTGCATGATTGTGAAGATACCTCAATAGGAAGTGTTCCTGTAAAGAATGTAATGAAATATTTAGGTATTTATATATCCAGGAATCTTTCAGCCAGACAGCATTTGAACTTTAATGAGAGAATTAAAAAGACTAAGAATATATTTAACCTCTGGCTTCAAAGAGACTTAACGATATATGGAAGAGTGCTTTTATCAAAAGCCGAGGGTCTGTCTCGTTTTGTTTACCCTTCACTTTCTCTTTTTGTTAATGAATCCATGGCCAATGACATTAATAAGTTATTCCTTGATTTTATTTGGAGAAATAAAACTCACAAACTTAAAAAAGCTGTGCTATCTAATAGCAGAGCGGAAGGAGGTCTTGAAGTTTTAAATTTCATTGATACTGTTAATACTTTTAAAATTAACTGGCTTAAAAGATGCCTGGCAAACCCTAATTCTGTATGGTTTCATATCCCCAACTACATTTTTGAAAAAATTGGTGGCCTCTCTTTTGTCTTGATATGTAATTACTATCCAAACAAACTTCCTGTTGCATTATCCAAGTTTCATCAGCAGTCACTTCTTGCATGGAAACTATGTTTTGTCCACATTTTTTCTCCTCACAGAACTTTCTTATGGAATAATATTGATATAACTATTAGAAATTCCTCTCTCTTCTATCCAAAGTGGTTCCAAAGAAATATCGTAAACATCTATTCGTTGTTTGATGAACATGGCTCCATACTGTCATATGAGAACTTCATGATAAAGCACAGTTTTCCCATTCCTTTTAAGGAATACAACGCGGTCTTTAAAGCCATCCCTTCTGGTTTGATCCTTCTAATTAGAAGTCATGTTCTTTTTAATAAAGTAAATACCTCATATGCTCAACCTACATTGTCTTTGAACGGCATTAAATTACTTGATAAAAAATGTAACAATAAATATATTCGTCTAATTTTGCAAAGTAAAAACAAGGTTGTTCCAAGAGGAAAATTTTACTGAAATTCACAGCTGGATGATATAAATTGGAAAAAAGCATGGCTTTTACCGCATAAATTTTGTATTTCCAACAAAGTAAAAGAAGTTCATTTTAAAATCTTACATAAAATTTATCCTGTAAATTCTATAATATCTAAATATGTGGATATTGATAACTCCTGTTCCTACTGTGGACGCGCTGATGAAACTTTTATTCATCTTTTCTTTCATTGTGATTCTACAAAGGAGTTCTGGTCTGATATAAAGTATTTCATATTCCATCCTCCCAAGATAATTTATAACTTTTCTCTTAAGGGTGTAATATGTTACTATGATAATAGTAAGGATCAATCTCTAATTCTTGTGGTTAATTTTTTTATATTACTGGGGAAATTTTTCATTCATAAACAGAAATTCTTAGGGTCACAACCCTCATTTCCTTTATTTTTGGTGGAATTTAAATCACTTTTCAATTCTCTACCCTGATAGATAATAAGAAAAGTAATAGATTTATAGAGTGTTATAAAAATATATTTGGTAAGCTTCCCTGATATAGCAATCAATTTACCCTTTATATATTGTTTGTGTAAGATGAATTTACTATCTCTGTACTCTGTTGCTAACTTTTTTTAACTTGTACTCTATTTATTTATTTATTTATTTATTATTTATTTATTTATTTATTTATTATTACTTCTCTGAACTGTATATGTATGTATATGTTTATGTGGGTTATTTTTTTATATACTTACATGTTTGTGATATGAGAAATATGTTAACTCTTTTAGTTTTGTTCTGTGTTCACAAAAGTGTCTGACAAGTTTTTGTAATCTATAATAAAAATAAAAAAATTAAAAAAAAGACAACATAAGCGCCATTTTTTAATATACAGTTTAATAAAATACTACTGTTACTGTATCACGAAATGTAATTTTAAGAGTTTTTCAGGCGAGAATGTAGTTGTTTAAAGCTCAAATCTGTGGTTTATTTATAAAGATGATTTTTTTTTTTTCCCCGGTTGTGAGATCCATGCGTTCAGCGGGCGCTCGGCGCTCATGTTTCCCGGCTGGATGAGCCTTTCCTCGCCGTTCGTCGCGGACTCCGACGGTAGTGGTTAACTTAAACATAAGATATAATTCGTTTTGTGTAGACCTAACTGGCGATCTTTGGTCTCGTGAATATATAATGAGTTCCCTTTTAATCGTTTTGGCTGAGGGCTAAGTTTAGTTTTATATTAACGTTATTTGTGTTTAACTAGGCTACTTGTAATGTTAGAGCGCTGCATTTGGATATTTGACTGAATTGTTTGCTTTATTTCTTATTGTATAGCTTCTTGTACTTTACTTAAACTTTTATATAGGCTATTATTGATCAAACTGAAATTTTACAAAAAGAAATATGGTTTCTTGTCATTTTTTATTACAAGATTATCACTGATGTTTATTGCAACATTTGTACAAATGCATATATTGCCTGTAATATGTTTATTTTATTTATTTTTTTAAACGAAAAGAGGTAACGTTAGGGTTGTGTTTTAAATTTCGTTTCGTTATAAATAGAATAACATATTACGTGCAGTGAATAAAGTTGCGCATGAACCACATTTGTGTCCCTATAATGTTTAATTTATTTAAATGAAAACGAAAAGAGGCAGAGTGGTGTTTTATAACATATTTCGTTTTATTGTTGCTTAAAATGTACATACAGAGTAACCGAGATAACCGGTGTATCAGCGACGCTTTTAAGAACGCGCTGTACCATTTGCATGTAGGAGTCGCACATGGCAAGTACAAACTTTGCGTACTTGATATTGAGAAAAGCCTAATGTCGGCGCTTGTCTTCTTGTGACAAACATGTCGAGGAGCAAGAATAAGATCTGCTGCATGTCTTCTTCGCGCGAAAATGACGTCGATCGAAACACCACGCCTATCAAGTAAGGGTAGCCTACTGTTGGCAGTGGAAACGCTAGCCAGATCATGGTTAACAGACCCGAACCGTACCGTACTGTCCCGTACCGTACTGCTCAGTGGAAACGAGGCATTAGTGTTACTACAGTAAATCCATGGTGAATGTTGCTGATCTGTGGACACTGGATAGTTCATTCATGCCACAATGTTTCTTCCCGGTTTCCATGTCAGCGCTGTTTGATCCGTTAATAACGGAGAAATGTGAATGTTTCTCACTAGATCTCACAGCGATGTTATTACTTCTGTGGCGACTTCAAATGCTTTCTTTACTGAATCTCTTATTAGCGCTGCTAACAGTGTCGCTTGATCAAGATCGGCTCGCGCTGCTTTGGTCCAAACTGATAAACGGTCCAACCACACAATAAGGAGCAGTTTCGTTCCGCTTGCCATTTGATGTTGGGCAATGTTGTGGTCGCGCCGGCGGATTAGGGAGCGCACTTGCCACGCGCAACGCGCCTACATTTGAAATAACGAAATTTTGGTCGGCAGGAAAAATGGTCCAACGAACCAGTCGGTTTGAAAATGCTTATCGAAAACCAAACCGAAAGCCTCGAACCGAACGGTTCAATACGAATACGTGTATCGTTACACCCCTAATTCTGTCATTATTTCCTCCTCATGCTCTACCAAATTAATTACAAGATTGAAGAGTCCTCTTGCAGCTCTTTTCCATACAATGACAGTTTATAAAGGCCTTCACAAAGCTCAGAAATTACATTTAAAACACCAGAAAAGACCATGTGCTAGAAGTCTTCTGGACACACATGATAGCTTTGCGTGCAGTTTGTGTTTTTTTCATAGACTGTAAAAAAAGATGGATGACGCCCCTTCGCTCTCTTCCATTGATGAGAACTGAAGCCGCCAGTGTCCCGATATGGCGCTGACATCTTGGAACTTGAGTCTGCGCAGTAGCGATCTCGGGACCAGACCTGCGCAGTAGTGAGCAGGAAGTAAAGCCGCGAAATCAACGCTCCGCCCTCACTCTCGCAGAGAGAGTGGATTCTGCACACTTTAAAAAAAATTGATTGCAGTACGACAAGAGGCTTGTTAAAATAAAGTAAATACAATCTCCTCAGTCCTCCGAAGATCCCGAAAAAATGTCCGTTGGTGCTTCAGTGACCAAAACCAACTTATTTTTGAAACAGACACTTGAACTTACATCAGCGTGATAAAAACGACAGCAAATGAAAGAAACCACCTTTGGGAAATAGATATTTGAAGTGTATTTAATTGTTTAGTTGGTCTCACGTCCCATTGAGTAACACGGGGAGGCGGGGCTTATGACCTATACTAGGACCAGCCACCGGGGGGCGATCGAGACGTTTTGGCTTCACTTTTCAGGACTTGTGCGGCACCCAAGCGGCAACATTCTGATCTGAAAAATGAAGCCTACCCGGAAGTGCGAAAAACTGCAATACATCGAAAATCCGCTAGGGGCAGGTCCCAAAAGGGAGCAAATGTCCATAGCCCCCATGTTAAAATGTCCGTTTTCACAGAATAAATTCATGCTTTTACAGGTTGGTCCCATGGACTTTTATTGTATTTTTCGATAAGTTCCGAGTGCCTGACAACTGTGAGGGGGGTGAATTTTTTTCTAACTCGTTAGTTTAGATAGTATTTAGATATAAAATGTTTGACAATAAGGGCGTGGTTAACTTTGATTGACAGCTTGATTGACAGCTGACAAGGCAGCGCCACGGAGAATGACAACATAAGCGCCATTTTTTAATACAGTTGACATAATACTACTGTTTCTGTATCATGAAATGTAGTTTTAAGAGTTTTTCAGGCGAGAATGTAGTTGTTTAAAGCTCAAATCTGTGTTTTTTTTAAAGATTTATGAAAATTTTATCCAGTTGATCCAGCGATGACGTTCATGTACCCCGCCTAGAGCAACCTTTCATCGGCTAGACGTTCTGAGGTTTGCCGCGGACTCTGTAGTGGTTAAACATGAGATATAATTCGTCTTGTGTATATCTAACGGGCGATTTTTGGTCTCGTGAATCTATCATTTTTTTCCTGGGCAATCGTTTTGGCTGAGGGGAAGTTTCATTACTTTATAACTTTACCGATGTATGGTTAGACTAGAGCGCTGACTTTGTATGTTTGACTGAATTGTTTGCTTTATTTGTATAGCTTCTTATACCTTTTACTTATACTTTTATAATGGCTAATATTGATAAAACTGAAATTTAACAAAAAGAGACTGGGTTGAGTTTTGTCATTTAAAATTTTAATACAACGAAGATGATCTGTAATGTTGTTTACTGCAAAATCTGTTGTTTAGTACAAATGCACATATTGCCTGGACCATATTAAAATGTTTAATATTTTTATATTATATTTAAAATGAAAAGAGGCAGGATTGTGTTTTATATTTTGTTTTTTTTTCATAAATAGGCAAACGTTATGCAGTTGAATATAATCAATATGCGTTGCCTGAACCACATTTGTGTGATAAAATGTTTAATATTTTTATATTATATTTAAAATGAAAAGAGGCAGGTTTGTGTTTTATATTTTGTTTTTTTCATACATAGGCAAGCGTTATGTGCAGTTGAATATAATCAATATGCGTTGCCTGAACCACATTTGTGTTGCTATATAATGTTTAAGATTTCTTTAAATGAAAACGAAAAGAGTTAGTATGGTGTTTTATAACATATTTCGTTGCCTAAAATATACACAGAGATAACCGGAGTAGCAGAGCAAGCTGAGTGACGCGCGCTGCATCAGAAGGTGGGCGGCATAGTCTATGGTGGGCGGGGTTAGGATTTCCCAATACTTTCCAAGATGGCGCCGCCCATCCCCCCATAAACGGCTTCAAACCCGTTCTTCAGAAAGTCTATGGGTGACGTCACAGACGCTTTGTCCATATTTTTTACAGTCTATGGTTTGTTCCCACAAAATCTTTGCTGTAATTCTCAAATCTTATTTTTCATACTCAAAACATGTCAAGTTAACCTATGAAATATTCAACAGCTAATTCCCTCCATCATCGATGACAGAAAATCTGGTGGTATATGTTTTAGCCCAAATGCATTTTGATGCATTTCAAAGCCTTTAGTGAAGGGGAAGATGATTATTGAATAATTACTTTCGTAGACATTTTAAACTGTATATTAAACTAACCATGTTTCTAACATCTAACCTTATTTAACATCTAACAATGGAACAGGATGTACGAAACCAATGGAAAACTTGTGACTTTGACTGCGTGCGTGTGTGTGTGTATAAATAACATAGTTTGGGAAATTAAACCATACAGTCTGTTAGAATCTTGTGATTAACAAATGAAGTCATCATTAAAACAGAGTTTGCTTGTGCCAGTGACAGAGGAAAAAGGTTGGGGGTTTTGAACCAATTGAACCAATCATATTGAAGGTGACATGCTAGCGTTATTTGTTTTCTCGATTCTATAAAAACTTTTGTATCTGTGTTTTACGGTGGGATTCTCAATGGAATTTGTCTGAGATCCTCTGGCCTTGCTTCTTGGGAGATATTCCCTGAGAACTGCTCGGGAAGATCTCCTGGCCATGATTAAAGCATTTAAAGGACATTTGCAGGTCTGTTTGTCGATTTATTCCTGCGCAGGAAGCTAGTTTAGGAATGAAGCTATAAGGAAGCAACTTAGTTGGGTGACTATTATTGAATGAGGACGTCGATTTGTAGACGAGACCCAGATAGACTAAACATCGACAGTAGACGTTCGGGGACGTCGATTTGTAGACGAGACCCAGTTAGTTAGGTTTAGGAAAAAATCCACTACATTACTCATTTTAATTTTTAATTTATTTGATAGGGACAAAGCATGTTGATGAACATTTGTACAAAATACAAAACGTAAACAAGCCGGATTATAGCAATATTGCTAATTTACGTCCGTAGTCCCTAGGCAGGTACACACAATAACAAATACTCACTATACACAAAACTCTACTAAAACACAATACATAAAACACATCACAAAAATTACTAAGAAGAATGTTTACACGCTTGATTTTTCATAAGCCACTTCTTAAGATGTTCTTTAAAAGTGTGATAAGTAGAACATTGTCGTATTGACTGTGGCAAACTATTAAAAGATTTGCTCCCCGTCACCGATAAAACTTTCTGACCAAAAGATGTTCGCCTATTTGGTACTTCCCAATCCCCTCTACTGACAGACCTGGTACCAATACCACAATCTGCCCTCTGTTTAATGAACTCCTTCAACGGAGGTGGAGCAAGCCCATGCCAAACCTTATAAACAAAGCACGCATAATTAATTTTTACAATTTTCAAAACTCAATAGATTGTTTTTTTAGCATTTTACAGTGGTGAAATGAGAGGGGTTTTTTATCAAACACTTTTATCGTCTTCTTATACAGTGTTTCTATTGACTTAAGAATTGAATTACTCGTGAATGACCAACTACTGAAACAATACTGCATATGTGAAAGAATCATTGAATATAAATACAACCTTGCAGCACCAACTGTCAAGAATGACCTAATATACCTAAAATTCTTTAAATTAAATTTCACAATATTAGACAACTTTTTTACATGGCTTTTAAAAGTGAGTAGAATCCAAGGTAACTCCAAGATACGTAAACTCTTTCACAACTTCTATTTCCTCTCCTCCTAGAAATACATTTGAATGCGTCATCTCTACTACCCAGCTAACAGGGAACGTTCCCAGAACTTTCACTAACGTTTTTTAAAAGTTGTGTAAATGTTAGTACAAAACGTTATTAAAATAATGTTTTCGGGAACATTCATACAATGTTATTAACGTTCTTGTGACGTTGAGAAAAAAACGTTCTTAGAACAAGGTTCTTGGAACGTCTTTATGACGTTATGTTGTGATGGATGAACGTTCTCATAACGTTGATAGAAAACGTTCTTAGAACAAGGTTCTTGGAACGTCTTTTTGACATTATTTGTGATTGATGAAAGTTCTCATAATGTTGATAGAAAACGTTCTTAGAACAACATTCTCAAAACGTCCTTATAATGTTATTAGTATTTTCTGAATGTTATATTTAGGCTATCATAGCCTACTCTAGTTCATCCAAAACAAACCAGAAAAGAGACTCAAAGTGCTAAATACCAGAATTATCCTTTAAAGGATTAGTTTCACCCCAAAATGAAAATTTCCTAATAATTTACTCACCCCAATGCCATCCAAGATATCCATGTCTTTCTTTCCTCAGTGGGAGAGACATTATGTTTTTTGAGGAAAACATTTATGGATAGCTAGCGCAGTAATATCAATGAGCAATGAGTCCTCCAACAGAAATCAATGGGATTTTACAAAATGCCAAATTAAACACGACAGAAACTGTATTTCGCTACGCTACTTGTTTTGGAACATCAACGAACACCACTAGCCACTAGGTGAGTTGCACAGTTTTGGAAACGAGCGTTGAGGGTTGTTTTAAGGACATGTTTGTGCCGGTAGACTAGCCAGCCACTCTGAAGCGGTCAAAGGCGATTCTAAACGAGTCATAAAGTCGAGACAGGACCCATCATCAACATTTCTGTGTCCACCACTCTAGTTCATCCAGAACAAAAAGAGACTCAAAGTGCTAAATACCGGAATTATCCCTTAAGACTTCCGTTCATCTTCAGAACACAAATTAAGATATTTTTGATGAAATATGAGAGCTGGCTCACTTCTCCATAGTCTTCTAGGCAATTTCATTCTGCCTTTTCTGCCCAGAAAGTTAGTAAAGACATTGTTAAAATAGTCCAAGTGACTGGCTCAACCTTAAGTTCATCAAGCGACAACAATAATTTTTGTGTGCAAAAATAACAACTATTCATTTTCTTATGTGTGGGCCTCTGAGTAAGTTCACAAAAGTGCCACACTACATCGAGACCCATCTGCGTCATCTTCTCAGTTCTCGCTGCTCTCCTGAACTCTAGGGCTGGGACGATACAACTATCTCCCGATCCGATACTATCACGATACTTGGGTGCTGATACTGCTGGTATTATGATTTTTTTCAAAGAATTGCAATACGATATTGCGAATTTTTTATTTTATTTTTAACACTAGACCATCAGAAAATGTTAAATCATACACAATACAGACTGTATAGGCTACATGATGTATAAGATGAGCCATATTTACAAAAACAATTCACATCTTTCTGACTTATTTCAGAAGCATCATACAGTTAGTACCAGTGCTTAATTTGTAAAGTGGGAGGTCCCGGAGCGCAGAGGGGGGGTGGATCCGGCGACTCAAAACGGGGGTTGGAGGTAACGGAACAAAAAAAATTACACTGCCTACATAGCTTCTCTGCAGGGGCGGCTCCAGATAATTTTTAACGCATGAGCTGAGGGGGTGCTAGATCATTGACAGGGGTAGCTGGGCAAAACTTGGCCACTAAATATTTAATATTCAATTATTTTAATGATCACATTTAAAGTTTTAATTTTATTAAATTGAACAAGCGCAACATTCAGCATTCAATCAAATATTCTAAAAGATATGTAGGCTATTATTAATAATAATGTTATTTCAACATACTATCTCGTTATTTCGACATAATATGTGTGCATGCAACAAGCAAGATGTGCATTTGTAAATCCGGTGACGCGTGTATTAATTTTTATTGATAAACTAGTGTTTTCTGACAGAGTCAGTTGCAAAGATGAAGTTGACGATCGCCATATATACTAGTGAACGCGCGTTACGCGCCTATAGAGATAAATGCACATAATGGATTAAATAATCAGAGAGTAGCCTTTTTCTTTTTGTTTTGAATTATTTCGTTTAAAGACAAATTTAAGCTTTGTGTATTTGATATATTTCTCATGTCTGTGTGAGGCATACACTGAGTTTCGTTAAGTTAGGACGAGATGCGCTCCAGTTAACGTGCAATGCAAGTGACCGCGCGGGCGCCTCCATCATTATTGTCTGTTATATTTGAAAAATTTATTAAAATTAAGATACAATTTATACAAAACGAAATTCACTTTAAAGAAACGCTTTCTACAAAACAAAATTTAATGAAGTGGTCAAAATCATGTCTGACCCACTCATCTCATATTGCGCATCCTATCTCGTGTTCACTTTTCATAATCAACATAGATGGAAAAAAATTTATATTTTAACAGATATGAAACTAAATGCGCTTATTTAATGGCTTCAAGTATAGTAGGTTATGCTAAGATAAGATTTTACCCAAAGTATTGCTTCCTCTGAAAAATTAAAATTTGTTAGTTTAGATAAAAGCACCTGATGGTCAACAGTGTCGAATGCATTCTTTAAATCTAAAAAGACAGCACCAACACATAGCCTGGGTTTCCCCATACTGCCTTGCTCGCAGCACGATTTTATTCACGCTGCTAGGCAGTCAGGACACCATGGGCCAGATTTTCCCCTGAAAAATGGAACCAATCACAGAACGGGGAGGGAGCAGCAAGACGATGACGACACAGAAGCAGTTTGTTTATATCTATGGATCCAACATGGCATCAGACTCGACGTTACCTTCTACCCTCATGTTTATCTTGCACAAACGGTAATATTCATTAAACGCCATCGTGTACAAATAAATCTTTGACCCATCGTCTTTTTCCTCGTCGAATTTCTGTCACTCTACATACGTCATCTGGTATAATTGAAGCGATTGGCTATGAGCTACATACAGGCGCATTTGATAGACATTCATAGCGCCCAATAAACGGCTCTGGGCATTCGTAAACCACGCCTCAAATACGAGAAAATAAACACGTGGTTCCCAGACCAAAGGCTTGTTCGACTTCATGCAGCTCTGCGCAGACCGATCGGCGGCTGACTTGAAGCAGTGCATGCCGGTTAGAAATTTTGTCCGACTTGATCCAGCGCCGACGCCACGTGACTGTGACGTATGCCGTATGCCATCAAAGTACCGCGAGAGCGATTCGAGAGTAGCCGGAGAACTCAGCCAGCGCAGCTTCTCAAGAGCGGCTGCACTGGGCTTCACGAGGGCTGATGACGACACAGCTGTTCCACGATTGGCCAAATCCATTGCATGACAACGATCACATGTGTTGCGTGTATATTCAAACACCTTTAGTTCCTCTAAAGCGCACAAATCAGTTTTTTAAAACAGTAAACACTCTTTTCATGTAGTTGCGATGTTATATTGTGTCATGTTTATCAAAATAAAACTGATTAAAAAACGTAGACTCCACTTCATTGATAGTAGCTTATGTTGAACTTTAATCTTGTTCAAACAGACGCTGTGTGAAGCAGTACATAAAGTATTGAATGAAAATGTCTCTGAAACATTATTTGGCAAATATTGCATTTATTTCACTGCAGCTGTGGTAAAGTATGCAAACACCACGTGAGCGGTCACTACGGGAACCAGAAAGTGTCCGACTTCACGTCTCCGTTTGCAGCTCCTCCCCGCCTGCACGCGGCTACTCTCGCCGATCGGATACATCCAGCCGCAGCCGATGTCGAACACACCTCAAGTCTCAAATGAGACTTGGTCTGACGTTAGCCAGGCTAACCAACACACGCATTCTTATCTAATAAGCATTTCACTCTCTCAACAAACAAACAGTTTGCTGAATCTGTTGAGTAATTTCTGCGGAAACCAAATTGCATCGGATGTAAAGAATTAAAACCCTTATTTAGATGATTAGTCAAAAGATTTTATACCCATTTTTCTGCTACCTTGGATATAATAGGAAGAATATTAATTGGCCTATAATTTTTCAAATTTAATTTATCTCCAGATTAATAGATTGGGACAACTGTAGCCATCTTCCAAGCAGATGGAACAACTGCTTGTTTGAATGACGGGTTTACCATGTGTGTTATTGGGCATACTAAAGAATCTTTATTTTTAAAAATGTTGTGTCAAGCCCATACGCATCCTTTGCTTTGGAGCTTTTTAATGCATCAATGATATTTGCTACTTCTAACTCAGTTATTTCATCTATTTGAAAAATCGGTTGATCAATTTGTATAGGTCTATATGTAATGTATTTTACAGTAAAACGCTGTGTTAATTCATCAACTGAATTTCTAAAATGTGAATTAAAATTAGTGGCTAACTATAGATAAAGAATCTTTAACTAAAATAGTTAATTTTAAGTTATTTTTTTTTTTACATTGTTCTTTTGTTTACCAGCTAATTTATTAATGGTTTGCCAAAAAAAATTCCCATCCCCTTTTGACCCCTCAATAATGTTCATAAAAAAAAAAAACTTGCTTTAGCCTTTCGTAAAGTCTGTATTACTTTATTCCTCATAGAGGTGTATTTATGTCGATCAGTTAAAAGACCAGAATTCAGCGATTTTGTTTAAGGAGCTGATCTCTCTCCATCAATTTCCTACATTCATTGTTAACCCAGGGTAATGTATTCTCTTTTATTCTTGTTAACCGTCCCCTTCTAGTAAACGATTTAAACACCTCTTTAACCTTTTTCAAAAAAATAATCAGAGCCTCTCTCTAAATTTTCACTTTGCAGGACTTCACTCCAATCAATCTCTTTTAAAGCTATTTCAAGATTGTGTTGCTGATTTTTAGGGACTATATCACGATAGGCAGTGGTTCTAAATTAATTTAAAAAGCGTTGCTTTGTTAGTTTTCTTGAAAAAAAAATTACATTATGGTCAGACAGCCCTGTCAACAAGTTATAATGCTTTAAAATTCTTTCAGGTTTATTTGTAAACAGTAGATCTATTCTAGTTTTAGAGTGAGGGTTATTCTAGTAGGCTGTTCTATCAGTTGTGTAAAGTTAAAATAGTCAAAAATCTGTTTTAAATTTTTCCTGTCCTTCCTTTCATTCCAATTAATATTAAAATCTCCCATGATAATTCTTTTTTTCAAATCACAGTGATTAAGAAGTTGTTTCAATTGGTCATAAAAATCCAACTTTGCTGAAGGTTTACGATATATACAGATTAAAATAAAAGACATTTCTGCAGAAAGTGAGATATCCACACCAACACACTCAAGACACTTCACTTGGCCATTCAATTTGATTACATTTTAAAGTGCTTTTTATATAAAGTAAGGCCCCTCCACCCCAGGGCCGGCTCTAGGTTATTTGGTGCCCAAGGCGAGAGTGCGACCCCCCCCCCCCCCCCTCCCTTTTTTTACGCTGTAAAAAAATATTGTAATGAGACATTTTAATTGTTTATTAATAAACAAGTGTTTCTGTGTCAGCTGCAAAGATGAAGTTGACAATAGTGACTCGCGATCTTCGCAGTAGTGAACGCGCCGGAGAAAAATGCATTTCTTACGGATTACATAGCCTAGTTTTATTTAGTTTTTAATGGTTCTGTTTAAAAGTAGAAATTTCAAGCTTTCTGTAGATAACAGATATAGGATATTTCTAATTTGTTTAGGTCTGTGAGGCGAGTAGCCTAGGCTACCTATAGCCTACGTGGAGTTTCAGTTCATGTATGATAGCTTAAGCTCCAGTCTGAACGTGTTGTGATTATACAAAATAATGAAACATGGATTAAAATTAAGATAAAATTAATACAAAACGAAATTCGTTTTAAAGAGAGGCTTTGTGCTTTCTGTTTGATGTCTCTGTTAAAGTTTTAAAAGTATTTTAGTGCCGCAGAGCGGTTGCGTCCTTAATGGAGAACGAACGGTCACATAACATGTTTTTTTTCCTCATAAATGCGAACACGAAATAAAAGACAAAATACTTTTTAAAAAAGACAAACCAGCAATAAAAAAAATAAATTAAAAAAAAGATGGATTTATAGCTTTTGAAAAAATATGGATGGATTTATAGCGTTTTGAAAAAAATACGAAAAAAGACTTTTGCCCCATCATTTAAAGCGCTAAAACCAGCTGTCAGATGTTTTCGCGCCACTCCCGGTTGCTGAGCAACGCGCGTGAGTTTGACAGCTGTCAGAGTGACTATTACTTTCATAATACGATACATACATTTAATTAACTTTTTTTTTTTTTTTTTTTTTTAATTTTGCGCCCCGTCCAGCAGATGGCGCCCCAGGCGGCCGCCTGTGTCGCCTGTCGGCAAAGCCGGCCCTGCTCCACCCCTCCCCTGCTCCCGATCTTTTCTAAAAACATTATATCCAGGCATATTTACTACTGAATCTGCGGATGAACAATTTAACCAAGTTTCTGATAATCCTAGAAAGTCAATATTGGAATTACAGAGTAAATGTTCAAGTTGTTCGCGCGGAGTCATACTCCGGATGTTTAAATGTCCGCCAAACAATCCTTTCATTTTACATCGTGTATCCCAGACAATTTTAGCCTGATTCAGGGTTTGGAAAAAGTGTGTTAATCGATGCCTTTTCATTACCGGATTCCTCGGTTTGAAGGATCTGTTTAAATGTAGGCCTACGTTCAAACAGATAGGTGTGTTGTAGGTAACCGAGTCAAACACTCACCCACCAACAGGTTCGGCACTTTGCAAGCTAGCGTGCACGTCAAACAAATGGCTGGATCCAGTCCACTCCGCAGAGTCCGCGCATGAACGCCTCCACGGTTAGACACAACAGCAGCAACAATGTTCGGGAACCCCATGAGAGCCAGCACCAACAGTCCAGCAGAATCAGGCCACAACGCCGCCCCAGGAATCTATACTCAAGCCAACCGCACCAGAGATTACACCACGACACGGGAGGTTGAAGCCCATGAGAAACCAGGAGGGGAACAGATGCGGCCGGACCAACGAAACAGCTGTCATCATAGTTTGCACAGCCATCGCCGTTTGACTGTGCTGGAGATTGTACACAGTCAAGGGCAATTTTTCCAGAGGGTTGTGGACCAGGATTGAGTTCTATATCTCCAGCCAGAAGTAATTGATGCTAATTGAAGATATCCCAGTCGCGAGTTTTTGTTAGATGACAAAACCTTCTCGCGAGGCACTGAGGTACAAGCTGACTTTACATTCCCATTATTTAGAATCTATGAGTACAATGCATGTTGACTCCTCAAAACCAGGGGGAATACGCCGTCATTACTTTCTTTAACATATCGATGTCGCAAAAAAATAAAAATAAAAAAAAATAAAAAAAATACTTTAAGTTCTGTAGTTCAAAGCTATTACTGTTGCTTACCTCCAGTTCATGTTGCAAAATAGATTAACCATTACCCACTTCTTCCAAGCCACCTGCGATGTACACTTTGCCTCTTTTTTAAAATTGAAATAAAGCTGTTTTTAATTTTCATTGATGAATTATTGCAGTGTTCGGACATATTGTAGACTGTTAATAATTAATTATATGTATATAATTCATTGTAATCGACCTAAAGTTTTAGACAATTTTTAATGAGGAGAAGTAAAGCTTCTATGTAGGCTAATATTTTATTATCCTCACAGCGCGTTGGTTATGCGGTGATGCGCTATGAAATTTGTTGCGTGGCTATTTAATTATAATAGCCTATCAGTTTAATAATAAAAGTAGCCTTCCCTAAAATAATAATAATAATAATAATAATACAATAATACTAGCCTACTAATAATTTAATATATAAATTGGAAATGCTAAATCTTCTTGATATTGATAGCTGATGCTTGTTTTGACAATATCTCTGGATAGGCTACATGATATCGTCCATAGGCGCAACCCGGCACAAGGATTTATCGCGCTGATTCGCGCATATTTCACACGTATAGTGTAAGCAGTCAAGTCGCAGCTCGGCGTTCAGACCGTACAGCACATAAATCCTGAGCTTAGGCTTTATATCGCATGCGATCTACATGTTCAGTGTGAGTAGGTTCCTTGCTGATATCGCACAGACATCGCACAGTGTATGCTCGCCTTTACAGAGTTCTCCTTTAAATTTTGTTGACGATTCTGATGAGAAAATGTGGCTTGTTTGAACCACATGCAGCACCTGCCAGATGCATGTGATCTTTAGCCGCCATGTTTTGCCCTCATATTTCTCTGTTCACACATCACATGACTTGAGAAAACTTTCAATATAGTAAACGAGTCACATGATACTTTTATGACAGATGACACTTACTAATACTAACACCTGTTTGACAAACATGATCTCTAGAAACTATTGTTGTAGAGAACTTTTTTTTTTCTTTTTTTTTTCATTTCTGTATTTGACAGAAGAAATAAAGTCGTAAACGTCATCAATGACATAAACCTGGCTAAATGATGACAATTTATATTTTAGAATTAACTAAACTAAATAAATACTAACTAACCAGTTACTAACTAACCAATATCAAAATTGAAACTACTGCGGAAACAAAGACACCTACATCTTGGATGCCCTTGAGGTAAGCTAAAACATACCAAAAATTGATTTCAAAGTGAACTATCCCTTTAACAGTAGAGATACAAACACAACTCAATATGACAGAAAAGGGACAGGAGGACTATGATTTTAGGCAAGTTTCTGATCAATTTCTTAACCTTCGATAGCAGAAGAACAAAAATACACGAACAAACACAAACTGACAGTCAAAAAAAAGATCTTAAATTCAGCATTTTAAACAGACAGAGATTCAGTAATTAGTATATTAATGTAATTCAGCTCTTTAAATGTACAATCACACACTTTATTAATTATAGCACTAAATCACTCATAAGTAGAACTGGTAAAAAAGTAGAAATATCGATTGTGAAAAATGATACATTTAAACTACTGTACTGCAATAAAGCTCAATGTTTTTTTTTCTATTGCTGTATCAACTGTAATACTTACTAATTGGTTTTAGTTGTTCTGAGATCTTGTGGCGATAGTAAATCACACCAGCAGCAGCAGCAGCAAACACCAGCAGAACACCAATAACCATTCCTGCTACAGCACCTGGAGACAGACCTGAATCTGGAACAGCTAAAGACAGGCAGTCATTAGTGTGAATGTGTCTGATCTATAACACACACTATAAACATCAGCACTATATAACCTGAGTGTAGATCTGATACTGTAATGATAAAGACAGACATTAGTGTGAATGTGTCTGATCCGTAACAAACAAAGATTAGCTACAACATTTATCTGCCCTGACGACGTACCTTCACATGGTTTACAGAATTGAGTGATGTCCAGATGTTTTGTCTTGTTGCTGATGGGATTGTTCAGCACACAGCTATAGGTGTTTTTATCCTCATAATTTACCTCCAGACGTAAAGAGATGCTGCTGCAAATATTAGAGATTCTACTGGAGACTACAGTGTTTCCTCTGTACCAGGAGAGAGTTGTCTGGTCTGATGTTTGCACAGAACACTGAAAAACACATCTTGGGCTTGATGACCCCGCTGGTGTTTGAGCACATTGTGGAGAGTCAATGTCAGGTGTGGGCAGAATAGCTGAAATACAAGAGAGAATAAACAGAAAATATTTCATGAAGAGATTTATCAACCTTTATGTAAAAATCTAAATGTCTCTTTTAGGGCTGACTTCTAATAGTCGAGGATTCGACGATTCGATTCGGAGAGGTCTGATTCGACTATGAACCTCATAGTCGAATAGCCTAACGTATTTACCGCACTATAAGGCGCACTTAAAAGCCTTTAATTTTTTCAAAAAACGACAGTGCGCCTTATAATCCGGAGCGCCTTTATGGATCTGGCGCCTTATGTTAATGTCTGTAAAACAACAGCTGACTTAACGTTAACCCTTGTTTATACTTTCGCCTGGCACCGGAGCGCAAGCCTCCGCTGACTGCACGCGCAACTCCTCAAACAGACGAGGCATTTATACTTGACGCAACTGTTTTGTTTTTGACTGAACACCAGACCATACAACTGATTTAGACGCGCAAACTGGGTGCCGGTGTGGTGATGAGATGTACTAATATCCGTCTGCTCGGGCAGATTCGGGTCAAAGTCGTGCATCTTCGGATGCGGAGGCGCGCGCGCTGTTAAGCCGAATCTGCCCGAGCAGACGGATATTAGTTTTTTATTACCTTCGCGCTCAGGCGGACGCGTCGAGTATAAAGAAGGTTTTACAGCTCAGCCACTTGTTTTTTCATATTTTTTTTGCAAGTGGTAGATCTTGGTTTATATTTGGACTTTGGATGTGATCTTATGAAAAGGATGGTGACCACTGCATAACGCAAACCCAGTCAACCGTTTGACTGCAGTATCTTCTATTCTATGCGCCTTATAATCCGGTGCGCCCTATATATGAAAACAGTTCTAAAATAGGCCATTCATTGAATGTGCGCCTTATAATCCGGTGCGCTTTATAGTGCGGAAAATAAACGGTACATGGGCGTCAGTTTGGTTTGAAAAGTGCTGGGGACAGAGACGCATTCGCATTTTCAGAGGGGCTGGGTACAAAAAAATATTTTCCGCTTTCGCGCAGGTCATGTTTTGAAAGACGATGTCCTGTAGCTTACTAATGTAAATAAATAAAAATGCATTTTATTTTAAAAATGTATCACCATGTGTTTCTTTTAGTTTTTTTTAGCTCTTTTGTTTGAAATGGAAAAAATCTAGCTGCTATCTTAAAAAAACAAAAACAAAACAAAAAAAAAGGTTCGACTATCAGTCGACTACGGCAAAATCTAACGAATCAGATTCGACTATGAAAATCCTTAGTCGAAAACAGCCCTAGTCTCTTTAAAGCCTTGAATCCACTTCTCCCACTATCATTCCCAACATTAATGTGAGCAGAGAGCTGCATGATGAGGTTATTTTAATGACAGTGGATGATAATAGTAAAGACCGTGAGCACACAGTGACATGAAGGAATAACCACTACAAGGAAAAACACTAGGAATTAAAGTGAAAGGACGTGGTACTAATGACAAGCACGTCCAACATTTTATAATTTCATCTGTTTGCCAAAAGAGGCCGTGTTTTTCCTTTCCTTTCAATACATGTTATAGGAAATAGAAAACCAGGAGTGGCGTGCAATTTCTTTCACTCAGGTTTCCCAGAAGATGTGATCCAATCGTATATTTAAATGTACTGTACGATTGTACAATAACAACAAATATGAAAAAACAATGTCCCACACATACAGTCTAGAATAGATAGTTCTTATTTATAAATACGTTTTATCAATATAACACTTTTCCAGAGTTCACATTACGAGCAAAAACACAAATTTCATATAAAAAACATCAGCAAACAGAAATGAAGACATTGGGAGTTTCTCAAAATGAGTGTCTTAATTGATGACTGATCTAAACAAGACCACATTCACAATAAAAGACTTGAACTACTCACCATAGACATTTACACTGAATTTCTTGGTTGTGGTCCCTCCCCCGATGTCTAGTACATAAAGTCCAGTGTTTTTGATCCTGTTGTTTTTGATGGTGAGAGATCCAGTCTGTTTGTCCAGCTCCAGATTGCCTTTGAATCTCTCATCATCAACATTAATACTGTAAGTTCCTTCATCAATTTTAGCTATGATGGTGTTGTCAGATCCATACAGCCACAATATCCGACCGCTACTCTGTGTTTCAGTAAGATCAGTCGGTAGAGTCAAAGAATCTCCCTCGGTCACTTCTTTAATTTCTTCAGCACCAAACACACCTGGAATACAGACACAGTTATCCAATAAACTTCAAACTTGCATATATTAAGAAGTGCAAATAAGATAATTGAAGCCTGATTTATACTTCTGCCGTTCTGCGTCGAACCTACGCCATAGCCTCTACGCTGTAGGCCATGCTTCGGTTTTCATTTATACTTCTGCGTTGTTGTCTGCAGTAGACAGATCACAGCGCTGCTTCTTTGGTGATTCTGTCCGCTTCTAGCAAATCAATCACATCGCTTGCGGTCTGGGTAGAATTGACGTGTTGTTAAATTTTTTGAGAGGTCCATGTCACGCGTGCTACACACAGCCTACGACGGAGCTACGGCAGAAGTATAAATCAGCCTTAAGTCATTGACTAAAAATATTAATGTTCAAAACTTAAATTTAGATCACTGCAATTCACAACAGATCCAAAATCACATTTCAGCAAGTGCTTTTCATGAATAAAGAATAAAATAAAATCTGAAAAAATAAAATCACTAAAATCAAAAATGTGATGATTAACTTATTGTTCGATGAATAATGTGATTCAAATAAAGAACAGCAAAAGATATAATTAATACTGATGAAGATTACTGCAGGCTAATCGTGGTAGCTACACCGATATGATTAAAATGTATTATGTGTAGTATATCATACACAGATAACAAAGTATATTATACTATATATAATAGTATAATATATTATACTATTATATAATATATAATAGTATAATATATACTATCCTTGGTCCTAGCTAGACCTTGAGTTTCCTCTGTTTATATTATACTTGTTTACATTACATTACATTATATCAGATCAATTAGGCATAACATTATGACCACTGACAGATGAAATGAATAACACTGATTATCTCTTCCATCACCGCACCTGTTAGTGGGTGGGAATGGGATATATTAGGCAACAAGTGAACATTTTGTCCTCAAACTTAATGTGTTAGAAGCAGAAAAAAATGCATCATCCATTTGGGAGAAATAGTTTTTTTTTTAAACCTCCACTGGGAAGGAAATATAGAGACCGTTTGGAACTTTAATTGACTAACCCTGTTCTATGCAGTTTTCAAACTTGGGGGTGGCAGTGGCTCAGTGGTTCATGTAGGTTGTCTACAAACCAAATGGTTGATGGTTCAATCCCTGGTTCCACCTGACCAAGTGTCGAGGTGTCCATGAGCATGACACCTAACCCCAGATGCTTCCGACGAGCTGGATGGCGCTGTCGGTGTATGAATTAATGAGTGAATGGGTGAATGTGAGGCTACGTAAAGCGCTTTGGTGGCCATAGGTCTGTGAAAGCGCTATATAAATGCAGTCCATTTATCATTTACCAAACTTTAATATTCTGTGTATTCTGTTCCTGTCATCCATGAACTGTACTAGTTCAAATAATTATTTGAAATAAAGCTGCCAACAGCAATTATTGGGGTTATATATATATATATATATATATATATATATATATATATATATATATATATATATATATATATATATATATATGTATGTATGTATGTATGTATGTATGTATATATATATATATATATATTTTTTTTTTTTAAGTCATATGTAAAATGCTAAATAAAATATTGTATTTAAAATTGACAATTTAGAAAAAATTTACTGTTGATAATTCAATGACCGATGAGAGACAAAGCAGAATTCCAGTAAAAATAGGTACAATTATTCTATGACAAAGATACATGTAAATTAATATTAACTTATTGAATTACCCATATTTTAATTGAAGACATGTCATAACACTATGAATAGCAACACTGTGAATGCGAATTTAACTATTTAATTCAATTAACCTATAGGGTTTTAATAAAAGCTGTTTCATAATAAAATGTCTGAAATGTATCTTACTCCAACCGACTCTACTGATTATGTCCATATATTCATCTTTCATACCGCTTATAGGCCTACTATACTGTGTCGTGGTTGTGGTGAATATGATTACTGACGTACGCCTACAGCAGGGTAATGATATCGGAGTAAAGATGTTTGGGGAACGTTCTGAGACCATTTGAATAACGTTTTACAACCCAACAACTGAAATTCTATTTCCGTTAAGAAGAATTTCCAGGCTAACCAAAAACAAACCTAAAAAACGTTCTGGGAGTGGGAACCAAACATTGTTAGCTGGGTTAAGAAACAGAAACACTGCCCCTTTTCAGTTTCCGGTTTAGAAAACTAAATCGAAAGTGTTGAAGATAGATCACTTACCGTCCATTAAAAATGACAACAAAATCATCACTATAACCTTCTTCATTTCTTACAGTTGATTAAAATCAGATTTTATGATAATGATTCGTGGAGATTAATCGACGAACTCTTCTTTTTTGTCTCTGCCTGTCGTTTCAGAGCCACACCCGAACAGAGGGAGAAACGGACAGAGAAAATTACTAACAAAAAAAAAATATAGCCTACCGACTGAGATTAACCTAGATTTTCATTACATTGTTTAAGCGTCAACGAAAGCAGTAGATTATTTTAGATGATTATTTATTTCAGAAAACTAATTCGCAACTAAAATGCACGCAGCTTGTTTTTCTTCTTTGGTGGTGGTGGTTCCGGATCATAGGCACGTACTGCCACCTACTTCCTTTTTACTATTTATCTGCCTTGGTTCCCATCATAGACAGTATATAAACTGGACACAGCGACCCCATAGGTTTCAACGGAGAGAAAGTGAAGCACATTAGAAGCCCTCATTTCCTGATTGCCAAGCGTACTGCGCAGACTCAAACTGAGCTTGACAACGTGGATGTGACGTGAGCAGCCTGCCTGACAGTTGTAAGTTTTCTAGTAGCTGTGCCAAACAAAATCTGAACCATTCCCTTCCGAATCTTGCAGAGATGGAAAGCGTGAGTAGGATCTGTCCATGAGCTAGGAGCAGGAGCAACTTTATGACTATGGCCTTCTCCCTTGACTTTATCGGACTTTATGCCTCCACGTCCCCCCGATTGCATGCGAGCTTCTCTTCCTGTCTCTACGGTAATTTCCAGAGAGTCGCGTGGTTATGACGCAATCGTTAGCCTACTTTTACAAAAAACTGCTTCTACGGGGCCATAACGTAAGATACAAGGTAATGGAGCCTTTTATACATTGTCGTGTTTCTTTAGAAATAAACCATGGACAAATGAAGTCTTTAAACACCTCAGATGTAAAGTTATTCGCTGTCAAAGTGACGCCAAAATGAATGGGTGTCAATGTGACGCTAACAGCAGGTGAAGGCTTGTTAGCCAATGGCGGCTCCCGGGGGTACCTTCAAAGTAATATGAAACGCTTACCCACTGGTTCCCATTCCCAGTGTATTGTTTTAATTCGATAAATGTAGTGAAAAACAGAGATGACGACCGATAGACGCATAGAAACACTGCTTTAAAACCTTTGTGAATGTTTTGTTGCGAACTAGAGCTTTAGAGCGCGTGTATCAGATGCTTTTCGGACATTGCGTCATAACTGTTTGTAAACGAAATACATTTCAAAAGTGAACCCACTGTTTTGCTAGCCTGGCTCCGCCCTCCTACGTACTTCCGCTCAATTTCATTTTCCTTCAGTACTACAGCCGTTTCTCAATACCAAGTACGCAAAGTTCGGACTTGAGTCCTTGGTAGTTCGGACTGACAAGTTCGACTCAGGAGAACGAACTCCCGAGGACGGGAGGACGCGAGTCCGATAATTCTGCAAATGGAACAGCGGCGTACTTGATAGCGTCACTCAGCTTGCTCTGGCTACTCCGGTTATCTCTTTATAGGCTACAAATAAAACAAAATATGTTATAAACCACCACTTTGCCTCTTTTCATTTTCATTTAAAAAAGATCTTTAACATAATGGCCACACAAATGAGGTTCAGGCAACGCAATTGATTATCTTCACTGCATACTTACAACAACACGAAATATAAAGCACAACCCTGACTCTTTTTGTTTTCTTTTTAAAATATGATGAATAAAAAACATTATAATATTGATCATTAAAACGAACATTTAGCAAAAAGAGACAGGGTTGTGTCATATATGTATACACAGTGAAGAGAATGTAGGCAACATGTAGGCTATTATAATAAAATATTTTATATGTTTTAAATATATAAAATAAAATGACATAACCTTTTTTGCTAAATGTCAGTTTTAATGATCAATAATAGCCATTCTAAAAGTATAAGTAGCCTAAAAGGTATAAGAAGCTATACAATAATAAAGCCAACGATTCAGTCAAACATAAGTCAGCTCTCTAGGCTACATAGTTAAATAGACTAACGTTAAATAAAGCTATAACTTCACTTTGGGTCAGGGGATCTCTGGATAATCCGTAATTCGTTTGTAATTATAAAACGAAAATACCGTTTTTCTGTTTTTTGTTTCAAAACGAAAAACCAAATAACCGTTTTTGGTGTCAGAATCAAAAAACGAAAAACCAATTAAAAACGGCCCGTTTTTCGTTTTTTGGCGATCATTTTATCGTTATTCCTTTTTGAACAAAGAATGAAGAGAGTCTTTGAACTTCAGTCAATTCGTTTTTCGTTTATAAACCAAAAACGGAAGTCACCCCTTTATTCGTTTTTGGAAAAAACGAAAAAACTAGATTTCGGCTTGATTTTTCGTTTTTTAGTTCACAGGCAAAAAACGAATAAATGACTTCAAAATTCGTTTTCCACATGTGGCGGCCTGACACGCCCCCTTCCGCCGATTGGTCAAGCAAGTCTGATCATGTGACGTCATCAGTTGTCGCTCAGGTCTGTTCATCAAAATAATAGTCCTCTACTATGGCTACAGATTCTTAAACTGTACAGGGCACGTCCTATTGGGCTTTCTTCTGTTTCACAGAAATCTTTACATCAGAAATATTAATTATTAGTCTGCCACCAGCCTGTTTTATTTAGCTGTGTGTGGTGAAGCTGTGCTTGACAGCGCCGAGCGGGAGAGGCTCACTGACCAATGTTCAGTCAGCAGTCAGAACTTTTCTTTTAGACGCTCCGTTTTGCCACGGGATGGTGATTGCAAATACTGCCAATCGGCTGAGGGTGGGTACTGATGATGGTGAAATACATTTTTACTGAAACTGTAATCATAGCCGCGACCCGTGAGAATGAGACAGATGATTGACAGGACGATAGCGAGGCAATTAAAGGCGCAAGATCACTTCTGTTAACAAAAACATAAATAAAAAGTGTTTAATATAAGTGACTTTGTCTTTGTTTTATTGTTTTTAATCAAATAATTGTGAACCACAAACTGAGCCTTCCAAATATATTTTATTTATTTGTTATAATATGGGTATTTTATAATACAGCATAAATAAAAACAAACACACGTAATATGTATGCCTATAGGCTAAACACCACAGTTTCTTGGTCTTGTTTGTGTGAACTTTTATCCCCAACCATATTTCTTCATGGGCTCCACGCCAGGGGTCATGCACCCTCAGCACCCCGATACTTCCCATGGTACTAACTGTAATTAACAGTATGCTGACCCAGTTTATGTAAAATCTTTGGTATATGTAGTCTATATGTAATATCTAAAAACACTTTACAGTGTGACGGAAATAAACTTTTCTTAAAGCGTCTTGTATATCCACCACAGATTTATTGACACCCTTCTATCTGTGTTGTATACTGTAATAGACAATTGTCCTGCAGAATGATGAGGTTTTTTGTAAGAAAAACATTGCGAGCAAATCTCGAATTGTTGTTTGAAATATAAATAAACAACGTAAGAGGTTTTAGGCTTTTCTGACCCTGCATTTAGATGTACATTACACACTGTCTAATGCAGCTCAAAGGAGGCACTGTGAATTTGCATAGCAATTTCATTCTAAGAGGCTATTAAATGTGAAGTGACAACATGAAACACTACTTTCAATATATGAAAAAACACCAGTAGTTGGTGGCAAAAAATAAATAAAAAAAGATATATATATATATGGCAGGATCACTTACTGGTGGAACCCAAACGGAAGTCCAGTCCTGGCTGTATAATCAAACAATAAAAACGAGAAACAATGCATGCCATCAAGAACATTTATTGATTCCACAGGAACTTGATCAAGTTTCCCCCATTTTTACTAATAACTACTTTGTGTTAATTCAGAGGACAGTAAGGCAAACTATTAAGCATGAACTCGAACAGGATCAATTAAGATTTCCAAAGCATTTTGGAACTCTTCTTGGTGGAAATTGACAGCACGTTCAAAAAGAGATGAAATGTCAGGACACTGCATAGAAAACTGCCTCTCCACACCATCCTGGTCCTCTGGTGACTGAAATGGATTCTCCCCAAAGTTGAAACTCATTGAAACACTGAATTGAAAATTAAACAATATTTTTAGTTGCGTCCAGGGCACTGGAGAGACCCGCAGCCTCAGTGATGTTGTACTCTTCGGAGTGGCATTTAGGGCACTGTGTAGATGTTGCCTCCCATTGGTTGACGCACAACTTGCACCATAATGCTACTGCAGCATGATGCATTATCTCTTTTTGAACGTGCTGGCAATTTCCACCAAGAAGAGTTCCAAAATGCTTTGAAAATCTTAATTGATCCTGTTCGAGTTCATGCTTAATAGTTTGCCTTACTGTCCTCTGAATTAACACAAAGTAGTTATTAGTAAAAATGGGGGAAACTTGATCAAGTTCCTATATTTATACTAAATGTTATAATAAATGTTCTTGATGGCATGCATTGTTTCTCGTTTTTATTATTTGATTATACAGCCAGAACTGGACTTCCGTTTGGGTTCCACCAGTAAGTGATCCATATATATATATATATATATATATATATATATATATATATATTTTATTTTTTTTTTTTTTTCATGGTATAATTATGTAATCTGCTTATTGTTAGCCTAAATGAGTAAATTGGTATTCAATCATTATCAGGCTGACTTGCCACCAACTACTGGTGTTTTTTCATATATTGAAAGTAGTGTTTCATGTTGTCACTTCACATTTAATAGCCTCTTAGAATGAAATTGCTATGCAAATTCACAGTGCCTCCTTTGAGCTGCATTAGACAGTGTGTAATGTACATCTAAATGCAGGGTCAGAAAAGCCTAAAACCTCTTACGTTGTTTATTTATATTTCAAACAACAATTCGAGATTTGCTCGCAATGTTTTTCGTACAAAAAAACCTCATCATTCTGCAGGACAATTGTCTATTACAGTATACAACACAGATAGAAGGGTGTCAATAAATCTGTGGTGATATACAAGACGCTTTAAGAAAAGTTTATTTCCGTCACATTGTAAAGTGTTTTTAGATATTACATATAGATTACATATACCAAAGATTTTACATATAAACTGGGTCAGCATACTGTTAATTACAGTTAGTACCATGGGAATATAGGGGTGCAGAGCGTGACCCCTGGCGTGGAGCCCATGAAGAAATATGGTTGGGGATAAAAGTTCACAAACAAAACCAAGAAACTGTGGTGTTTTGCCTATAGGCATACATATTACGTGTGCTTGTTTTTATTTATGCTGTATTATAAAATACCCATATTATAACAAATAAATAAAATATATTTGGAAGGCTCAGTTTGTGGTTCACAATTATTTGATTAAAAACAATAAAACAAAGACAAAGTCACTTATATTAAACACTTTTTATTTATGTTTTTGTTAACAGAAGTGATCTTGCGCCTTTAATTGCCTCGCTATCGTCCTGTCAATCATCTGTCTCATTCTCACGGGTCGCGGCTATGATTACAGTTTCAGTAAAAATGTATTTCACCATCATCAGTACCCACCCTCAGCCGATTGGCAGTATTTGCAATCACCATCCCGTGGCAAAACGGAGCGTCTAAAAGAAAAGTTCTGACTGCTGACTGAACATTGGTCAGTGAGCCTCTCCCGCTCGGCGCTGTCAAGCACAGCTTCACCACACACAGCTAAATAAAACAGGCTGGTGGCAGACTAATAATTAATATTTCTGATGTAAAGATTTCTGTGAAACAGAAGAAAGCCCAATAGGACATGCCCTGTACAGTTTAAGAATCTGTAGCCATAGTAGAGGACTATTATTTTGATGAACAGACCTGAGCGACAACTGATGACGTCACATGATCAAGACTTGCTTGACCAATCGGCGGAAGGGGGCGTGTCAGGCCGCCACATGTGGAAAACGAATTTTGAAGTCATTTATTCGTTTTTTGCCTGTGAACTAAAAAACGAAAAATCAAGCCGAAATTCCGTTTTTGGTTTATAAACGAAAAACGAATTGACTGAAGTTCAAAGACTCTCTTCATTCTTTGTTCAAAAAGGAATAACGATAAAATGATCGCCAAAAAACGAAAAACGGGCCGTTTTTAATTGGTTTTTCGTTTTTTGATTCTGACACCAAAAACGGTTATTTGGTTTTTCGTTTTGAAACAAAAAACAGAAAAACGGTATTTTCGTTTTATAATTACAAACGAATTACGGATTATCCAGAGATCCCCTGACCACTTTGCCATCAGCTAAAACGTTTTGCCAGGGAACAAATAATACATTAATGAGACAAATAAAATTCTGTGGATATACACAAGACGATTTAAAAGGTTATACCACTAGACTAGAGACATCCGAGCCAACGGCAAGTCAGCAGCAGAAGCCGAGGAAAGGCTGTTCTCGGCGGGGTACGAGCGCCGAGCGTCCGATTTCCTGGTTCTCACAACTCCGAAAACGTCAGATCAAATTTTCAAATAGGCGCTATCTTTATAAATAAACCAAAGATTTGAGCTTTAAACAACTACATTCTCGCCTGAAATACTCTTAAAACTACATTTCGTGACACATTTATAGCAGTATTTTTAAATTACGCGGGGTTTCTCCTCTGCTATTGACGCTTGCTGGTTGGTGGTGTGAGATGCATTCTGGGATACCTGGCTTGTCAAGTCCGCACAAGTCACCTCTTGATGCATCCTCGGTAAAAGGGGCGGATCAAGAACACATCCGGGGATTCGAACTGGACTTGGCTAGATGTGAACTTTGAATTGGCACAGTACTAGGGCAGCGACTGATGACGTTTCACAAGTCCACAAGAACACAAGTATAGACAAGAACGCATATTGAGAAACGGCTTACGTCTGGGACTGCTGTATATTCTTTGGTTTCCAGAAACAAATTTTTTGTAGGACCAATCAGCGAATAGAGGGAGTGGCTGAGAACGATGACGTTGATGTGATCACACACATGACTAGCGTCGGCCAATAGTGAGCCTACGTGAGACGTACAACACACAGACGCGCTGCTTTATCAAGACTCGAGGAACAGAGAGAAGGAAATGAATAGTGGAATAAAGTCGTTTTTTTTGTTTGTTTTTGCGCACAAAAAGTATTCTCGTCGCTTTATAAACTTTATAAAAGACAGACATCTTATTCTAAACAATCCTCTGATCATTCGGACGACCACACGTTAGCGATTGGCTATGGCAGATCCTGAGTGACTCTGGGCAGATCCAATAGTTTTGAACTTTAACAGAGAACCCGCCTTCAAGGAAGTAAACGTTTCTCAATGGAGCGAGGCCAGACTCTTTGTACAAATGAAATGTACGAGAGTCTGGTAGAACCAGGCTACTGTTTTGCTTGCTTGATAGAACATACACATTACCAAGCAATTCGCAGTAAGACAAAGCTTAATAGCCGCACACATGAGTTTGAGTTTGGAAAATAAGATTAAAGAGTTGCAGCAAATAACCACGTATACTTTGCATAAAGCTATTGTATGAGTTCAGAAGAATTATATAGCGCACAACAAATTGCATGTCATTTTCTGATCTTCACAAAGACAGTCATGAGGAACTGCAACTGGATGGAAAAGAGTGGCTTGAAGACTCTGCAAAATCAAGTCATATGTGTTTAGAAGAACATGAAGGTGAGTAAAAGTCAAAATGTTACATTTAGTGATACATAACATGTCTGTGCAGAAACAGATTTGTTAATTAGTTATGTATTTCAGTTTCATACATTTCGCTTTTTGTTTATTATTATGTAAATGACCAATTTAAAAAGAGGTTGTTTCCTTTTGTTTAAAAACATTTTTAAAATGGTATTGTTGTCATATCTGTAGCAACAATGGGTTGCGTTGTACATTAATATTATTATTAGCTCAAATGATCTATAGGGAATTTTAATAATTAATCATGAATATGATTAATATTTAGCATATTACAGTTACATTAATTTATCGCAGCTGAACTCGATTGATATATGAATGATTACCATATCGGGTTATGGTTCGTCATTAATACATCAATAGTCTTATTTCAGCTCGAAGTTATGGGATAACTTTAATGGAATTAATTTAGCTATCAAACAATCTGTTTGTCCAGCAAACATTAAACGTAAGATTAACTTAACTCTCAAGGAAAATTATCCTTCTTACAAACACAAGAAAGAGTATCTTTTCCAGGCCTTGAAAAAAAACAACTCTCTGTGTTTGTAAAATTAGTTTACTTAAAGCTAGGGTAGGTAATCCTGTTCAGAAACACTTTTTTTTATACTGGGTGAAATGGTCCTTCCATCCTGAGAGTAGTCAATACATTATGTGTTCAGAAAAAGGAATGAAAACAATCAGACCTCTGTAGCAGCTGCAGGACAGTAAAAACTCTGACCAATCACTGCCACTCGGTCCGAGTGTAAAGAACCAATCAGATGCCTTCAGAGCCAGGAGGAGTGTCTTAGCAGTGTCAATCAAGTTCGCATACGCGCTGATCGCCCCTCTCTAGCACAGCGCATACCGTCATTCAAAATCAAGATTGCCGGTGTGCCGAGCAGCTGTGCTAATGGCGGACAAACAACCAAAACTGGCAATTTCTCGAGTGGAACCTGCTCATACAACAAAGACAGGTAAACAGAAAAAGACAGATGACGATAAACAAGCCCGTCGGAGCCCATTGACTCAGTGTTAAAAGACCCTGCATGTTAACTAGCCTGCGCGTTCACGGCAGGCTCCGCTGTGGGGGGAACTTTACATAACAAAATACATGTTTAACAGCTAGTAGGCCTAACGTTATATGTTATGAATCTTACACGAAATTCATCTTCATCACAGTGCAACTAATGTTAACCTGTTTTTAGCTTTGCCTTATAGTTATAACTAGCTCGTTAGCGAATCAAAAAATATATATTTTAAACTTTACCAATATCAATATGCTAGCTTGATAGTGAGTAGGCTACTAAAATACATCTTATTTGTTTATATTCATAATGATAAAGTTAGATTTTTTTTATTACATGTGATTCTGACATGATGCTACATGCACTGCGCTCCTTCCTCTCCGCTTGTCTCAGGTAAATAATGCATCTTCCAGCTCAGCGGTTGGAGTCGCGCGTTCATGTGTTTTGGGGGCGTGGCTTTGGAAGGAGCCCAGAAGGGAGAGGGTGGACTGAATGGAAATAATGAGCTGTCTTTAAAACAGTCGTTAGAGGTCTACATACACTCGATTTTTATACTTTCTTTTTCAGAATGCTTACATTTTAATTATGTATTGATATATACATAAAGTTTAAAAAAAATTGAAAAATAAGTTTTTTAGACCATTCTTACCTACCCCAGCTTTAAATCGTACCAAGATAAAGCATATAGCTAAGATCGAACATTTCAGTGTCTTGTAACATGGGCAATTAAAACCATATGGAATTTAATAATTGGACTAATACATCGAACTAAGGAATACATCAAACTACACAATATACACACGGATTATGTCTATGTACACAAAATACAGTTAAACAATACAAGATACCGAATAACAGTGAGAGAGAGAATAAAATGATCAGAATTAGAGAAAGATAGAATGACAGAAAAGGATGAGAGAGAGGATGCGAGACAGAGAGAAGGATGAGAGATGAGATCGGAAGTGAAAGCAAAAATCTGAGATCAGAGATCGCAGTAGGCTATGGCAAAAATCACAGACAGTAACCCTTGAGAGACAACAAAGAAATCACATTAAAAGTTCAATTCAATAATCGATACTTGCATATGGTTCTCTTTGTATGAGGAAGGAAGGCAGAGTCCTGCGTGTGTCTTTAAAGTAACAACATGTAGTTTTTCAACCTTCATAATATATTTCCAAGACCCTTGTGATGGTAGGCTACATCGACTTACAATAGGTTGAATGAGACGTCTGCCAGAGCCTGACGGGGTCTGTATTGCTTTTACTGGCACTATGTAACTTCGCGGTGCGGGTAGTAACCAAAGCACAAGAAGAACTACAAAATTCGACTGCTTTACGGCATACGTCACTTCGCCCACCACTTCCTCTAACCGTGACAGGTAAACCAGTGGTTTTTTTCGTGCGTCTGTTTTCGTCATGGCTGAAGCAGCAGCGAAACGTAAGAAGTCCAAGGTTTTGTCGGAGTAGAGTCGGAAGAGGAAAAGGGAGAGTGATAAACTGAAAGGCAGGACGAGGATCAATATTGGTCGAGCGTTTGCTCGAGGAGGAGTGTTACCAGACTGATGCTGACTTGGCCGTCATGCTGTACTAGTAAGTAACTGTAAATTGCTTGCATAATATCTTTAGTTTTTCTAATCTGTTGTCTGCCTGGCTACGTTACGGAAACTATCTGGTCCTCCATTTATCTTCATGAATCAGCTAGTAGATGAGCGAATTATCAATCTGGTAGCTAGTAAACTCTAACATGCTAGTTTTAGATGGTTAGGATGCTATCGCTATCGTTCTCATTCAGATTTGAGCACTGCAATCGACATGCAAATCGCAAATGTTTGAGTTAAAATGTTTAGTCTACTAAATATTTATAAATTATGAAAGGAGGAAGATTAATAATATTATCATTGCCCATATGAAAAAAACCTGCATGCTTCATATACAGTAACCGTAAATTATTTTACGACAGCGGTAATGGACAATTCCGCTTCCAACTTGTAGGGTGACCGCAGAGTAAGTCTGAGGGGAGGCGTGCACGTGCTGTGTCTTCCGGGCGAGCGCGAGCGCGGGAGGTTCAACAAGTCTCTTTCTTTGAGGTGAAGTTGCAGGGAATGATTCAGGCTAAGTTCATACAGCTCGTGAATGAACAGAGGTGAATAGGAAAACAAAACTAGACTATAGAAAAACATACAAATAAATAAAAGAGAAGAAAAGAGAAGCAGGCCGAAGCCGGTCCAGACTTGGGTTTCCAAAGTTTTGGAGGAGGGAGGAGAGAGAGAGAGGAGACTGAAGGTTTGGACTTTTATCAGTGTCCCGTGTACAGTGTCCCGCGCCCCCTTTTTCGTGGAGGACGAATCATCTTAGAGCATTCCGAGCGGGAAGATTCTCTTTGTGTGTTAATGCAGCCCGACCTCGTGTGGAATCACGAGGGGGCAAAATATGATATGCTCGGGGAATTAAAACGCATGGAACCATAACATTTATCACAGTCTCTTATCAAAAATCTAATCCCAAAGGGGATTAAAACAATACTAAGGACGAATATTGACAAAGATAACAACATAGAGATGCATTCTTTTGTTGAACAAAGGCACTTTAAGATTACCTTACTGTAATCCAAACAAATCTTGCTGGTGAACATGCTAATCACTCGGAACACTCTTTATACAGTTGTAATAGTTGGTAAAATGAAACTTTACTAGTGGAAGTCCATATATGGCAATGTGCGTGTCTGTTTGTATCTGTGACGTCGGCATCCTTTGCATCTCGTGGTGGTGCGCATACCACGTGAGGGGTTGAGGGTTGTTTGAGAATGGCACTCAGCAAAGACAAAGGTAGTTCTGTGGCAAAGTCACTTACAGCCTGAGGCGTCGTAGAATTGATGCTGAGTGAAGCAGATAGTTCTGGAGAACTGAAAGGAGCCAGTCTTTTAATTTGCCTTCAGTACACAAAGAGCAAACGTTAGACATAGAAAAAGGGGTGTTGTCACAGCACGTGATAGTTTGAGAAACAACCGTACTGGGGCCTGTTCATTGATTTCATTAAGTCATGGTAAACATTAACCAGCGGTCTGCTTGCAAACTTGGAGACATGCTACCAAGCCACATTATTCAAAGCTTTCTGAATACGAACATGTACATGCTCATATGTGTTTTAGCATGAGAGAAACAATCAGGATTCGCTAATTCAGAACATCTGGCCGGATGCCAAGTCAGTGTTGCTACATATGAATAACGAGTACCCGAACAAATGTTGAAAATGTATAAATTAACATTAACCAATCAATGCTGTGGAAAATACTGTTAAATCACGTTAATGAAAGATGCTACTACGTTAGCACGTGCAACGCTATTGCAAATTGTTACAGATCTTCTCAGTCCTTCAGTGTCTGATGTTTTCATCTGGTTATAATCTCCTCATTTCCTATATCTATGTGCAGCTGTGACAGATGAATGCAAGATCTCTGAAGAACTTAGTCAAAAATGTAAGTATTGCAGCTGTTAAGCAGCAAGCGAAAAATAAGCTTTACTGTGTGACAATGGAGTATGAAAAAGTACATGATTTCAAGTTCATTTTATTTATATAGCACATTTTATAACAGCCACTGACTGACCAAAGTGCTTTACAGAACTACAAGATTAAGACAATGATACCATGCATAGCAGCACAGCACAGATACAGCAAATCTAAGAGCAGCCTCTAGGCCTTGTCGGATTTAAAATAAAAAAATAAGAAAACAGAAATGGCAAAACAGTATCAGACTCATCAATAATAAAACAAAAATGGCAGTATCAGACTTAGAATAAAAAGAAAAAACAGCATCAGACTCAATGGAGAAATAATAAAACTAACCAACCCTAATTATATGCCAAGGAAAACAAGTGCGTTTTTAAAAGTGACTTAAAAGAATTCCCGGAAGGGGCTATCCTAACTATAGGGGCAAATTGTTCCATAGCCGAGGCCCAACCACAGCGAACGCTCGATCCCCTCTGCGTTTGAGTCTGGAATGTGGGACTAATAACAAGTTCTTATCGCTTGATCTCAGACTTAATGGAGTGTATGGTTGTAGCAATTCAGATAGGTAGCTTGGTGCTTGGCTACATAGAGATTTATGTACAAATAAAAGGATTTTAAAATCAATTCTGAAATTAATGGGTAACCAATGAAGAGACCTCAGAATTGGGGTGATTTGGTCACTTTTTCGACTATTTGAGAGGAATCTTGCAGCAGCATTTTGCACTATTTGGAGACGAGCAATTTGAGTTTTTTGAAATACCGCAGTAAAGTGAATTGCAGTAGTCTAAGCATGAGGAGATGAAGGCATTTACAGCCATCTCAAGAGTTTTGTGATTAAGGAAAGGTTTGACTTTCGACAGCAGACAAAGTTGATAAAAACTAGAGCTTATTACAGAGGAGATTTGTTTATCAGAGTTTAAAGACTCATCTAGTATAATGCCCAGGTTCCGTACACGTGAGGATCTAAAAGCCGATAGTGTGCCTAGGTCGAAGGTGGCAGCCTGAGGATTAACAGTAGACCCAAAGACGATGATCTCGGTCTTGTTTTCATTTAGAAATAAAAAATTTTGGTCCAGCCAAAATTTAACTTTATTTAGACAGCTTAGTAATGATGAAAGGGCAGAAGGATCATTTCTCTTGTTTGGTACATACATTTGTGTATCGTCTGCATAACAGTGAAAGGATACCCTATGTCTTCTTAGAATGGTGCCCAGTAACATATAGAGAGAGAAAAGAGACGGCGCTAAGATAGATCCTTGAGGAAGACCACAGGTTAGATGCGCAACGGAAGAGGAACAATTTCCTAACTTTACTCTGAAAGTTCGACCCGAGAGGTAAGACTAGAACCACTGGAGGACGATACCTTTTAGCCCCACATAATGCTTTAGTCTGGATATCAGGATAGAGTGGTTGACAGTATCAAAAGCTGCTGATAGATCTAAAACTACAAGAGCCACAGAGTCACCAGTATCCGTGGATAAATAGATGTCATTTAAACTCTCAACAAGGCAGATTCAGTACTGTGAGCAGACTTAAAACCAGACTGAAATTTTTCAGAAATATCATTGCACTTTAGAAAAAACTGGAGTTGGTCAAGAACAACTTTTTCCAACACCTTCGAAACAAAAGGTAATGCAGAGATAGGACGGAAGTTATTTAGCACGGCAGGATCCAGTGAAGGCTTCTTGAGTAACGACGTGACCGTGGCCACCTTAAGGACCGTGGCCACCTAAAGTTTATTATTTATACTTTATTTTACAAGAAGTGGTGCTTGTGCTCACATTAATGTTAACTTTAATGTAGTTAACACATTACATTACTATAAGTTATTACAGATCTGATTTGAACTTATTATTAGAAGGACATAAAGAATGACAATATTTTCTCAGTATGTCTGACATGCTCATCTTCATCATGTGAATCTGTTCATTCATTTATATTCTCTTCATTTCTATGTTTTTGTGTGTTGCTAGTACACAAAGTGGAGACCTCTGAAAAAATAAGTCAAATATGTAAGTATTGCAGTTGTTACAGCAAGAGTAAAATGAGCTTTACTGTGCTACAGTAGTTTAAATCTTATTGTTCAGTAAGATGCATGAAATTAAAGAATTTCTATCTGTTTAAAACCGTATTGTTGCTGTTAACCAAAACTAATGTTCAGTAATTGAAATGAGCTGAAATCAAATATACATATTAGATGGAAAAAACTGAAAATTAGAAATGCTGCCTTGACAATTAACTGAAATAAGTTCAAGTACTAAAACTAAAATAAAAGTGAATTAAATAAGAAATGTTTAAAGTACTACTAATTAAGTACTAATTAAAATCATAATTTTAATCAAAATAAAAGGGGGGTCAAGTATCAATCGTGTTGTTGCATGTAGTGTTTATTCATGCCATGCATGTTGTTCTTTTGCTATTGGAACAGTAACCAGACAATGCTTTAATCATGCGATGGAGTGTCTCAGACCAATCACAGAGAAAAGAAAATAACATTCTTTATTATAGGATAGGTATATGAGCAAAAAATAACATGATTTGATTATAATTTGTCTCTAATTGGTTCTTCGTTTATGCAATAATTTAATGTAACAACCTAAATCAAGTTAAATCTTATTTGACAGTCTTATTTGAAGAGAATTATTAGAGGCCAAGTCCTGACTGTGGTCGAGAGGTGGAGCTGGGGATGGAGGAGGGTAATTAGTTAGTTAGGAGTTCAAAAAGTAAAAATTCAATAGGAGTGAGTTACTTTTGGTTTCCGATGAAGGTTCCAGCACATTGTGGCTACAAAGAATCATAAATAGGGCTGGGCGATTTATTGAATGTAAGTAATATCTCATCACTAAGCAGTGATAAAATTACATGTGATATGATGATCTAATGGCAAGATTTACTTTGTTTTCTCTTTGTTTTTATGTGCTGCTGTGACAGTTGAAGATAAGACTGTGATAGTGAAGGAGGGAGAGGATCTCACTCTGAACACTGATGTGGAAGTACAGACAGATGATCAGATCCTGTGGACGTTTGGAGCTCGAGAGACTCATATTGCCGAAATCAGAGGAGTCAGAGAGACATATGATGGTGCTGATGGGAGATTCAGAGACAGACTGAAGCTGGACAAGAAGACTGGATCTCTGACCATCACAAACATCACAGCTGAACACATTGGAGTCTATAAACTACAGACCATCAGCAGCAGAGGAACCTTGTATCAAAGATTCATTATTACTGTCTGTTGTGAGTAGCTCAAGTCTTTAAATTTAATAGTTATCACGGTTCTTCTTTGTACATTCAGTTTTTTTTTTCTGCAGGTTAGTCAGCTCAAACTGCGTCGTTTAAAATAGTTTTTTGTTTCCCGTGATGGTTGTAGTTTTATTTATGATTGGATTATAAATGGATTTATGAGCTGAGGCACTGCTGTCTCAGGCAGCAGGGACGCACCACTGAGAAGTTTATAGAGCATTTAATCTCTCTGAAGGGCATTTATAGGCTAGGTCTGGACAAGCATTTGAGATCCAGTCTTCCCTTCCAGTAAGTGCCGCCTATCCCCGGTTGAGATTATTATACTCTTCATTTGATGTGGGATACAGCACTGTTGGGATATTAAAGTGCCTCTATAGAGACCCTTAAATATTTTTCCAATGTAGCTTGTCTTGCCACAGACCACACCTGCCACGAATGTCCCAGGTCCTGTGATCTCTTGTCTGGAGGTCCCAAAGGTTCTTCACCGTTCTCGAGTACTTCCGCTTAGCCAGAAGCCATATCACCCTGTAGCACAAGACTGGTTACCCACTGAAGTTAATCAGGGCTGAGCCTGGTTAGTACCTGGAGGAGAGACCTCATGGAAAACTAGGTTGCTGCTGGAGGAGTTGTTAGTGAAGCCAGCAGGGGGTGCTCACCAGTGTTGGGTATAGTTACTTTGGAAAGTAGTTAATTAGGTTACAACGTTACCATCAATTAAAAGTAATCAGTTACGTTACAGCGTTATCTATTCATAAAAGTAACGCGTTAGAGTACTCATGCGTTACCAAAAATTAAAAGCCGTTTGCAGCGGCTCACACATGACAGACACAGCCCCCGGCCCCTTTAAATGCACCTAGAAGTCGTGACTCCTGACAATGAATAACGTCAGTCATCCGACTAAATTAACACTGCAGGATAACAATAACAGGAAAGACAGTCAGCAATAGGCTATTCCACATGGCGTTTTATTTATTTATTTATTTATTTATTTATTTATTATCACAGAACATATTAAACGAAATTCGCACCTACCCAGCCCGGGTAGCCTAGGCTACTGTATATGAGCACCATACAAGATAACTCCTGATTTTTTCTTTAAATCTAATGCAGTTATCAAAGTGTATCAAGTGTGCTTACTTGTAAACACAACCTGAGGTAAACAGGCTTGCAGATTTAAATCCATTTAGAAATGAACAACCAGTCAACGATCTAACCGAAATTAACAGCTGCCTGTCAAACAAAAATGATTACAAACCGAATTAAATTTTTGGCGGTCGACAGAAGCTTTTCACCAACGCAGAGTGTGCATTTTCTTTTCCTTTTCGTTGACAAATTGAACATGATGTGCGTACTTCCATAATCCAAACGCTGTCTTCTCTGCCATCTTGCCGGGAGTTAAAAAAAAAACAAAAAAACACACACACACACACACACACACACACACACACACACACACACACACAAACACACACACACACACACACACACACACACACACACACACACACAGGGTCAGACTCAGGCGCATGCAGCTGGGCACAGACGTATCACAGCCATTGACTTTACGATCACAGCGCTTCGGCTCCGCTGATATACCCGCAGGTGGCAAAGTAGACCTAAGCCTACTGTCTGACAAAAAGCAGGCTGCAGTCGGGATTTTCCTTTCCTTAAAATAACGGATTACTTTTTTAAAAAAATAACGAAGTTACTGATTACTTAACGCAAGAAACTAACGCGTTAAGTTACACATTTCACGAAAAAGGTAATTAGGGCTGTATTCTCCCAGTCGATTAGTCGATTATTTGGTCGATACGTTCTGGCTCGACCAAAATTCTGATTGGTCGATTTTTTGCCGCGTTCATTTCATTAGTTTTGTCGCGTTCATTTACCGGTAATCAGTTTTGCCGCGTTCATTTCATCAGTTTTGCCGCGTTCATTTCATCAGGTGGAAAGCACTAATTGCTAATGGGGGTGTTTTTAGAGCACCCCTGTTTCACAGGTAACAGTCTGTCTTCAGAACACCCCCCTTGTTTTCACTTCTTTTGGATTAGCCCAACTCACCGGAGAAGACGGACAGATTGAAGAAAGTAGGCTACTAGAAGGTTTGCTGAATATTACTTGATCTGGTTTGTTTAATAAATATTTTTTTATTAAAGTGGACGTGCCTTTTGTGTTTAAGAGTAAAAGCTTTAAGTTAATAGTCTATTCGTGTCTCATCCGTGAAGCTGAGCTCCTATGTTCAGCCCATTGACTGTAAAAAATAGGTTCAGCCTCACTCTGTGCGAGCTGCACAGAGCGGCTGAAATTATAGTGTCTGTCAGTTATTATAATACATATGACAGAAACAATTGTCTAAATTATGTTGCATATTCCTCAAAAGTTCTTGTCATGATATCACTAGTTGACAACATAGTACTATTTTCGGAAATCATAGGCTATGATATTGCGCAGGTGCACGTGATGCAACGCTGTCAGAGCCGACAGACTCGTGTGTCAGACTCATTTCAGTGCAAATTAATTACGTCAAAAAGTTTTTTATGTTTATTTATAATTCATTTAGGCGGACAACAAGGCTACCAAGTACTCCGCACAGTGCGCAGCTAATTAATTTAACGTTTTTTTTCTAACGTCATTTTTAGTCGATTTTAGTCGATTTTTAGTCGAAAACTTCAGGACTTCAGTCGACCAAGATTTTCTTTGGTTGAGTACAGCCCTAGTAATTAGAGTACTCTAACGCGTTACTTTGTAACGCGTTACTTTGTAACGCGTTACCCACAACACTGGTGCTCACCCTGTGGTCTGTGTGGGTCCTAATGCCCAAGTATAGTGACGGGGACACTATACTGTCAAAAAGCACCGACCTTCGTTAAACCAAGGTCCTGACTCTCTGTGGTCATTAAAAATAACAGGATGTGCTTCGAATGAGTAGGGGTGTAACCCCGGCATCCTGGCCAAATTTGCCCACTGGCCTCCATTCATCATGGCCTCCTAATCATCCCTATATACTGTAAATTGATTGGCTTTATCACTCTGTCTCCTCTCCACCAGTAAGCTGGTGCGTGTTGGGAGTTCTGGCGCACTATATGGTTGCCGTCGCATTATCCAGTTGGTGCTGCACACTGGTGGTGGTTGAGGAGACTCTACCCTTCATATGTAAAGCACACTGAGTGCAGAGAAAAGCACTTTATAAATGTAATAAATCATTATTATTATTATTATTATTATTATTATGGCTACCCCCATCTTGTGTTTCTGGACACACTATCCCATCGAACCCTCCCCTGTGGCGTCCGCTCCCAAGCTCTCTGCCACTTCTAGAAGACTGTCCCAGAGTATTTAAGTATGGCTTTTATACAGCGTTTCATCTTTAGCAAAGGCTGTTCACTTGGCAGTGTAAAGATTATCACTGATCTAATATCTTTGCATTTCTCTGTTTCTATGTGCTGCTGTGACAGTTGAAGAGAAGACCGTGATAGTGAAGGAGGGAGAGGATCTCACTCTAAACACTGATGTAAAAATACAAACAGATGATCAGATCCTGTGGACGTTTGGAGCTCGAGAGACACATATCGCTGATATCAGAGAAGGAGTCAGAGAGACATATGATGGTGCTGATGGGAGATTCAGAGACAGACTGAAGCTGGACGAGACGACTGGATTTCTCACCATCACAAACATCACAGCTGAGCACATTGGAGTCTATAAACTACAGGCCATCAGCAAAAGAGGAACCTTGTATCAAAGGTTCATTGTTACTGTCAGACGTGAGTATATCAAGACTTTAAATGTAATAATCATCATGGTTGTTCCTCATAGATTAAGTTTTTTTTTCTATAGGTTATTCAGCTCAAATAGGTTCACATGCTTTTGATTCCGTTGAAGCTCTGATTCCTCAGAGCCAGTGTATTTAAAGGGTTAATTGCAAAATGGTTTTTCAATAATACTTGGATAACAAGTTGGTAGCAATATATATATATATATATATATATATATATATATATATATATTTTTTTTTTTTTTTTTTTTATCGGTGCTACCTGACTAGAGAAAACAGAAAAATGGTTGTCTTCCCATTTGCCAAATTGTCAGGAAACCTTCACCACCATTATGCACTGGGCATGTTGCAGTCCAATGCCATTCCCAGTATGCAACTATTTAATAGGTTTGACCAGAGTCAAAATGCTGCCTTGATTGAGAAGGAAATACTTCTCAGCAAACTTTTAGCCACAATAATGTTGACTTGTAGTGTTCCTGAGTTTGAAGAGTAAACATTCAGTAGGAGTGAATTATTTTCAGTTTTCAATGAAGGATCCAGCACATTATAGGGAAAAAACATAAATGGGGCTAGGCAAAATATTAATAGTAAGCAATATCATCTGTTCACTCGGCAGTGTAAAATTTACCTGTGATATGCAGATCTAATGGCAACATTTACTTTTTCAGTTGAAGAGAAGACTGTGATAGTGAAGGAGGGAGAGGATCTCACTCTGAACACTGATGTGAAAGTACAGACAGATGATCAGATCCTGTGGACGTTTGGAGCTCGAGAGACTCATATCGCTGATATCAGAGAAGGAGTCAGAGAGACATATGATGGTTCTGATGGGAGATTCAGAGACAGACTGAAGCTGGACAAGAAGACTGGATCTCTGACCATCACAAACATCACAGCTGAGCACATTGGAGTCTATAAACTACAGACCATCAGCAACAGAGGAACCTTGTATCAAAGGTTCATTGTTACTGTCAGACGTGAGTATATCAAGACTTTAAATGTAATAATCATCATGGTTGTTCCTCATAGATTAAGTTTTTTTCTATAGGTTATTCAGCTCAAATAGGTTCACATTAGGGCTGGGCGGTATGAAGGTATATATCGTTACCGCGGTAGAAAATGTCAACCGTAACAGATTTTTTTATTCCGTGATACCGCGACATGTAAATAAGTGGGCGTGGTTAACTCACATGCAGCGTGCGTGAGACTGAGACACTGAGATTTGTCAAAGAAACATGGAGAAAGCCGATCAAGAGGATCCACAAAGGAATTACGTTTTCTAAAGGTTTGTTGTTAACGTGATATTTTCGGAGGGAAAGGCGCAGCAGTCTAGAGCAGTGCGGCACCCGTAGGCTACAGTTTAGAGGAGTGCACGATCGCAACGGGGAAAGCATGAAAGCTCGACAACAACAGTTCATATATCAATATCGTAACGAATAGAAATAACCTTAAATAATGTATAGTTATCTTATAGGCATCTTTACGTCTAGTATAGTTACTTTTTAAACACGAAACTCGCATTCAGCATGACACGCGAGCGGTTGCCGTGGTAATGAACAACCTGCTTGTTAAAGAAAATGTATAATCCTGTATCTGAGGCAAAATTACTAAATATGCAGCGCGAGTTATATTTCTAACTCCAAACAATTGGCCACTGAAACAGCTGATAAAATCTTCCTTTGATTCAATGCGTGATTACAACTTGTCACTCAAATTAACCGATCGCATTTTACTGATGCAAAAGACACGCGCGTGCACACGCACAGAGAGGGAGCGCGGTGTGTCAGTGTTCACCGGGCTATGTAAAATAATGACGCAGTTACAAGGTGTGTATAATTTACACTACTTAGTCAACACTAACAGTAGCTGCTGTTCGGTTTTCATACTGCTGTTCTCCTAGTCACTTATGAACTTGATGAACTTGACACTTCTGAACATCTCTTGATTAAAGCTTTAGGTGACGGGTTGCCAGATATCACAAAAAGAGCAAAATGTTTTGCAAGCCCTTTAAAACGCAGTAGGCTATAATAAGCAGACATGGCAAATAATGTACCGGGAAAACATTTAAACATAACTAGTATTTACTAATATCCTACCAAATTAACAGGAAGTAACTAATTTATGATGAATAGAATAGGCTAGTTTAATAAAAAAAAAATTCAGATATTATAAACTGATGGATGAAGTAAAGCAATAACATGAGATTGAAAAATTATTCAGCAACACTTTATTTAAAGTTTGAGTTGTATTTAATATCAATCAGTTGGGGGCAGTTCATCTAAAAGTTGATGAGAGTGCTTTGTTTACTATATTTAGCTATTAAAAACAGTTTACCAAATAAATAATTTACCAAATAAAAGAAAATTCAAACAAAGTGAAGTACTTTACATTTCTATAGTATTTCGGTTTATTTATTATACAAAGCCCTTTTTGTTGATTTTTCGAGAATAACTATATAAATATATAACTATATCGTGAAATATATCGTTACCGTGAAATAAAATTAGTCATACCGTGAAACAGAATTTTGGTCATACCGCCCACCCCTAGTTCACATGCTTTTGATTCCGTTGAAGCTCTGATTCCTCAGAGCCAGTGTATTTAAAGGGTTAATTGCAAAATGGTTTTTCAATAATACTTGGATAACAAGTTGGTAGCAATATATATATATATATATATAATTTTTTTTATTTTTTTTTTAAATCGGTGCTACCTGACTAGAGAAAACAGAAAAATGGTTGTCTTCCCATTTGCCAAATTGGCAGGAAACCTTCACCACCATTATGCACTGGGCATGTTGCAGTCCAATGCCATTCCCAGTATGCAACTATTTAATAGGCTTGACCAGAGTCAAAATGCCGCCTTGATTGAGAAGGAAATACTTCTCAGCAAACTTTTAGCCACAATAATGTTGACTTGTACTGTTCCTGAGTTTGAAGAGTAAACATTCAGTAGGAGTGAATTATTTTCAGTTTTCAATGAAGGATCCAGCACATTATAGGGAAAAATCATAAATGGGGCTAGGCAAAATATTAATAGTAAGCAATATCATCTGTTCACTCGGCAGTGTAAAAATTACCTGTGATATGCAGATCTAATGGCAACATTTACTTTTTCAGTTGAAGATAAGACTGTGATAGTGAAGGAGGGAGAGGATCTCACTCTGAACACTGATGTGAAAGTACAGACAGATGATCAGATCCTGTGGATGTTTGGACCTCAAGAGACTCATATCGCTGAAATCAGAGGAGAAGCCAGAGAGACATTTGATGGTTCTGATGGGAGATTCAGAGACAGACTGAAGCTGGAAAAGACGACTGGGTTTCTCACCATCACAAACTTCACAGCTGAACACATTGGAGTCTATAAACTACAGGCCATCAGCAGCAGAGGAACCTTGTATCAAATATTCATTATTACTGTCAGAGGTGAGTATATCGGGTCTTTCTACAATGAAAATTAAAGTTCTTCTTAATTTGTCTACAGGTAATTCAACTCAAACTGCTTAATGTTCAGACTCCAGTCAGAGTTAATACTGTAGATCCATTTAGTTTCAGCATCCTGTCTGTTGTTGAGTTTTATTTGTTTCCCTTTTCCTGTGTTAAGAGGAGACAATATTAAAGATGGAGGAAGAATCTGTCACTTTATACCCTGATACTGAAGTACAGAAAGATGACCTGATCCTGTGGATGTTTGGAGATCAGGACAATCTCATAGCACAAATGATGGGAAAGACCAGAGAGAAACATGATGTTGCTGATAGGAGATTCAGAGACAGACTGAAGCTGGATAAGAAGACTGGATCTCTGACCATCAGTAACACCACAGTTGAACACTCTGGACCTTATAAACTACAGATCAGCAGCAGCAGAGGGACGTCATACAAGAAGTTCAAAGTTGTAATCCATGGTGAGTAGTAAAAAAGTTTGTGGTCATTGAAAATAAAGCTGAAATAAAAGCAGATAAATATTTGATTGGAATCTAATGAAAATTTGAAATGTTGCCTTGGCGACTTAATGAAATAAGTTTAAGTTTAACCACTAAAATTACTACAGATTTACTCAAAAAAGAATTTTAATAGTTAACACTGAATGTTATAGTCTATAATTGTAATTTGTCCCTTAATTTATCCAATATTATGCAGGACATTACTTCACAGAATCATAAATAATGTACATGTACATAATAAATATTTTATTTGTTAAAACCTATTGTTTTGTTTTAATATGCTTTAATTATGTCACATAATTAAGGTGCATCATGTCATCATCATCATCTGTATAAATGCAGATACTCTCTATCTCTTTGTCCATTGCTTTACTCACTCTCTTGTTATAATCTACTCATTTCTATGTGTTACTGTGACATGAAGTGAAGAAAGTGTCAGCGCTAGAGGGAGAGGATGTTACCCTCAAGATTGATGATGAAAAACAGAAAAACGATCAGATACTGTGGCTGTTTGGAGATAAAGATGCTCTCATAGCTGAAATTAGTGGAGGGACTGAAGAGATCATTACATATGATGTTCCTGATGGGAGATTCAGAGACAGACTAGTGCTGGACAAGAAGACTGGATCTCTGACCATCACAAACACCACAAATGATCTTGCGGGACTTTATAAACTGAAGCGCCACCGTGGTAAAGAGGCCATGATCAAGAGATTCTTCATTTCTGTCAGAGGTGAGTTTCTCTAGTCAAAGTAAAGGCCATTGCAGTCCGAAATTTTCGTATGCGTTTTTTCGTGTTCGTCAGCAGTAAAATTCGTCACGCACAGAAACCTTGCACACTGAGTCCGATGCGTATTTATTAAACCTTTGCGGAAAAAAACGCAAAAAATACTAAATGGATTCGTCAAGCAGTGATGATGAATTTGTTGCCCTCTTTCTTCTTAAAAAGAGAAAAAGAAAGAGGAAATATTGGGTCCATCCAATCCTGAGATTGCGCCGAGAGGAAGGAGAGTTTCACCTCCTTATCAAGGAGTTGCGAAATTATCCCAAACGATTCAAAATTTACCTCAGAATGTCAGTGGAACAGTTTGATGCTTTGCTAGCGATACTGGAGCCACGTACGTATTAAAAAGAAGACCACCAATTTCCGTGAACCAATCGATCCTGAACAGAAACTGGCAGTATATGGACGGACACACACACACACACACGCGGCCGGCAGAAGCGCTGGGCAGACAGAACAGCTGTATACAGGTTATATTTTATTCAGTGTCTTTGTAATCCGCATTTTGTTTTTCATACAGTAGCCTACTTGTGCTGCGAGACGAAGTGTATCAACTTGTCAGACGTCATTCTGGATTTTGTCGTTCGCTTGTACGGTGGCTCTGAATTTTCAAAAAACCTCACAAAACACTGGCTGAGTGTGGATGCGAAAAACGCAGAAAATCGAACCCAATCCGAATTTTTTTTTTACGGACGAAAGTTTCGTAGACAGTGTGCAAGCATGATTGACATAACGTGAGGTCGATTTTTTTTTTTAACGTGCGAAAATTTCGGATGCGAATTTCGGACTCAGTGTGCAATGGCCTTAAGAATAATCACAGTTGTACCTCATCCATTCTGCTTCTGCAGATTATTCAGATCAATCTGCTTATCACCAACTACTCAATGTGCAAATGTACAGCTTACTTGTCACTGTCACCAAAAACTGAATATGGATTACTTTTAAAATCTTATTTCTGTACTTTTTAATGCATGAAGGTTTCAATTGTCCAGACTTTCAATAGATGGATACGAAATGAAGAGAGAAAATTAAAAATATCAGTAACATTTTACAATAAGATTACATTGGTTAACATAAGTACTTAAGTTAACATGAACTAAGAATGAACAATATTTCTACAGCAGTTCAGTTCATCTTTATTAATTTCCTGAAGGCCAATTGGTTGCAGCATACAAACACATAACATAAAACAATCCCATACAAATACATAAAATCGAACGCATTTATTAATATTAATCTTATTTAATGTTCATTTCAACATTTACTAAAACATTATTAAAATCAAAAGTTGTATTTGTTAACATTATTTAATGCACTGTGAAACCATGAAAAATTAATCACTATATATATTAACTAATATTAACAAAGCTTAATACATTCTTAATTGCTCATTGTTAGTTCATGTTAGTTCTTATATTAAAGGTGCTGTATGTAACTTTTTTTATAAAATGAATCCTTTTTTTATTGCCCGTCTGTGAAGGGGTTGTAATCACACATTACAATGATCCACTTTTCGCGTTTTGCTATTACCTCTGAAGGCCAGTATTCCTATTTTTATGTGAAGTCTCCGGGTCGGATTTTCTGCGAAGTCCACCGGATGTGACGTGCATGCGCGCTCCCGAGCCTCTCCGTTTTATATAAACAGTCTATTGCGACGGCACTGCAGCTAACGACATGGAGTCTGATAACACCAAAAAACGACCTGCCTCCAGCACAACACAAACTCAAAAAAAAAAACGTTCGTCAGGCCAAACGTCAATCGGATCGACTCAGAACGAAAACACGGATCAACATTGGCAGAGCGTTTGAATTATGGAGAGACCACCGCTTTGTTTTAGGTATAAAAACAGACCCTGAGTTGGCTTTCATCCTTTTGGACAGGTAAGCTAACAATACTTCAAAGCATGTAAAATATATTGTGATTTTGTGCTTTAGTTGGCTCAAGTTAGACATCATTAGTTCGCCAGCTAACGCCGACCATTTGCTAACGTTATCTGATGTGAAAGACTACAGTTGTAACTTTATTGCTTTTCACGAGCACGAGCGCTGTTGTTGCAATCTGAAACATCACCGCTAGAGGTCGCTGGATCCTACATACAGCACCTTTAAGTAAAGTTAACAGATGTAACCTTATTGTAAATGGTTTCCAAAATATCTTCATTTGTGTTTTAATGATGAATGATATGAGGGTGATTAAATGACAAAATATTGATTTTGGGGTGAACAAGCCCTTTAATGTACAGACTACAGTCTTTAGATCATTTCAGTTGTTAGAAATCTGATTGAAGAAGATTAAAAATCTCCCACTGAAGTATATATTGAAATGTTCTGTTTGCTATTTCCTACAGCTTACATTTAGATCCAGACTGATTAAATAAAGCTAAATGTTGCATGATTCAGCAAACTGAAACAGTAATATGAAGTTTCTGTGTAATGAAGCTGAAGATGAAGAAAAAATGTCTTTGTCAAACTGATAAATTGGCATCTGAATGATCTTTTGTTGCAATTTTTGAAGCGAGGATGATTTTAGGGAAGGAGGAAAAGAATGTGACTCTAAACCCTGATACTGAAGTACAGAGAGATGATCTGATCCTGTGGATGTTTGGAGATCAAGACAATCTCATCGCTCAACTGATCGGAGAGACCGGAGAGACGACATATGCTGATGCAGACGAGAGATTCAGAGACAAACTGAGGCTGAACAAGAACACTGGATCTCTGACCATCAGTAACATCACATCTGGACCTTATAATCTACAGATCATCAGCAGCAAGAGGACGTCATACAGGAAATTCAGAGTTTTCAAGTGTTGTGAGTCTTTCCGTTTCATTTGCTAATATAGATGAGGTCTTCGCTAATAATGCAGTATTTTCCCATCAGGAATTTTGACAGATTTGTGTGTTGTTTAATGCAAAAAGCATTTCCATTTTGCATAAAGTTTCGTCCTGACAGCGAGTCACTGTATTTGTTATCAGAGCATACGATTTGCACATTGTTTACAGGACAACCTTGGGCAGGGTGTGGAATAACATATTTTTAATTAAAATAAAGAAAGTAAATCAAAAATTTTACCCGTTTAATCATAGAAATAATCAACTGGTTATCAAAATCAAAAAATGAATCGGTTATCAAAATAATTGTTAGTTATAGCTCTAGTTATAACCAAAAAAAATTTTATTTCTAATTTCATTATTGGTGTGTCTATTTTTTTATCCAAAATTGAAGGAACATGTTTTCAAATTGGGGTCCAATTTGGACTAATTAAGCCAATATAATTTTAGAAATCCCATGATGCCTTTATAACATCACATTTAATATGTATAAAGATGCATTAATACTACAGTAAATGTAGACATGAGACCTCAGTTGCATCGGTTACTGACAGTGTAATATCAGTTTAATCTGAGTAACTTTCTCTGTTTGTTCTCCAGGTGAGTCCGGTCCCAAGACAGTGTCAGTGATGGCGGGAGAATGTTTAGTTTTAATAACTGATTTGAAAGTAGAAAGAGATGAGAAGGTGGAGTGGAGATTTGAAAAGAAAATTCCCACAACCGGAATGAATGGAGACATCAGTAAGACTTCATACAGTGATGATGTGAGATTCAGAGGAAGACTGGAGCTGCACCATCAAACTGGATCTCTCACCATCAAAGACACCAGAACCAGCGACACTGGAGTTTATCAGCTAAACATCTGCAGCAAATGCAGAAAGAACATTTGCTGGGAATTCAGTGTTACTGTCAGTGGTGAGTAAATCACCTCTTCCAATATGATACCCTGATCCTTGGTTAAAAAGTGGCTTCAGTTGTTTCATTGCAAAATAATACATAATATGCTCACCCTCATGTCGATGTATGACTTTATCTTTTGAGGAACATGAAAGAAGGTTCATATTTAGTTTACTAGGGTTGAATGCTTTTCTAAATAATGAAAGTCAAAGTAGAATTTCAATGGATGGAAAAAAATTCTGAGAGAATATTATAATTCAGAGACCATTAAATGTCTTATGGGTCTGGACTGATTTCATAGGGAGGCATGATAAAGTAAAGTCTGCAGTGGGAGAGCGAGCGAGGAGACGAGCGGTAAGGAAGTAGATCAAGTGCATGACTAACGCATTCCTCTAATTCCAGTAAATTGAAAGAATTTGCCACTTGCCACACATACAAAGCATGTTTTTTTCTAGTTTTTGATGTGACCATAATGTCTAAAGAATTTACTGTGCATTATCTAATAAGTCTGTGATTGCTGTTAAAACAGGATCAGATGGAAAAGCTCCTGGAAACGAACTAAAGCAGGTGAGAATCTGTTGTGTGCGCTGAATCTCTTTAACTTTAAAGACCCCCTGTGGTGATAATCAAGCTTTTAATTATGTTTATATGTATATTTGGTGTTTTTAATATACTTTAAGACTAACCATGTTCAAATTCATGTCAACACCATTACTGAGTATTTTCTCTTTAAAACCAAAGACAGTCTCAAAAACATGTTTGAAATCGCTGTTGTTTCTGACGTCACAAACTACCTTGTAACCAATCAGATCAACGTGCCGGCGGGGTTTAGCAAATCATTAACGGCGAACTAGCTGGGGAGTCTCAAGAGAAGCCAGGTTGTCCTGGTATATTTTTCTGTTAATATTAAAAATCGGGTAGATAGCGGGTATATGATGTATATTATGATGTTATGATGAATATACCTTTCTCCACTAAAGTTGTTCAAAGGGTTTCTAAGGATGCTGATATTTAGAAGGCAAACGCAGTTTGAAATCGCTGGTGTTTCTGACGTCACAAACTACCTGGTCACGTCAATGAGAGGATGGTGTGAGTGAGTGGAGGCGGGGCTCATTTGCATATTCATGGGTGATATATTAAATGGGTCAAGGGTGTAGAGTTACATTCAAGCTATTTTAAGGCATGAATTTTTTTTTTTCAAGGAAAAAACATTTAAAGATGTTATTTTGATGATCAAATATGAGTTTTGAGGGATACAATTATTGACTACAGGGGGTAGTCAATAACAGGTCTTTGTTTACAGGTCTACAGGTCTTTAAGTTTGCATGTTCTGGAAGGTATATGTGAGTTCACAAATATAATATATGTTCTTTTCTTACAAATGCACATGAAAAGTACCCAAATAATACAGAACCTGGTAATTGGTAATTTAATGGAAAAGTGTTAACATCACCTCTGACGTCTAAGATCTCTCTTTTTAATTTCCATAATTGTCTCTGTTTCTCAGATTCCACTGGAAACGGACTGAATGAATCAGCAAGTATAGTGATGACACAGATTCCTGATGGAGTACAGAAGGGGATGAGTTCAGTTTGATGAGAAAACACACACACACACACACACACACACACACATACACCAGTGTCAATCACTCTGACATCATCATCAATTGAGCTCCGTCTTTTTTATCAGCCTTTAGAATCTGTCCATTGAAGTGAGAAATGACCCATGTGCTGTTGTTAAAAAGTGACGCGGAGGGTGCCAATACGTGAGTTGGCAGTGAGAACGTGTTGGATTGTAAGTGGAAATGCTCTTGCATTATATAATATCTTAGGTACATGTCAGTTTTTATAAAGGAAAAATGGTTTGTTTCTTGTCAAACCTTCAGAACATTTGAAATATATGCAACGCGACACATGAGATTATTGTATGGCATGTTTCACTCTTTTTTTAAAGACCCCCTTGTTGTGAAAATCAGCTTTTAATGTTGTTTATATGTCTATGTGGTGTTTTTAAAATGCTTAAAGACAAACCATGTGTAAATTCATAAGTGTAAAAAGACAGTCTTAAAAACACGGTTTGAAATCACATTTTTTTCTGACTTAACAAACTAAACTACCTTGTAAGCAATCAGGTCAACGTGCCGGCGGGATCTAGCAGGTTATCCTGGTATATTTTTCTGTTATACCCTAACCCTACATTTAGCAATATAGTGGGTGAATTATGTATAGGATGTATAATTCACTCTTCCAATTCTTCTGAATCAGTTTCTGGTTCAAACATAAATGTCTGAATTAAACCAGTATTTTCACTTGCTATTGTGCAGCGTTTACTACAGTAAAGTTGAGCGAGTGGATCTCTGTAAGTGGGATTCACTGTAGAGTCAAACGACATCCAGCAAACTGAGCTGGTGTGAGTGAGTGGAGGCGGGGCTAATTAGCACATTCATGAATCTGCATATACTAAATGAAGCAAGGGTGTAATTACATTCAAGCTATTTTAATACATGAATAATTTTTTTTCACATTAAAAAACATAAATGTAATATGGCTTTAGAACAACAGAGTGAGTAAATCACTGAATGTTCATTTTTGTGTGAACTATCTCATAGACAGTCACAGAAAAATAAGTTGTGCAGGAGTAAATAAAGTACAAGTGAATGAAAGCCATCATATGTAAATAATTATGGAATATGGCAGTGTTTTACAGTATGGCAGTGTTTTACATGAGTACATTACAGTGGAACATTTTATGTTTTTGAAATCATCCGAGTTTTCATGAATGTAGCAAAACTTTTTTATTCGTATATAAGCAGCTGCCTATTGTTGGATTGGATGATGTTATCTGAACTTTGAATTGCACCATTAGTGCTGTAGTATTGGAATCATTTTTTGTTTGTTTGCACTTACTCAACTTTAGTACTTACAGTAATGTGGTATGATATTGTTGAAAACCTTTTTCTTCGTCGAAGCAAGAGACCAGGAGACGTTGGGGATCACGTTCAAACAAAGTTATTCTTTATTGAGGACTTTGCGTTGACGCGGCTGCAGTTCTTCCCAAATCAGTCTAACTAAAACATTATACATTGTAGCTATATACATTCCAAGGGGGAGGGATTACATAGAGGTGGAGACCCTGAACAAAGCATGCAAATGAAGTAGGAACACACCCTACTCTGAGTCCAATTGAATCAGCATAACTATTCACATGCTGATACTGGCCAGGAACTCCAATTCCAAAAGCCATCCCAGAGCCATTAAAGAGAAAAGGTGAAAGTCAATCAACCTAACGATTCAACGTCTGGGCTCCGAAAGGTGAGAATCAAGTGATTTGACTTATTTAAAACACAATAGAGAAAACAGGTCTGGCAGGAAAGGAGACTCTTGCTGGAGACTCAATAAATCAGTATATAAACTTTATCAGTTTATATACTATTGCTGTGGAAAAACTAAATTAAACTTTTAATAAAAATGTAATCCAACACTTCCCCCTTTGAGAGTTCTAATAACTCTCACAAAAATACAAATTTATACACTTAAAAGTTAATTCTTGTAACTTGTGTAAGTTACAGGTACGTATAACTTATTCTGTGTTGTGTCCTTGATTTACATGAGTGTCATAGTTCTTCTCAAAACCATAACTGTTGACACCTGCGACGCAGGGTGTAAAATGTCATATAAACTACATGATTACACAGAAAACCATGTAGCATAAGAGTGGAATTCTTGAAAGTCCATGGCGCCTGAATAGCTGTGAAGTCTGTTTCCTGTAACGTCCATTTCCCACGTAGAGTCGCTCTGATGACTCGTCCCTCATGAGGCTTGTTCATGGAAATCTGAGGTGATGCTTTACACCAGGTTTCTGCTTGCGAAGACATCAACACATACGAGTAACACAAGAAAACAAAGAAACAGCAGAACAGCAATATTCATGCATAGACTTCATCCTTCCATAAGTCATTTGATCGTATAGTGGTTTTAAGTCTAACTTTTATCAAAGTACACTTAAAAGTTCATTCTTGTAACTTGAAAAAGTTACAGGCACAAACATGATCTGTGTTGTTCATCTGTAATTGCATGCTGACACAGAAACATAACATGCAACTAGGGTCCGTGAATTTTCTGCGTTGTGTATTTTTTTCTTTTTCTTTGGTGATAGTTCGTTCAGCAGTGGGTCTGGTTGTCTTCTTGAGGTTGGGGCTTCATACGCAGATGAGACGGTCGTTGCATATGGATCTTGAAAAAGCCATCAAGTTTTATCTGCACACTGTAAGACAGAAAACAGAAAAACAGAGAGCAGTATTTCTTCAAAACACTACGGTTGTAGCAGTTTAAACATTATGGTTCTATCGTTTTCAGAGTCTACTGTTGTCGTTTCATGCTTTCCCTATTTCTTAATTGATTTGACACCTATGGACCAGTGAGGTAAGGATGGACTAAATCGGGAAAGGCCTATGAGGTAGTGTCTTCACCCTGGGTTCACCCCCGAACGCATGTTGCGTCCAGATCCTCCCAGGGCACCCCACTTGTCCGTGTCCTATCCTGTCCCTGTGTTGTGTGCACACTGTAGAGTGTGTGAGAAAATTGGCACATTTCCATTCTCCAGTGAAACATCAGTCCTAATAAACATCATTAACAGAGGATGGTTGTCTGACTGCAATATTCTATGGCATAACATTTAAGGCTGTGAGTCTTACTTAATGTCCCCCAAACAAAGGCTGTGACAGTCACTAAGTCTTTCATCTTTGTTGTGAGTTACTGGGGAGATTAAGCAATCACAGCCCAAATGGTTAACACCTCAAAAAGCTTAGCCACGAGTCCAATGACGAGGGGAGGGGTTGCTTTAAAGTAGCAAACAAATGTAGTAAGAGCTGCATAACATTGTTAACTTGTCTTAAGTTATTTTTGTTTTTTCTACATTCATTTCCAAAATGTCCGTGCTTACCACAGTAAGAACAACTGGCTTCTCTAGGACTTTTGCGTTTCTTTGGCTTCTCTGAGTTGACCATAACAGAAACTGCTGCAATTCTTACTCTCTCTTTGACATCAGAATCTCTTTCCCAAATAGCTAAACTGTCCAAGTTGTCTTGCAGAGTTCTCGTACACCATGTGATGTTTAAGTAAGGCAACGCCTTTCTGTGTTCTGGCAAAAGACAATGAAACCATGTGCGAACCAAAGGACCATTATGACCTAACACCTTTTCTGGAGTGTCGGCAATTCCGCTGTAAACGGCAGCGATCTGACAGAATCGTTCTGTGTACTCACAAACAGTCTCACCCTTCTTCTGTACACAATTGGTTATTTTTGACCAGTCCACGTTCGGTCCAACAATGTTCTTTAAAATTTTCAGAACTTCCTCTCTCAATTCATCTTTACTGGCTTGTTGCAGTTCAGAATTGTTTACAGCACTTTCAAAATCATTGAATTCTGACTCAGTCAAGATCTGTGATATTAGCTGAGTGACTTCAGCTAGAGTCATATCATAGAGCCGCATCTTTTTGGACAACTCTCTCCTAAACTCAGAAAAATTTATTTGCACTGATGGCAAACTTTCAGCAATTCTCTCAATATCTTTAGGAACTAAAGATGTTTTGACTGCTTGTGGCTGCAATATGGGGTTTGCAAATGGAACTGTATCAACACCTTTTCCCAGAGGCTTTTGTCTAGCTACGCACACTTCAACTGCATTTACATCTGCATTGACATTGTCCTCTATACTATCAAAAGACTGTAAATCAGGATAGCTTTCATCTGACTGTTGGTCTTCTAAATCACATTTGGTTGAGGCTTTGTTATGGCCCACCTTTGTCTTGAGACAGGACATGTGAGTCTGCAATTGTTTGATCTGATCTTTCAACTTATCAATACAACGAGCTTGTTCTTGTACAATGGATAAGCTAAATTCTCTGTGACAGAAGATAATGCCTTTGACATTTTTCTTGCGAATACTTTCTCCTAGTACCTTCTTACAATCTTCAATTGACCACACTTTTTCTGGATCAATGCCAAATTTCTTTGTTAAATTCAATCTGACTGGCTCAGTCACGATGGAGTCCATGTGCTCTGATAACAAAGACTTGAATTCACTATCGGTCCAAAAAGGTGTAATCTGTCTAGTACTTTTCCTAAACATTTTGTGAATTTCTGTTACCACAAACAAACACTAAAAAACTTCTCTCTACTGTCTTACAAAACAGAGGGTACAATCTTATTAGCACATGACGCTAACTCTTCTCTAGCTTACAGAGGATAGGTCTTCTCTAGCAAGAGCAAACACACAATATTAACATGTAACTGTTAATCTTCCCTGCCAACAACAGAGGGTAAATTTCATCTCTAAAAGCAAACTTTAGAGGCTTATCTTTAGTTAACCAAACTTCTACAGCTGTTTGTTAACTACTTCTCTGAACGGCGCAGAGGAAAACATTTGTACTGGTCTGCATTGGTTCTTTTAATGGAGTGAAACTCACCGAGTCTTTCATTTGTAGAGAAAGATTCCGTCTGGAAAAATTCAGTCTTTGAGATCTTTTTTTTGGAGCTTGAAGTTTTCAATCTGGATTCAGAAGATTCAGTCTGGAACTCAGTCAGCTTTGTTGAGATCTTTGAGCTTGAAGTTTCTTTGAGTTTCCTTCTTCTCCATCCGGGTCGCGGCAGCAAATTGTTGAAAACCTTTTTCTTCGTCGAAGCAAGAGACCAGGAGACGTTGGGGATCACGTTCAAACAAAGTTATTCTTTATTGAGGACTTTGCGTTGACGCGGCTGCAGTTCTTCCCAAATCAGTCTAACTAAAACATTATACATTGTAGCTATATACATTCCAAGGGGGAGGGATTACATAGAGGTGGAGACCCTGAACAAAGCATGCAAATGAAGTAGGAACACACCCTACTCTGAGTCCAATTGAATCAGCATAACTATTCACATGCTGATACTGGCCAGGAACTCCAATTCCAAAAGCCATCCCAGAGCCATTAAAGAGAAAAGGTGAAAGTCAATCAACCTAACGATTCAACGTCTGGGCTCCGAAAGGTGAGAATCAAGTGATTTGACTTATTTAAAACACAATAGAGAAAACAGGTCTGGCAGGAAAGGAGACTCTTGCTGGAGACTCAATAAATCAGTATATAAACTTTATCAGTTTATATACTATTGCTGTGGAAAAACTAAATTAAACTTTTAATAAAAATGTAATCCAACAATATCATATTGTGTTGTGCTTTGTAAGTAAAATTTACTTCTGTTTGTATTATTCTTTATTGTACGTCATTTGGATAAAATCCTTTGTTAAAATAATAAATGTTTGTTTAAGATATTGATATTATACCACTGGTCGATCTTTCTGTCATCCGTCATGAATCATGTCTGTCCTCTAGTGTGCAATGCTGATACAGCGGTTCAGTTTTATATATATATCTCATGTGAAATCTGTTGGTTCACACTGTATATGCAATGATTGATGTTCCAAATCAAATCTTCAGAGACCAGACTGAATCTGACCACAGATACAGCAGAAATCTGGAGAATTACACAGAGAGAGAGTTTGCACTTCAAACCATAATCTGACCAAATTTGTGCAGGAAAAACACAGTAAAAACTAAATTATCCTCTTACTGAATATATTAATCAATTAAACCAATTAATCCATCCTAAGTATGAACACTTATATTTAAAGTTCCATCTTTAAGAAAAGATACTAAGAAAATCTTCCTCTTGGGAAACAGACCAAAACATTTTGACTCATCTAGCATGAAAAGCTCTAGTCGGAACAGTGTAATATTATGTTGCATGTGAGGGGTCAAAGGTCACAGGTTTAACAGCCTGACCTACCAGCAGCACAATGAACTGGTATTGGTCTGACACTGAAAGACTCGCACATTTAAATTTAAAATGGTCATGCCCTCTTTTACCTTAAAAGTAAGGTGGAGACATAATAATAAAAAGATAATTTTCATGAGTCTATTCTTTGCATTTGTTTGTGTAGGTGGTGGTGTTGAAAAAAAAAAATAGCTGATGCCAACACAAGTATTTTATCATGATTTTGTGCAATTGTTTCTCAGTTTTTAATTTTTGAGGCCATGCATGCAATGTGAATATTAACAAAAATCAAACACAATAAACACAATAATGATATTGGTCTTTTAGAAGATATGCTTTCAAAGCTAGCTATTGCTAGCCTCTTCAAAATTGCCTACCTTACCTTTTACCAGAACACTTTATATACATATTTTCCATATTAATTAAAAAACTTCCAAATGACTCACTGGAACACAGACCCATCTCCAAGCACAATTACAGTAATGTAATGATTGTGTCTGCTATTAACTATTATGTTGTCAGTAGTGAAGATAAACAGTCCAGATGTTTCTCCTAATACAGACACTGTTGTGGCGCCATCTTGTGGCTGTCAGAATCTCATTGAATAACAAACACTCACTGACCCCAATGTAACTGATGGAGCTGAACACGATTGCTAACAATTATTATTTATATTTTTGCAACCAGCTGAACACCAGCTTAGCCAGACTGGAAACAAACCAAGACCTGCCAACCATCTTAGGCTAGCTTAGCTTAGCTTAGCCGTTAGCTTTTTTTTTTTTTTCACATCAAGATACTGATAAAGTAATTTCACTCACATATCACTTGAAGAAATCCATCCTGTCCTTTTAAATATCTGTATTATAAGAGTGCATTAAAATGATTGCTGTAGGCCTATGTGCAACTTAATCATCTTCAATCATTTTTTATTTGTAGCTGCTGTTCTAATAGTTGCTTGAAATATAATACAGGCCTATTGAAATATTACAGTGTTATATGTTATATGATGCTTTGTGTTCCTATAAGTGTAGTTACAACATCTACCAGCAGGGGCGAACAGGCCGTTCAATACTAACCAGAAGAGAAAACAATACACACGTGAGACACTTTTGTGTTTCATATACTATTAAAATTCTCATAAAAAATAAATAAAAGAAAGTGTTATGAATGTCCTTGTATTTTAAAAGCACATTGTAACTGTGAGGAGACCATTTCATGAATTCATCTCTAGAAACAAAGAGGATTGCAATCACCTTCACTATGATAAATATTAAAGACATTTAATCAGAGTTCAGTGAGGAATATAAAGTCTGTTGATATTTCCTGATCAAATATGCAGAATGAATAAAATACTGACAGTTTTCATAGGAGCTTCTAGTGATGATGATGATCAGATTGAGTCTGAATCAATATCAGAAACAGGATTAGACCTTGATCACATACTGTAGCATAGGAACATATTGAACACTGAATATACTTCCAAAAAAACTGAATTTCTACATTTCAGTTTTAAGGCCTTTAACACTGTAAAATAACATGTTGTTTTCCATGTTCAGCCACTAGTTGGCGCTCCAGCAGGGTCTTTAGGAGAGACGTACTGTCTGTACACCATTAAACTGAGTTAAAATTACTGAATCTGAAGTTTAACAAATATTCTGTTTCATGTATATTGGTCATAAACTGCTGATAAATATGAAATGTCCCATGATGATCAGCTCTCTGTGAGATGTTTGACCTTTTAACCTTTAGTCTAAATCATTCACAGTGACTTCCAGGATCACAATAAACACAGCTTCTTCATTCTTTAAAATGTTATTTATCAACATAATATGACTATGATATATTAATCAGATCTGAATGTCATAGTTCAGTATTAAAAACACAGTTTCCACTGCACTGGTCAGTTTCTGCTCTAGTTTTCACACTTCATCTCTCACACACTCGTTCAGATGCAGAAAAGCAGAAGTATCTGCAGCTCTTTGACACTTTTAGCTCCTGACAGCTTCAGAGTCATGTGACACTGTTTATTAATGTTTGTTTTATCAGAAGCGCATTAAACTGCAGCGTTTACGGTTAAAGTGTCTCTACACTTATAGTTCTTCTCTCTCATCTGCTCTCAGTTGATCACTTGCTTTTATATTTGCACAGAAACGCATGTTGTACCCAAAGACACAACTGAATCTGACTTCAACAACTGATAAAAAGACTGTGAAGAAACTTGATCAGGCCAAACACCTGTGGATCACAGGGTTCAACAGAGATGAATGCCGAAATGTGTTAAAATAGTCATGATGAGAGATAAAGATCAAGCTAAGAGCAGAGTGGAAAATAAACTGAAGGGATTCAAGTTCACACATTTATTTTTTGAGACCATGATTCACTTCAGTGGTCAACATCTTCCTAGAACTGTTTTACAGTGCGTTTTCAACAGAAACACTCGCAGCCATGATGAGATTAATGTTTGTCACCTTTTAAAAGACATAAAGTTTAAATATGAATTCACTGAATATAATTCATTCTTTTTATTGAATAGTTTTTCTTAATTGCATTGTAGTTTTAAGTTTCTGAATGAATAAATGTAAATATATGCAGAATCCAGAAGAAATATGAAGTGATTTTGTTTTATATCATAAGTGGATGTTTTTGTCAGTGGGATTTTCTTATAGATCTGCTATTCTCAGTTATATTAGTCTTGTTTGGAGCTCATGTAAAAGCTACATAAACACACATAATCTGAATCAGTTTTTGACAGTTTTTCATGTATTTATGTCACAAGACTAACAGAATAAAGATGTAGAAACAAATAAACAAAGAGTAGAGCTGTGTTTGTGATGTCTGCAAAGGGCAAGAATTAGGCAGATGAATATAAAGGATATTAAAACGTGTTTATTTAATATTGTACAAAAGGAGGCATACATTTATATATACAAAATATGAAATATAGATATATCCTTTTTTGTGTGGAATTTTTCACTATAAAACGTCACAGTGAGAGAGAGCTGTTGGTGAAATAACATGTTCATCCAGCAGGAGGAGCTTCAGCAGGGTCACTATCAGCAGAGACACACACACACACACACACACACACACACACACAGGACTGACACAAATGTCGAAAACAATACAAACATAAACAAAACTAAAACACTGCTCAAAAGCTATGACATAAATCCATTAATATCACTTAATATTGAATATAATACTAAAGTTACATTGTTTGACCTTTTGACCTTGATTTAATACCACATTACTCGTTCACAGAACCTTTAAATGATACAAAACACAAATAAAAGTACATCTGGAACAATAATATGAGAAGCGTGACTTTACCTGTGACTACCATGATCTTACTAATTACTACAATTAAACTTTGAATTTTACACAAGACATGCGTTTTAAAGACTGCCAAAGGCCTTATAGCATGCTTGACGGTCACCATGTACAAATTCAGACATTTTTACTGTAGCATTTTGAAATTGTGGACCCTTGAATTTGACAGATATGACAATACAGTTAGATAAGCCATTGCATTGTTGGCCCATTTAGAGGTGCTATATCTCAGCTGTTTTTAAGGGTGCGTTGAAAGTTGCACTCGGGCCTTCCCAGCAAGCACATTTACGTTGTGGCAACGTCTATGGCATGTTGCATTGCTACTATGGCAATGTCGCTGTCTACGTGCTCACAACATTGTAACAACGTAGAATTGTAAGATGCAACAGGGCTGGAGCAACGATGTTGCGCGACATTCAGCAACTGCAAAACGATGTTCTGACAATTTAATGCTAGATATATAGATATCACCAATTAATTATGTTATGTTTTGTGGTTAATTTTTAATTAGTCAAATGTTAGATAATGATATACTTTTTAAATATTGTTTATCCTTATTATGTATGGGCCTAACAGTAAATACATTATAATCAACACCTGCAAGAGTACACTTTGAAGAGTAAAAATTACATAGAAGGTTAACTAATTCAACTTTATTAAAACTGCATTATGATAATCAAATTGCACTTCCAAAAGTATATATATATATATATATATATATATATATATATATGTACATATATAGGCTATATATACATATACGAATATACAAATTTCTTTTAAGTATAATAAATAAAACATAAAAAGCAGAGGCAGATCAGAACATTTAATGAACAAAACCGGGTTCTGTACATGGCAGACAGGGGAGCGTGTTGAAGAATTTCCCTTGTCTCATGTAAAAGTCTGAATGCTGTAATGCCCAGCAGAAAATAGGTCACAAGAGATAAGAGAATTTGAAAAGTACCCAAAAGTCTGTAAATGCAGGTGTTGGCATGTGCTGGCAGAAAAACATGTTTTTTGAGATGTTCCACCAATAGAAGAAGGTTTAGGGAGAGATGTAGCTAATGGGGGCAAGGCAACAAGGAGTGACAAAGAAGAAGAGATAGATATGAGGGTGCCCATTGGGCATCTAGCGATAAGAAAAAGTATAGGACATGAACACTGACCATTGTAAACTCAGATGTCCAGATGGCCAGCCGGCTTCTCACTTTGTTGCTTGTCAATAAAGTTAATTCTTCTGACCTGGAACCTCGACTCTGAGAAACTTCTTTGTGACCTGAACCAAGGACTTCAAATTTGCTATAACTTAATAACTACTTTGAGACCTGAACCAAAAATAACTATGAATTTGCCACAACAAGCGTAGTTGAAAGCCGTGCGATAAAGGTCGCTAAGCTAACCGGAATCAGTCCAGGAAACATCAACAAATCCAGAGGAAAAATGCAAGCCCAGAAACCAGTAAGCAGGCATGAGTCCGAAACCAGGTAGACAATCCAGGACCAGAGAGGGTGGCACTGCGGGCACAGGTAAACTTGGCAGAGAACAAAGCGAATCTGAGCTTCACATGACTATACAGGGAGTGACTAGCGTGAGCAGACATGAGAAAATCTAGCAAAGAAACCAATGAGACTAAATAGCAGACAAATCAAAGGAAAAAATAAACAGGTGTGTGAGCGGTTACAAATTTTTTTTTTCTCTGTGCGTTTCCAAAAAAAAAGAAAAAAACAATAATTGGAACAAGTACGTCAGTAATGTCACTGTCTGTTCGGAGTGCTGAAATGTCAATTATAGCTATTCATCATTAAAGTCATTTTGGCTTCATTATGGCTTATAACTTTTGGCATAAAGTTAAAATATTTGTCATACCTGACCAGAAGATGTTTAACACTTTTCCTAACGGTAAGGATTAAAGGAATACTAAAATAATAAATATAGCTAACGTTAGCATACACTGGCACTGTAATTTACACAAGATTGCAAACTCCATGAATTATCAGCTAACATTATTCTGTCCCTTCAGTTAGCCAGATTGTGTTTGAAAAATTGCGTATCGTATTTATCTGAGGTAAATTAAACGCAATACCCAAGTATCCTTGCTCGATGAAGAATGAGACGGCCCAACGGTCGGTTGGAATTTAAAAGGCTGATTTGTGCTTCAGAGCAGTGACGAGTAGCCTACATACAGTATCATCCAGTGGTTGTCCAGACACCCTAGGCACAACCTTAAGCAATGGCCCTGAATGGTGGTTCAATGTCAATTGTGACAATGCTGTAACAACATTCACCACACAACATATAGCAATCTTTTGGCCATGTTGTTAAAACGTTGTTAAAAGGTTGGGTACCTTGTGCCAACGTTCTGTGTTTGCTGGGTTATACCAAATGTGCTTTCCTGTCACCATGCTCATTTTTGGAGATTTTTTTAGTGTAACATTTTGAAATTATGGACCCATGAATTTGACAAACACGAAAGTACATTTAGAAGAGCCATTGCATTGTTTGCTCGGTTGGGGACGCTATATCTCAGCTGTTTTTGAAAGTGCGTTAAATCTGGTTTGCATTGGTGACATCATATGTAAATGATATGCGGCCCGTGAGACTTGCACTTGGACCATAGTGCGGCCCAGTGGAAAAAAAGGTTGAGAACCACTGCTATAGACAGTGGAGTCATCTTTGTGTGGTCTACATTTTCTAGATTTATTCTCCCTGTCAGCAGTTCACCTTGGCTTGAATAATTACAAATCTACCAGCTGGATTCTTGATAATATCCTGAACTTGAAAAGGCATGGATTTATGTATCAAGATCATAATTCCCCTATAGCTTGTGTGTTATAATACGCTGAAAAAAACTTCCCATGCCACACCTTTCTATTTTCACAACATCTTCCTTCGACATGTGTCTCTCTTGCAGAACACCAATGTAGTTGCTTGATTCTATGCATTACCTGTTTTATCTTTTATTAATTTACCCAAACCTCTGCATTTCCAAGACTGAAGTTTAATTCTACCTACTTGTGACATTTCTTTAATATTAAGTCAAATATTGCCTGAAGGTATGGAAGCATATGGGTAGCAATATTCAATTTGAAATGTAATATACAAAATGAAAATGCAATATGTAAGATGACAATGCATTTCTGTATTTAAATTTACATTTTCCATTACATTTGTGCAACGTTTGGTGCGAAATGAAATGAAAATTTAATTATATAATTTCCATTTGCCATTTTATTCACTAGTTTTAATATGTAAATTGAATACATACTTTAACGCTTTATAAGTCGCAAAATGAAAATGAAAATGTATTACAGAAATGATTAGATATGTTTAACATGTTCAAGCAAAAACTGTAGCAAAATTATCATTTAAATGTTATTTTTCTTAATTACATTTACACTCACAGTTAAGACACTTGCGATTGCATTTCCATTAAGTTTCCCGCAATGAATGTAGAAAAATTCAATGCGCAATTTGAAAATGCATTCTGAGCCGATCACGTGCCCGTCCCGTCCCGTCCCGCCCTGTCAATTACTAGATCAAGGCTGGGCTTGGCAACAGGGAAACATAGGCTATGTTATGTATTTTGAGGTGTTGGAAGGAAACATGAAGGCGGCAGAGCTGATACGAGCGTTAAATTCACTGGCAGAGGAAGTGAAGCGTGAACAGAGAAATTACAGTGTTTCTGAAGATTATTACGCATCTGCAGGTGATAGAACCAGTATGTTGTTGGAACGTCTGGGAGAATGTTCTGCCTTATCAGGCGTCGACACCCGTTTGGTGTCAACATTATCCTGAGCTGTTGTCTGATGCTGGACTGTGTTAATGATGGTTTCGTTTTGTATAAAATATTCTCATTGTCTGATACATGCTTATCTTTATTCTTATTACTATTGACCATAATTACCCAATAATGTTGGAGATCTTATAGTTTTCCTTACAAATGCATAATTTAGGCCTAATTACTCTGAGATCACATAATATGACGGGTCAAATTCATAGCTGTGACCGCTCTTTATTTCACCATAACTGATAATGTTCAATAAAGTGACTCATGTGTGACCATCTCTGTTTATGCAGCTGTATAATCATAAAATATGAGGCTGACATGCGAGTCCCCTTTCTATTTTATAAAGTATATTGATCAGATATTAATAAATATGTACAGGGTCACAGAATCTGACCGGTAAAATTTATTGACCTAGTCTTTTTTGGGTGAATGTGGAGCTCGGCTGCATTCCAGTCCACTTTTAGACATGCACTTGTGAATTTTATACCAGAAAAATATTTAAAAAATTATTCTATGTTGGCTTATTCCCTTGTCACGTAACCTTTTTACAAACTGCATCGTAGCTTCTCTGCTTTCTGTCAACCTCAGCAGACAAGTCAGGGAAAAAACAGAGATTCTTTATACTAGAATAGTTAGGACTAGAAGTGAGGAGATGGGGTGGTGGAGGGATGCTGATAAACTGTCAACGAACAGAGGGAAGTCTGCTGTATAGGCTACCTCTTAATGTTAATTGAGTTGATTAACTGAATGATAATTAGGTAAATAATCTGAACGTGCTCCTAACAAACTTTGTTAATAAAACATCATGTAATGACATTTTGCTATTAATATGTTTATAAGCAACTGAAAAAAGCACAAATGTCGGGGCATGTCAAAACTTCTCCAGGGCCTCAAAACCCCCTCAGACCTGAAAGGTTAATCATCATATAAATCAAAGATTTTTAACATTACTGAATGAAATGTTGAGCCCATGAAGAGACATAAGACTGTGTAAGCTCTTGTGGTGTTTATTAACACGATTGGCGCAATTTGTGTTTTGAATATCTTTCTGAATATGATCCAAAAGTAGTCTTTGATAACGCAATTTTCTCAGCTTTTTGTTTAAAATGTTACTTTTTTAAATGAAACGTATACACATGCAAGTTTTGATAAATAAGGAATGCATTAGGTATAATAATAATAATATTTATTTTTTTAAAGCAGAGCCTCTGATATTTATTTTTGTATATTTTATGTTCAGATATTCATACACTGGATATTCTGAAAATCATCAAAAATGCTGGCTCTGGCTGGCAAAAAAAAAAAAAAAAAAAAAAAGAAGAGGGGCAAAGAGTTGTATATTGACATGTATATTTGTTATAAATCTTTTTCCTAAAGTTTAGTGTCCCAAGATGATCAACTCTCTGTGTGTGATGTTTGACCTTTAGTCATTCAGGGTGACATTCAGGATCACAATAAACACATCAAAAATCTGTTACAAGTGGAACAAAATGCACATAAATCATGTTTAAAATGGTAATATTGTGGAAAAGAGTCAAATTGATTAATCAGAATTTAGTCATCTCTTCGGTCTTCTCAAATGTTTGCAAAACAACGCAAACGCGGATAATAGTTTAGACAAGGGATGTCCGATCCTGCTCCTGGAGGACCAGTATTAAGCAGAGCTTAGCTATTACCCTAATTAAACACTCATGATCTAGCTATTAAGGTCCTTAGGAGCACTAAAAACTTCCAGATATGTGTGTTGGTACAGATAAACTCCGCAGGAAAGTGGTCCTCCAGAAGCAGGATTGAACACCCCTGGTTTAGTGTTCATTATTTTTCAAGAACATAGTTTTATAATCTTCAAAAAGGTTTAAAAGAAGCTTATTCAAACATCATTGTTCACTATTAAAAACAAACTATCCACTGGTCAGTTTCTGCTCGTTTTCACACTTCATCTCTCTCTCACGTTTACATGCAGAAAAGCAGAAGTAACTGCAGCTCTTTGACACTTTTAGCTCCTGACAGCTTCATTTTCGTGAAGGACTGCTTATCAGCATTTATTTTAGCATAAGTGCATTTAACCGCAGTGTGTTTAGAGATTAAAGTGTCTCTGCACTTACAGTTCTTCTCTCAACTGCTCTCAATTGATCACTTACACAAAACATGTTTTTTATATGTAAAGTATTCAGATTGTCATATTAAACTCATCTCTTGCTGAAAAGCGTTTCATGTGTTGATTCAGTGACTGATGCAGGTGATGTTCTGATGCTCTGTGGAGTTTCATTAGTTTGATCTATCTAAACCAAACAATGATTTTAACAGCTGAAATGACAGATAATGCCAAACATCTGTGGATCATGGGGTTAAACAGAAATGTATGCAAAAAAAATGTGCTAAAATAGTCATGGTGAGAGACAAAGATCAAACTAAGAGCAGAGTTGAAAAAAACACCCTGAAGAACTGACTTAAGTTCACATTTATTTTTGCAACTGTGGACAATTTAATTGTTCTTAGTTTTTCATTTCCCACTATATTTACAGTGTGTGCAGAATTATTAGGCACGTTGATTTTCTGATCATATTTTATTCCCAGGAACATTTTGCCAATTCCAAACCATATTAATCTTAATAACTACTATTAATTTTGTATTTAATCATTTATAAGTGATATTTAATTGGTCATGAAGGCTGGAAATGAAAAACGCCTTATATTCAGGTGTGCAGAATTATTAGGCAAGTTTTTTTTACAGATAAAATAAGCCAAAAAAGAGATTTAACAAAGACTAAAAAGTCAAAAATGATTAAATCCCCATGAGAAGAGTGCAATACTAATGCAATACTAGAGATTGCAGTTAAGGCATGACCATTGGACAGTGAAATGCTCATTAGGTCAGCAGGGTCAGACAAAAACAGGTGGAGAAGAAAAGACACATGTTAACTGCAAAAGAATGAAGCATTAAGGTGAAGAATTAAGTGTGAAACCATCAGGAACCCTTAAGTCTCCAGCGCCACCATTTTCCAGAACTGTAACCTACCTGGAGTCTCCAGAAGAGCAAGGTGTCAGGATTTTTTGAGATGTGAGCAGATATGTACAGGCAGCACATAATTGAAAACACTAAACATACTCATAAAGTTGATCCATAAATGGAATTTATTTGTATTTTTTTTTTTTTCATTTTTTTTTTTTTTTTTTCATTTTTTTGAGCAATTTCATACTTCCGGTTTGAAAAGCAAAGTCGAAGCAACGTCACAGATTCTGACATCAATGCGTAATACCGGCAAGTTCCGGAGTGGTGATTGGCTGCCAGGGCTCCAGAAAGGGCTGGACGAATAAGCTGACGTCAATAGTTTTTGCATTTATTTATGACAAAGAGCTCATTCGATCTAATAACTGTGCATGTTACTGTATGCATGCATGAGATATAATTGAGGCATTATGCATGAGACAGTATCACTTGTGTCGGATGGTAGATTTTGCTGTATTTGGCCGAACGATTGTTTGGGTGGCCAATGTATTCGATTTATCTCATACATAAAATAATTAAGTTTGACCAGAGTTCGTGTGGGGAGAAGAATTTATTGAAGGTTTGTACTGTAGCAGTTCTTCAGCAGTGTTGGTAGCGTGTCGGCCTTCAAAGAATCTTAACCCAAAGTTCTGTTTGTGTGACAGTACTTTATTTATGAAGAGAAAAGGGCTACAAAGGAAAACTGTTAGGACGTCCCACAGGAGATTGACCTACACTGCAATCTACTCTGAGCAATGTTGTTTCTTTGTCATTCACACCCATCAGTTTCTATGGGCCATATGTCTGTATGGGCCATTTGGTTCACACCTTTACAGACACTGTTTCAGTTGATTGCATCTTGAGGCACAGTAACAATGTAAATGCATCTGACTAAAGTTAACTGAAAAACATATAATCTTTCAGCATTTGTCTTCCCTCATTGTTTAGAGACATGGGTTTTAAATGTTTGTTTTCTATGTGCAACAACACAAAAGTGTTTGCATTTTTTCCCCGAGATGCATTAAGAGCTGGAGTTTTACTACAAACACATAGATAATATGACCATAATATTTAATATGTAAGAATATGCGCATGAGAGTGGTTTCAGTGCACGACGCGATAAGTTTAACAACCCTCACCACGTGGATCATAGATCATATACAGACCAGAAGAAGTGTGTTTCAAGTTGTTAAAGTGCCCTTATTATGCTATTTAAAGTCTCCTAATTTTGTAAATATATACAGTTGTGATTCTGAGGAGCAAGCTCGTCCAAATGACCCATCTTTCAAGAGCAAGCGTTTTGCTAATCCTGCGGTGAACTTAGAGATTTGAGAAGCAGTCTTCAGTAAAATTACGTGTTTGTGGGCGTCAAGTTATTTGCAGGCAGACAACGTGCAACATAGGTGCCCTTATTAGTATACTTCTTTTAAACTTAAAAATAAGAAAGTATACTTTCAGTCTACTTTGTATGTATTTCGCAGAAATATACTTTAGGCCTATGTACTTAGAAATATACTTCAAATTGCACTTAAGTATACTTGACTTATACTGACAGAAAAGTCTAAGTATATTTGGCCTATACTTGTTGATCGAGATATACTTAAAAGTATGCTTAAGTATTCTAAGTACTCTTGGCTTGTACTTGTGTTTACTATTTTGATTGAGTAGCTTATTAAATACTTTTTTTTTAACTTAATATTACACACTGTCTTATAAACATTTTCATGTTTATATAGTAACAAGCTTTCGGGTGGAATAGCTTATATAGTAAATTAAATGAGCATGGAACTGAACCTGATCTTGTACACAGCGATAATAATACGTTTATTCAAATGTTCTATTAGTATACTTCTTTTCAACTAAAAATTAGAAAGCATACTTTCAGTCTACATTTTATGTACTTCTCAGAAATATACTTAAAATCACATGTGTACTTATACTGAGAGAAAAGTATATTTGGCCTGTACTTGTACTCAATCTTTTGATCGAGATATACTTAAAAGTATAATTAAGTATTCAAAGTATACTTGGCTTGTAGTTGTGTTAACTCTTTTGATCGAGCAGCCTATATACTTTTTTTTTTTTTTACATATACAGTCATATACATGTTTTTCATATACAGTCTTATGAAACTTACATTGTTTGAAAATATTGATTAGAATATTGATATAAAACAGATATGTTTCTAATTCTGTGTACCTGAATTTTTGTGTAGGCTAGTCCACTGGTAGTGTATTGGAATTTACTCTAATTCTACTTTTCCCCACCATTGGAATTTACTCTAATTCTACTTTCCCCCAGCACTGACTGAATTTTCCAGCTATCCATGTTTTCACTGTTATACGGTAGGGGGCGATATGACACATCTTCTAGTACAGAATCTCCAGATCAAAACACAGGAGAAGAAGAAGCTGAAACAAGTGATAGTATACAAGTATCAAAATAGTAAACTACTAGTATACCCATGAGTTCACTTGCAGTACAAATACATAATTATGAACTAGTTGTGCACTTAAAGTTTACTACTGTTACACTTATAGTACACTTAAACATATACTTTTATATACTAAAAGTGGGCCAATTTTGTTTGTTGTCACTTTCAGTCATTTGTCATGTGGTGATTTTTCAGAGCTCATTTTGTATTGCTTTCATTTTGTTTTCATTGTTTTTGAGGGTTTGTTTTAAATGTTGAGGTCCATGTGTGTTTGTATGAGAAGGTTGAGGATACATTCACAGGCTTGTCTAACATGATTAAGTTAGCTTATGACCAGTTTGTTAAATAAAATAAGACTTATCTAGTTTTGCCATGCTGCTTGCTTCCAATATACAGTAAAGTGGATCATACTTGTTTGGGCTTGCGAGCCGGCCAAAGAGTGGACGAGAAGCCGCGTCTAGGACAACTTGTATCGCACATTGGACGCGCACTTTCTCAGTTTATGGCCAGCAATAAAAATGGCAGCCGGTGTGTATACACTCATAGAGAATACCCCTTTAACGTTACATTTTGAGTGGATGAATGATGAGCGTGAGACGCCGAAATGGATGCCAATAAGATTCTGAATGGAAAGTTTAATTTAAAAAAAGTGGCCAAATGGTTCAATTGACAAGACCAAAGTGATCTGTGTGTTTTGTCGTTGTGAACTGAGCTATCATCGCAGCACGTCCAGTCTGAAATACCACTTGATGGCCAAGCATACACACAGCTGATGCGAATTCTCCGCCTCCTCATCAATATCAGGACCTCGTCAGTATTTTTTTCACCCTTTTATTGATGGACAGTGTTACATTGTGTGAGAGATTATTTGCTCCAAGTGAGAATGTTAGTGTGAAATTGAACACTACAGTATATGCCAATGTTGTTTTCAATAAAAAACATTTGCAGAAAGCAAGCCGATCCACTTTTCCATGTTGATAAGAGCATTTAAATGAGAAAAAAAATAATGTGACAAAAAGAAATCAAGAGACATTTAGAACAGATAAAAATGTGTGATTAATTGCGATTAATCGCAAGTTAACTATGACATTAATGCGATTATTCATCCATCCATCCATCCATCCATCTTCTTCCGCTTATCCGAGGCCGGGTCGCGGGGGCAGCAGTCTAAGCAGGGATGCCCAGACTTCCCTCTCCCTAGACATTTCCTCCAGCTCTTCCGGGGGGACACCGAGGCGTTCCCAGGCCAACCGGGAGACATAGTCCCTCCAGCATGTCCTAGATCTTCCACGGGGTCTCCTCCCAGTGGGACATGCCCGGAACACCTTCCCGGGAAGGCGTCCAGGAGGCATCCGGAAAAGACCACCTCAGCTGACCCCTCTCGATGTGGAGGAGCAGCGGCTCTACTCTGAGCTCCTCCCGAGTGACCGAGCTTCTCACCCTATCTCTAAGGGATCGCCCAGCCACCCTGCGGAGAAAGCTCATTTCGGCCGCCTGTATCCGGGATCTTGTCCTTTCGGTCATGACCCACAGCTCATGACCATAGCTGAGAGTAGGAACGTAGATTGACCGGTAAATCGAGAGCTTAGCCTTGCGGCTCAGCTCCTTCTTCACCACATTACTGCAGAAGCTGCACCGATCCGTCTGTCAATCTCCCATTCCATCCTTCCCTCACTCGTGAACAAGACCCCAAGATACTTGAACTCCTCCACTTGAGGCAGGAACTCTCCACCAACCTGAAGTGGGCAAACCACCCTTTCCCGACTGAGAACCATGGCCTCGGATTTGGAGGTGCTCATCCCAGCCGCTTCACATTTTGATTCTCATCCCAGCCACTTCACACTCGGCTGCAAACCGTCCCAGTGCATGCTGAAGGTCCTGGTCTGATGGGGCCACCACGACAACATCATCCGCAAAGAGCAGAGATGAAATCATGTGGTCCCCAAACCTTTTTTTTTTTTTTTTGCCCACCTCCACCCCCCCCTCTCCGGAGGACAACTTTATTTTATTTTTATTATAAAATATATTTTTTGCAATATATTTTTTAAGTACATACACAATATATTACCTTCGAATTACATTTATAGTCAGTGCATTAGACTGTTGTCCTACCATAATCTTTCACCATATTTTTTAGTAAGATCCTGGATCCTTATAAAGGCATGGGGGATTAGAGCACCACATACAGAGTAAAACACAAAACACTTCTTTTTCTTCTTTTCCTTCGATGCTGAACTCATTTTTCTTCTTTTACATTGTCCTTCAGTGGTCCTGATACAGAGTGAATCCAGCGGGCAGAATGAATCTGAGTCTTGAAGTGGTATTTTAGTGGGTTGCTCCAAAGATTCGGGGCCAAGACTGGAGAGAGACCTATAACTTGACTGCTCTGGCTTAGGAAAGACCTGGAATCGAGACTGCCGGGACGCAGACTGGTAACAGGCTTGTGCTGACTGCAGGCCACTGGGCTGGTCCCCAAACCTGACACCCTCCGGCCCCTGGCTGCGCCTAGAAATTCTGTCCATAAAAATTAGGAACAGAACCGGCGACAAAAGGCAGCCCCGCCGGAGTCCAACATGCACCGGGAACAAGTCTGACTTACTGCCGGCAAGGCAAACCAAGCTCCTGCTCCGGTCGTACAGGGACCGGATAGCCCTTAGCAAAGGGCCCCGAACCCCATACTCCCAGAGCACCCTCCACAAGATGCCGCGAGGGACACAGTCAAATGCCTTATCCAAATCCACAAAGCACATGTGGATTGGTTGGGTAAACTCCCATGAACTCTCCAGCACCCTGGAGAGGGTATAGAGCTGGTCCAGTGTTCCACGACCGGGACGAAAACCACACTGTTCCTCCTGAATCCGAGGTTCTACTATCGGCCGTAATCTCCTCTCCAGTACCCTGGTATAGACTTTCCCGGGGAGGCTGAGAAGTGTGATCCCCCTATAGTTGGAGCACACCCTCCGGTCCCCCTTCTTAAAAAAAGGGACCACCACCCCGGTCTGCCAGTCCAAAGGTACTGTCCCCGACGCGATGCTGCAGAGGCATGTCAGCCAAGACAGCCCCACAACATCCAGAGACTAGAGGTACTCAGGGCGGATCTCATCCACCCCCGGTGCCTTGCCACCGAGGAGTTTCTTGACTACCTCAATGACTTCAGCTTGGGTGATGGACGAGTCCACCTCCAAGCCCTCAGCCTCTGCTTCCTCAATGGAAGACGTGACAGTGGGATTGAGGAGATCCTCGAAGTATTCCTTCCACCGTCCGATGATATACCCAGTCAAGGTCAACAGCTGCCCACCTCCACTGTAAACAGCGTTGGTAGGGCACTGCTTCCCCCTCCTGAGGCGCTGGATGGTTTGCCAGAATCTCTTCGAGGCCAACCGATAGTCCTTCTCCATGGCCTCACCGAACTCCTCCCAAGCCTGATTTTTTGCCTCCACAACTACCCGGGCTGCAGTCTGCTTGGCCTGTCGGTACCCATCAGCTGCCTCAGGAGTCCCACAAGCCAGCCAGGCCCGTAGGACTCCTTCTTCAGCTTGACGGCATCCCTTACTTCTGGTGTCCACCACCAGGTTCGGGGATTGCCGCCTCGACAGGCACCGGAGACCTTACGGCCACAGCTCCGAGTGGCCGCGTTGACAATGGAGGTGGTCCACTCGGACTTCAGCTCCTGGATCTGGTCGAAGCTCTGCCGGAGGTGGAAGTTGAAGATCTCTCTGACAGGGGATTCGGCCAAACGTTCCCAACAGACCCTCACAGTACGTTTGGGTCTGCCGAGTTTGTCCAGCTTCCTCCCCCGCCATCGGATCCAACTCACCACCAGGTGGTGATCAGTTGACAGCTCTGCCCCTCTCTTCACCCGAGTGTCCAAGACATATGGCCGGAGGTCAGATGAAACAACCACAAAGTCGATCATCGACCTCCGGCCTAGGGTGTCCTGCACTGATGGACACCCTTATGCTTGAACATGGTGTTCGTTATGGACAAGCTGTAACTAGCACAGAAGTCCAATAGCAGAACACCACTCGGGTTCAGATCAGGGGGGCCGTTGAAGTCCCCCAGTAGAACGACGTAGTCCCCAGTCGGAGCACTTTCCAGCACCCCTCACCCAGAGTCTCCAAGATGGCCGGGTACTCTACACTGCCGTTTGGCCCATAGGCACACACGACAGTGACAGACCTATCCCCGACCCGAAGGCGCAGGGAAGCGACCCTCTCGTTCACCGGAGTGAACTCCAACACATGGCGGCTGAGCTGGGGGGGCTATAAGCAAACCCACACCAGCCCGCCGCCTCTCACCATGGGCAACTCCAGAGTGGTGAAGAGTCCATCCTCTCTCAAGGAGTGTGGTTCCAGAGCCCAAGCCGTGCGTGGAGGTGATCCCAACTATCTCTAGTCGGAATATCTGAACCTCACGCACAATCTCAGGCTCCTTCCCCGCCAGAGAGGTGACGTTCCATGTCCCTAGAGCTAGATTCCGCGTCCAGGGATCGGATTGTCGAGGCCCCCGCCTTCGACTGCCGCCCGATCCACTAAGCACCGGCCCCTTACGGTCCCTCCTGCAGGTGGTGGGTCCACTGGATGGCGCCCCCACGTCGCTCCTTCGGGCTGAGCCCGAATACGAGCCCCAACCCCGGGCCTGGTTCCAGGGTGGGGCCCCGGCTGCGCCATGCCGGGCGACGTCACGGTCCTCAAATTTATAGGCATCATAACAGTAGCAGCTTGTCACTCCGACTCTGTCAAAACCTTGCTAGGCTGATCATTTTCGTAGAGAGAATGGCAGAAGTTAAACCAAATTATGTCATTGATTTACAAAAAAAAAAACTTTCACAAGGCGTTCGCTGGAAGAAAAAAAAGGATGAAGGATCTCCGACCGGACCAACCCGATTTATAGATCCAGCAGCAGGCCAGTGACAACGAAGCTACACCTGGAGCTTCACCTGCGCTTGTTATGAGAAACGGAGGTGGCTGGCTTTATTTGCTTATTTGTTATGCTGTTCAATTCATTGCATTTTGATGTTCATGTCATGTATTTGTACTCAGTATATAATCTAACTGTACATATCTGTTCTGTTACAGTTAGTAACTGAAGTGTAGATCACATTTGTACAATTATATGAAAAAAAGATGACTGAAATAAATGATAAACTCTAAAATTTCAACTTTTATCTTTTTCAGGTTTGATTCTAATCATAATGTAACATTATTTGAAAAAACTAAATTTCAGTACAAAAAACTTTTTTGTTGTTAGAATTGTGATTTCATAAATTTAGATATGAATCCAACTGGAAAATCTTGTGAAAAGATATCTTTCAGTTAGTCAAATAGCATATAGTGGAGCTCTATAGCCATCTAGTATCTAAAATGATCATTTTTTACTTTTAAAAATACATTTTACAAAATATGGGCAAAAAGTTTACACTAAACCATGTAAAATTATCCATGTTATCCCCATGAATGAAAGTTAGAAATATGGGTCTTTTATAAAGTGAATTTGATAATTTTATAAAGTGCTGTGAATATCTTAAATGCAAAGTGAGTGTTTTGATGAGGCTAATGTATTACAGTTTATTCCAACTGCTTACACACAAAATCTTTTCATGTCACACGATTTTTGAAACCTCTCACTCAAAGTGCAAAACTACATACCAAATCTCCAAAACCATAAGCTATTTCTCAGCCTTTGACTCAGTTTTCAATTGCATTAAACACTTTTTTCAAAACACTACACACAATTCTCTACCTAAAACACAAAAATCTAACAGGAAGTGACTTGCTTTCCTTTTCCAAACACAACCAATCAAAATGCTACACTTATTCACCAGGTCACACACACACTCCTCATATGTGCAAACATGAATTGCTTAACTGATCACTAACCAATCACTGCTTTACTTTAGTATATGCCTAAATAGGTCAAAGGTCAGATGATCTGTTTTGAACAATGGATTCCTTTATCAATAATCAATACACTGAAATATAAATGTGTGCTGCACATTGCATGTTTATATGAGTTTACCATAATTTAATGAACAGACAAAATATTTTGTTGTGACCAAAAGTGGATATCGATATCAGTCTAAAGGAATCAAAAAGCGTGATTTAAATCAACAACCGTTAATTTAATTTAATTTCAAAGTAATACAGTGTAAGACACAAATGTCAATATAATAATCAGTACATAATTTGCAAACAAACAGAATCAGAGAGTTTGATCATTGATCTGTGATTAAACATGTATAAATCACCTCCGTCATTTCAGAATTCTGTAAGAAACACAAACACAAACGGTCAAAGGAGAAAAACAAGCCTGATGTTTCTGATGCAAAAACTGCAGGAGCTCAAAATTAATAAATGACAGAAATTTGCTGCAGATTCATCGCTAGATATTACGGCTCATGAGTCAGTGTTTCTCACACTGAATGATGGTGTTTGTATATAATGGAGGGTCTCTGTCTTTTATGTTCTTGGGACTTTTATTATGAAATGTTAGAAGACAAGAGCAGCGTTCATAACAGTGACAAAAAATAAAAGCAAGTGTGACTGTGGGGAAAAAAACATGTTCAACATCAGATATCAGGACAAGAGCATATACAGGGCTAAATAAGTCAGAGATTTAGCACAGGAAGCTGATGATATATTTATAATGGAATAACAGCTCTGAATAGGCAATGTCAGTCCCGGAGCTCCACTGTCCTGCAGAGTTTCGCTACAACCCTGATAAAAACTCCCCTGCCTATTTCTAGTAATCCTGAAGACATTGGTCAGCTGGTTCAGGTGTGTTTGATCAGGGAAGGAACTAAACTCTGCAGGACAGCGGCACTACTGGACCGACGTTGCCTATCTCTTGTTAAACATATATAACAAAATATATATGGCAGTATGTTAATGTGCAGTGTACACATTTTAAACAGTGGTTTAAATTGCTATATGATATGCAGTTGTTTTGCATTGTTCATTAAATAAAATATATATATAAAAAAGCTAGGCTACATGAATAAATGTAGCCTATATCACTAAAGAGACACTCACCATCATTTGTCCAGTGTGTGTGTAGGGTGTTGCATCAGTGTGAGTCTCGTCTTCAACTGTAATGACAGACATGTTCATTAGAGAGCCATTACAAAAGTAGGCCTACATTATCACTAAAAGTAAAGACATAAAAAGATGTTTATAACTCACCAGACAGAAATCACAAACTCAGAGAGAACGAAATAAATGTGCGCAACAACATCTCTAAAAGCCTGAGATAAAATACGAAATACTCTACAATCTGAAAAATATCAGTAAATAACATAAGATTTATAAAAAAGAAACTCTTCAGTCAGGGAGAATAAACACAGTTCATGAGCGCATCTGTGTACGTGAACGCGCTTCACACTGACTAGTCACATGATACAATCGATGAAAACCATAGACAGTATATAAACTGGACACAGCGACCCCATTGGATTCAACGGAGGCAAGTGAAGTCAATTAGAAGCACTAACTTCCTGATGGCTGAGCGTACTGCGCAGACTCACACTGAGCTTGACGACGTAGATGTGACGTGAGCAACCCGTCTGTCTTCTAGTAGCTGTGCCAAGCGAAATCTGAATCATTCCCTTCCTAAACTTGCAGAGACGGAGAGTGTGAGTAGGAGGTGTCCATGAGCTGGAGCAGGAGAAACTTTTGCTAAGTATTCTGATTAATTACTTTGCCATTTTGCCCCCACGTCCCCCCGATTGCGAGCGAGCTTCTCCTCCTGTCCATACGGTAATCTCTCTACTGTGCGACAGAGAGTCGCGTTGGTATGACGCAATCGTTAGCCTATTTTTACAAAAACTGCTTCTACGGGGCCATAACGCAAGATACAAGGTAATGGAGCCTTTTATACATTTTCGTGTTTCTTTAGAAATAAATAATGGACAAATGGAGTCTTTAAACGCCTCAGATGTAAAGTTATTCGCTGTCAAAGTGACGCCAAAATGAATGGGAGTCAATGGGATGCTAACAGCAGGTGATGGTCTGATAGCCAATGGCGGCGCCCGGGGAAGCTTCAACATAATATGAAACGCTGCCCCCCTGATGAAAACCCCCTTATCTACGGTGGCCCAGTAGTGCACAACACAACGAAATGAATCCACAACACAACGGAAATGAGCCACAAAACAACGGAAAATGTACAACACAACAGAAATAAGCCACAACACAACGGAAATGCCCCCGACCACAAGGGCTCTCGGACTGCGGTAAAGTTACATTGTTTGGTCTATCGGCAGACTTTTCTTGCCATTGTTCTATCTGCAGTCTTTTCTTGCCATTGTTTTATCTGCAATCTTTTCTTGCCATTGTTTTATCGGCAGTCTTAAAAGGATTAGTTTTTAAAATTAGTAGGCTAACTGATTAGAAGCTTCCAAGAACAACAACAAGCAGAATGAAGATGGCATCGACTGAGAGACCGAGTTTTTTGGGCAGATGCCGTGATGACCAACTTCCTGGCGGCAAAAGAGTTCGACTTGAGAAATTTAATTGGGGAGCATTTCAAACAAGCACCAGGGAGAGCAGGGGGTGGGGGGTATAGAAATAAAACCAATTCATAATTTATTCACTGCTGAGAGTTAAGAGAATAAATAACCCAAACTTTACAGTTATGTAAGTTATACCTAGCTATACTTGTTGTTTAAAATATTTTATTTTGTCATTCTTTATATTTTCATTATCTTAAGTTAATTTCCAAAAATTTTATTATAATCTTTATATTTTTTTATTGTATTTATAATATTTTATTTTCATAATTGTAATTGTATAATTAATAAGTGTCATAATTGTATTTTAAACATTTTTTTTCATTCATATTCATTTTAATTATCTTAGGTTGTTAATTTTTACATTGTTCTTAATAAAAGTTTTATATTTATTTTTTGGGGGATGGATTGTCATGTAGGTCTATGTGTGTTATATTTGAGTAAACAGAATCTTTAAGTTATTATAACTATTATATGTAGTCATTCATTTGCTGTCTATTTGATGACTAGTCTATTCTTGGGCTACGTTTAGACGTCTGTTAAATTTGCACTGAAATTTTCAAATTAGCCTTGTTTTAGCCTAGACATCAGGGTTGTATTTGGACGGCTATTAGACGCAAAATTGCTTGCTGGGTGTTAAAAGGCATCATCATCATCATCATCACCCCCTAGTGTCCTGATGTGAGAATGTCTAATTCATCAGTGACAGACTGATAGTGACAGCAGCCACGCCCACTACAGCAGAGACAACCAATCAGAACAGTGAAAAACATCCCAGTAACAGAAAACAGGTTTCTATAATTTTCATCCTTGCTTCACAGACTAAAATACTAGTTTGAACAAAACAGGATCAGAATGTCTTGTTGTATGTCTTCAGAGGTCAGATTGTGCACTTCTAGAGCAGATGAAGATCCTGCAGCTCCTCCTAGTGACTGAACATGAAAACACACTTTCCGAAATGCTATTTTAATGTACATTGTATGAGAAGCACCTGGCTGCAGCCTGCAGATCGGGGCGGGGGTGCACCTGGGGCGGGGCTGCACGTCTCTTCTCTCCACATCTCTTCTCATTGGTGTCAAGTCATGACGTCGATTCTAGCGGGTTTTCATTTCCGCAGTTCATCGCAGCATGGTGAGTACAGGCAAGCTACTCTTTTTTTTTTTTTTTTTTTATTAAAATGTTTAATTCTGAGTTTAATTAATAAATAAAAAAAATTAAGAATGACTTAAGTTCCGTTCTTTGCTCTTTTCTCAAAGAAAAGCTTTACTCCAAGTCCTCCAGAGTCGCGGCCAAAGCAGATTCGAAAGACTGCTGTTCTTTGTTTTCAAGTAGCAGGGAACCGTCGCAACTCTGTCGTCATTATGTTAAGCCCGCCCTGCCTACTCTATACACGATGTGATTGGCCTGACCCAATTTAGGTTTTTACAGCTCCGAAAGTCAACGGAGAGACTACCCTGGCTGCAAAATAAATTTTGCTGCCGCTAGGGTGCGTCTAGATTTCTAGGCTATCAGTCTCCCTCTCTCTATAGGAACTCAATATCAATGACTCTGTTACTAGCTATAAAATTATGTTTTGGAATTACCAATGGAGGCTTTGGATGAAATGCATAAGACATCTGTCCTACACAAAAAAAGAGTTTTAAGGACAAAAAAAAAAAAAATCTACTGCATTTTTTTCTACTTAGATGTGTCAAAAGAACACCACAGACACAGTACAATCAACTAGACTTGTAGTCAAGACCGCCTAAACCGAGACCAAGACACTACCAAGACCAGAGGGTATCGAGACCAAGACAGACCAAGTCAAGAACAAGACCAAGTCGAGACCAAGACCGAGACCAAGTCGAGACCAGAGGGAAAAAAAACAGACTAGTGTTGAAGCTAAGCAACAACTTGTATGAATTCAAGAACAGCAGCATACTAGGGTTCAGCCTCAGTTTACATTCAATACATATTAGATGGTATTACTTCAACTACACAGGCAGAACAATACAGAGACAGACCATGTCATGTGTGTGACTGTGAGCTCACTGTAAATGTTTTTGCAGGGTGAGATCAACTATGTGTAGCAATTGCATGACCGCTGTTACTGCACTATTAGAGGATTGAGACTCCCTTAACTTTTGTGTACTGTTGAGGACTGACATGACTGGTACTGACTGGTTCATCTGACAAAACATCAAACACCTCCAACACCATCTTGCTCCTCCAACAACTGTCTAAAGAATGTGAAATATGTAACCAATTGAAATGATACTTAATGTGTAGATGAAATCGTAACATCAAATTAAAGATACACAATTATAAATTTGGATTAGGCCTAATGTTTAGTCAACACAACGGAGATATGCAGATGATATTTAAAAGACCATTTATTTAGTCTAACACCATCTTAAATACAATACTGTAATCAAACAACACACACACACACACACAGTTCGCGGTGTGCTCAAAGTCATCTGTCAGTTGTGCAGTTACCCAAAATCTCCTGAATGAAGTTAAAACCCATCATGTCACTGATATGTGTTTTTTAAATCAAGTGATCAAAGTGCTCGTTGCCGCTGCGATCAGTGGCACGGATACAGTGTTTTCTCGTGTGGCTCGCGCACACGCCGCACTGTCTTCACTCGGACGCGCGCTTCAATCCGTTGCGGATACTCTCTATTCGTTCTGGTGAAATCACAAAACATAATGCACACAAACGTGTCCCTGCTTGATATAAAACCACTGATGAGCATAATCGGTTTTGATGAGAAAAAAAAAAAACTATACGAAAAAAAAAGCCTATATGAGTGCTGATTTGAACCCAGAACCTCTGACACAGTTGGCGAAAGTTCTACCACTGGACCATTAAGATATACATTGTTCAAATAGGCGAAACGAGTCACACGAACTCACCGAGGCATAACGAGTCACACTCACTCACTCACTCACTGAGGCATAATGTTATATGGATGGATGAGCGCCAATGGCTGTGTCACAAAAAAAATACATGCATGTGATTGGTTGCATTTGAAGGGCGCGAAATAATAATAATGTTGCATTATCGAACATTGTGTCGTCATGGATATTGTAGTATTGTATTGCTTAATCCCCCGACCACTATGTCGGTCTGAGACAGTGAGACCTAGACAAGACCGAGACCACGTAAAAGACCGGTCTTTAGACATACATCACTACAATCAACATGGGGAAATCTCACAGTAAAACAACAAGCAGCAGTGAAAAATATGATACACTGGTGTTTTGCCAGATGAGAAGTTTATCTATGTATCATCTTTTTACCCTTTTAATTCCTTTTATAACTGTTTTAATTTTCCTTGCTTTTATTTTGTGATTATTTTAATTCCTTTGTGTGTAAAGCACTTTGAATTACCATAGTGTATGAAATGTGTTATATAAATAAACTTTCCTTGCCTTGCTCATACAATTAAAAATAGCAATATTCTACTCATTCAATGTGTTAATAATTCCATACTTAAAAAAAAATATTTTTACAGATGTTTCAGCAGAAAATAATTCTACTTGCCCTCTTGGTCTGTTTTCCTGCAGATCCAGAAGATTCCGACAGCAACTACAATCAACAGAGATGCAGCAGCAGAGATCAGCACTATATACAATGAGGATAGGCTCTGCGTGTGATCTATAATAAAGAAAATGAAGCATTAACATGAATGAACCTGTCAATATGCTCTACAAAAAACACTAAATGAAATATCAGCACTATATAACTTGAGAAATCAGTTAAAAATATATATATATATATATAAATATATATATATATAAATATATATATATATATATATATATATATATATATATATATATATATATATATATATATATATATATATATATATATATATCCACACTCCACAGACCTGCACATGGCTGACAGAGTGTGTTGATGTCCAGATGTGTGGTCTGGTTGCTGATGGGATTGTTCAGCACACAGCTGTAGGTGTTTTTATCCTGATATTCCACCTCCAGAGGTAGAGAGAGACTGATGCTGAGATCACACACACTGATGCTGGACAATACACTGATTCCTTTGTACCAGGAGAGAGTCGCATCACACACATTCAACACGGATGAACACACCAATGAACAATTCTGGTGTGATGATGAAGAACAGTTTCTACTGATGAAAGGAACAGGCAGACGAGCTGAAAAACATGAGAACATAGATTAATGAGGATGAATGATATATACTGTAAGTAGATATTTAAGTAGATGAGTAAAAACATTGAGAGGAACCAAGACTGATCAAAAGTAAAGCCTTGTTTAACAAGCAGATGAAACTGTCACCAAAGACCTTGAGATGAATTATGAAACATGATGTATGAATAAAGCATGGAAATATCACAGACTATTTGTATTATGCTTCATTTCCAATCAAGTTGTAATTGTTAAATTACGTATTTGGGGGGAAATGGTAGGCCTATTCAGCTGTTTATGTGTCTAGGATGCACAAATGCTAGATATGTAATTAACCTTAGCAAGACAAGGAGTCTGATATGCTATTCCAGGTTTAAAAAGTATTAAGATGCTTATTTCCTTAAAATCTATATTCTCTACTCACCATAGACAGTAAGATTGAATGTGTTGAGCGGTGTCTTTGATCTGCTGCTGGTTACTCTATAAAGTCCAGAGTCTGTGGTTCTGGTGTCTGTGATGGTCAGAGATCCAGTCTTCTCATCCAGTTTCAGTCTGTCTCTGAATCTCCCATCAGGAAAATCTGTCTTCTTGTCCTTTCCAGTGATTTTAGCTATGAGACTGTTGTTGTGTACAGTTCTCCACATTATCAGATCATCTGTCTGTATTTCAGTAAGATCAGAGTTTAGAGTGACAGATTCTCCCTCAGTCACTGACACTGACTTCACTTCATCAACACCAAACACTCCTGAGAAACAAACAGAAATATTCACTTAGAATTTGGAGGTTTAACAGATTTAGCATTTTCACCAGTTTTAAACAGTTTAAAAGTGTGCCATTGCAAAATATCACTTCACTTCACTAATTTTAGTATAGGCTATAATTCAATAATGTGCAATGCATTAATGTAAATGGAAAATAAAATAAATAAAATAATATTAGTCTACTAATAAAACATGAAAATGGGTGGTGGGAACAATAACAGAATGATGTGTAGGCTATTGGACAAAGATAATATAGCCTAAACACAAACGAAGGCATTAAAAAAATACTTACCACCCAGACTCCACAAGCACAAACAGAATATAAACATGTCAAATATTTTCTTTGGCATTTCGCTTAACGGTTTTAAATAAAATATTCCTAATTTAGAAAAGTTAAACACAACAGAAATATTAGGCTATATTAAACATTTGAACGTTCAACGTGTTGGATGAGCTGCAGTTAACAGTGCTGCGCGGGCTGTAATTGAGCAGTTTACTGAAACTCTAGTTAGTGTGATTAAACTCCTCCCTCTTTTTACAGATGTTTTTTTTTTTTTTACATAGGTGTAGCAGTAGGGGATTTTTCCCTTTCGCTGTTTCTTTGCGTCATTACCCTTATATGGGACTGGGAGGATGAGGTAATCAGGGTCGGTGTATTTAGGTGTGTTCGACATCGGCTGCGGCTGGATGCAACCGATCGGCGAGAGTAGCCGTGTGCAGGCGGGGAGGAGCTGCAAACGGAGACGTGAAGTTGGACACTTTCTGGTTCCCGTAGTGACCGCTCACGTGGTGTTTGCATACTTTACCACAGCTGCAGTGAAATAAATGCAATATTTGCCAAATAATACACAGATGTTTCAGAGACATTTTCATTCAATACTTTAAATGTACTGCTTCATACAGCGTCTGTTTGAACAAGAATAAAGTTCAACTATCAATGAAGTCGAGTCTACGTTTTTAACATTGCCAGCAGCCATGTCACCCTGTAGCCCAAGACTGGTTGCCCACTGAAGCTAAGCAGGGCTGAGCCTGGTCAGTACCTGGATGGGAGACCTCCTGAGAAAACCAGGTTGCTGCTGGAAGAGGTGTTAGTGAGGCCAGCAGGGGGTGCTCACCCTGTGGTCTGTGTGGGTCCTAATGCCCCAGTATAGTGACGGGGACACTATACTGTCAAAGAGCACCGTCCTTTGGATGAGACGTTAAACCGAGGTCCTGACTCTCTGTGGTCATTAAAAATCCCAGGATGTCTTTCGAAAGAGTAGGGGTGTAATCCCGGCATCCTGGCCAAATTTGCCCCTTGGCCTCTGTCCATCATGGCCTCCTAATCATCCTCATATACTGATTGGCTTCATCACTGTCTCCTCTCCACCAGTAAGCTGGTGTGTGGTGGGCGTTCTGGCGCAATATGGCTGCCGTCGCATCATCCAAGTGGATGCTGCACATTGGTGGTGGTTGAGGAGATCCCCCCCTTCTATGTAAAAGCGCTTTGAGTGCTGAGAAAAGCACTATATAAATGTAATGAATTAAGCAGTTTTAATTTGATAAACATGACACAATATAACATGACAACGACATAAAAAGAGTGTTTACTGTTATAATAAACTGATATGAGAGCTTTAGAGGAACTAAAGGTGTTCGAATAAACACGAAACACACGTGATCGTTGTCATGCAGTGAATCCGGCCAATCGTGGAACAGCTGTGTCGTCATCAGCCCACATGCAGCCCAGTGCAGCCGCTCTTGAGAAGCTGCGCTGGCTGAGTTCTCCGGCTACTCTCGAATTGCTCTCGTGGTACTTTGATGGCATACGTCACAGTCACGTGGCGTCGGCGCTGTATCAAGTCGGACAAAATTTCTAACCGGCATGCACTGCTTTAAGTCAGCCGCCGATCGGTCTGCGCAGAGCTGCATGAAGTCGAACAAGCCTGTTAAGTGTGTATTGTTTATGCAACAAGCCAATGGGAAGCCCTAGAATGGCTTTGTCATACCCGCCCCTCTTCCGGTTATCGGTGTCACGTTAGCCGAGGTAAGTGACGAAGGTTATGTACAGTTTTGTGTGGTTTTAACAGTGCTTAGAGTGTTTTTACCTTTTGAAGTGATGGCTGTAGCCGTCTCGGCGGCGTTCCCTGGGAGTTGCGTCAAGCGCTCATGGAAAGCTTTAATGGGCTTCTTCGTAAAATAGTCACACTTAGCTTCCTTCCGTCCGAAAACGGGCGAAGCCTTAAAATTTTACTTTACTTTTTCCCAGGATAACCAGTCAAATATATTTTTGTTCTATAATGTTTTCTGATTATTATTTAGAATTTTTTGTATTTTTTTTATGATACTTTGCATTAATTATATCATTTTATGAGCTATTTTTTCCATTAGAATTAATATATATATATATATATATATAGCCTATATTAAATTTTTTTTTTTTTTTTTTTTTTTAATAAATGCAACATTTCACATAAAAATAGAGTGCAGGCCTAAAAAAAAAAATTCAAGTGAGAAGAGCGCCATCTAGTGGCTTCAAAATGTATTAATATGTGTCATGTCCTATAACCGCCTATAGGCTGCCTATAGCTTTTTTATTTATTTATTTGATTTATTCCCATTCGGAAAGAATTTTTTTTTATTACTAAGCAACCACTGAATGGAACAACACAAATTATATATCATTTTAAAGCTTAGGATCTCCGCTTTTTAATGCATCTAATTACATTTATTAACTCCTAACGAGTGCTGAGTAATCCCTCTAAAACCGAGTGTACCGCCAGCAGGCGCCACCTAGCTGCGAAAATATTCTTTACCATATTTTAAAAAAATCTTGCCTTGATTAACACAAAGTTGATGTCATTTGAAAGCTTGAAAGTCTGAACTTTACAGTGAATGTATCCACTTTGAAAAACTCTTAAGTATTGCTGAGTTATTTGCTGATAAATAGAATTTCTTTTTTTTTCATAATCTATAAAATAATGTACTGCAATGTGTCAAAAACATCATACAGCTCATGAAACATTCTCAGATAATTGAAAATGGCACTTCATTTTTTACAGCATATTATTACAATTAAAATAAGCCCAAAATTAACATAATCTATTGCTTTTATGACAAGATATTCTTCATGGAGAAAAAATTGCCCATGAGGGGGTGTCAAAGACTGTACAAAAAGGCTGTCTCTTTTCCAAATGCTGTAACTTTTGATTCCTGGAGGGTGTCTTATTTGCACTCAGAGTGTCACCCCTTCATTGCTGTACACTTTTTTTTCTGCACAGTGGCTGATCTGTAGCTTGTACCACCAAAAGTTTCTCTGAGTTTTCCTATTTTTTTCGTATTTCCCATTCATTTCCTATGTCGCCCGTTTTCGGGCGGGAGGAAGCTAAGTGTGACTATTTTTTTTACGACCCTTTAACATTTCAGAATCATCTCCTTGATTTTTTATTTTTTTTGTGTGTGTGTGTGTGTTCATATAGGTAATAAAACAAAAGTCACCAAGTTTCACCCCCATCCGATGAAGCAAAAAAATTAAACAATTCGAAACGTTCAAGTTTTCGCCCGTTTCCGGGCGAAGAAGCCCAGAGGGTTAAGCTGAACATTCGCGAGTGCATCCTGACATTGTGATATGTGTGGTTCGTGATGTGGGTGATTCTCGTGTGTCTCCCGCGTACAACGTGATTAACTCAGGTCGTGCTGCTGTTTTTCATGATTAGATTATTTTCTTTGTTTTTCGTGACTAGAGATTAGTTTCTGTGTTTTGTTTTGCTTTCGTTTTTATGGTTTGGGTTATTTCTTTAATGACATTGGTTTGACCAGTGTGATTTGGGCCATAGTGGCCGTGTGGTGTAATTGTATATCAGTGTGTAGCGTCTATCTAACACCTGTTTAGTATTTCGGGGTCCTCGATGAGGTAGGACAGATTCTCTGTGCACCAGTTGATCTGGTCTATCATATTTGTGTCTGATGTGAGATTGTGTTTTTTTTGTTTTTTTTTGCACCCACTAGGCCTAATCTTTCTTTTCTTTTTTTTTGGTTTGAGTCAAGGCTGAGTGTACCGAGGGGGAGGCTAGGCACCTGGGTGAACACATTTGTTGTGAGGTTGGAACACCAGGGTTCGAGCACCTCTTCCTCTTTGGTTTGCTGTGCACACATAAATGGTTGAGAGCACAATTGTTTACAGCTAGCTTGCCAACCCTAAAGTAAACTTTAGCCTTGTCGTTTATATTCTTTTTTCGTATTTATTAGTTTCTTGTTTTATTTATTATTTCTTATAATAAACTTGTCAGTGATTTACACTATGAAATAAATGATGCCAGTAGAGTATTTTCCTCAAAAATAAAAGTATTTATTTGTTTATTTGCTGACACGACTCTGTCTTTTCTCTGCACCACCGAACCTGGGTTCCTTTAATATTTCCTTGGGTGCAATTCCCAAGGTGGCGTAGTCCGTGCTATCTGGATTTGGTTATACCAAAAACAATACCGCTCCGGTCACATAGGCTACAATAGCTCTATTTTAGTAAATACTTTTACCAAGTAATCACTAACTCCGTGTCTACAGTGCTGCAAAAGCTCGAAGCTGTCAACACTGCATGCGACAGAACGTTGCAAATCTATTTGTCCTTTGAGTAAAGGCCAATTTATACTTCTGCGTCGGGTGCGCGTAGTAGGTACGGCGTAGCATACGCATAGACGCGTATCATACGTCGTACCCTTCGCCGTACCCTGACGCGCACCTCCTCAAAAATGTAACCACGCGTCGCGACGACGCGGACCGCAAGATCTGTGATTGGTCGGCTTGGTAGCATTGCATTTCCTCCTACACATTTCCGGCGTGTTCTTCTGCACCGCCCGTCATTTTTAAATTCGGTTCAACCGTCAACAGGTTCACAGGTCGCACGTACCATCTCCTCCGACGCCTTCTCTCGTTTCTGCCTTTTAGTTTTAGTAATTTCACTAAAACTGTTTTTCCACCTCGATAACCTCCAACTCCTACATGATCCTTGCACAGTCTTTCAGACGCTAGTAGCCTAAACTCAAAACAGCCGCGAGGAATCTAAACACAGTGGAAAATTAAAACCCGCCCCCGCCAACTAACAGGTGGTAACTGTAGAGCAACACAGACATAACGCAGAAGTATAAATGCTCACGACGGCGTCACCTACGTGCGTAGCCTACGACGTACACTACGGCGTACACTCGACGCAGAAGTATAAATTGGCCTTAAGTGACACAACAGAAATAGAACGGTTCATCCGTTTTCTGTCGGGGATTTGTCTTGTCGCGTTTTCCGATCCAGTGTAGACATCATCAACGGATTACATAAGGTAGATATTATGTGTCGCTCGCGTCCTATGTTGATGTTGGCTACACACGCCACTACGTTTATGAGAGTGACGCCCGTTTCACACATACTCCGTTTGCAGTGCGTATGCGGTGCGTATTTCCGTACCTATGTTAACAGGTGACCCCTAATTTCCACCGGCTGCGTTACGGCTCCGGCACGGCAGCGGAGTCAATAGGTTTCCATTCAAGTCAATGAGTGTATTTCCACTGAATGCGGTACAGCTGCGTTCCGACTCCGGCGATCCACAGCCCTCCGGAGCAGATACGCAGAGCTTCTATTTTTGCCGGATGCCGGAGAGCTACGCAGCACTACAGGGCAGAATGCGCAGGACAGGAAGTCGAGCAAAAAAACAGAACAAACCAAAACAAAATAAAAGATCCGGTTAATTTTCTAAATAAAATACACCGTGATCATGGCGGATCATATTTCCCTACACTACACCTTGAAAACGTCATAATATGCCATTCCTCATAACGTTCTGTTTATAGAAACTATATATCGCGCGATCATACGTGAATTAGCGAGATCTCGTGGGTCCTCGTGACTTCAGCTGTCAGTCATGGACGCAGCCGTTCCGCAACAAATACGGACCTGGGGTGCGTTTCCCGTACAACGATGCAACTCGCTGGTTTAACCATCATAGTACGATGCATCTTTAAAGAAATCAACTAGCTAGTCACTACTGTTTCCCGAAACCATGGTACCTGTGTCGCAGATCCATGGTTTGAACCACATTGGTTGGAGCTGTCGTTATGACGTTCTTCTTCTTCTTCGTTCTAATGGCGGACTGGTGCTATGGGCACATATCGCCACCTGCTGTAAATTTGGTTCTTTTCTCTTTTCGACTGCGCTTTCTTAGTGACGATGTGGAGTAATTACGTTAACAACTCAACATTCATTCTTTGCACAATAAAATATATGCATATATAAACACAATGTTGTCTTCTCTGATCCCAAAATCTATAACTATTAATTTCACAATTTCATATTTATTAATTTCTAATTGAATATTGATAGATCAGCACAATTAAAATGAAAATAAATGATGGGTTTTAAAAACACTGTGATTGTTATACTATTGTGTACACCTGTTGCATATTTTGCTTAAGATCATTAGCCTTCCTATTTAAGTCCCCTTGCCATACAGCTATGTGTTCATATGACCTGTCTGAAAATGACGCGAAAACCACAATTTTCAAAAAATGAAGTCACAGTTCTTTTGGAGGAGGTGGAGAGTAAAAAAATACTGCTATTTTCAAAGCTGAAAAATTGTGTTACAAATGCTGATAAAAAAAAATCCTGGGCAGAAATCACCCAAAAAATAAATGCTGCTGGCTATGGTTATGAGCGAAGCCCAGAAGAAGTTCGAAAAAAGTGGGCGGATTTCGCAAGTGTGACCAAACGGAGGGCTGCAGCACGTAGAAGGGAAGCAAAAAAGACTGGTGGGGGTATCAACTCCGTTCCTCCTCTGACTGCAGAGGAAGAGAGAGTTTTGGCCATCCTGGGGCCTGAGGCCTTGGAAGGGATCCCTGGAGGCATAGATGTATGTGCGTCAACCAGGCCTTTGAATTCAAAGCTGAGCCCTGGAACATCAGGCCCCCTCCACCCTGGCCCTGGAACATCAGGCCCCCTCCACCCTGGCCCTGGAACATCAGGCCCCCTCCACCCTGCCCCTGGAACATCAGAACCCCTTCCACCTGCCCCTGGAACATCAGAACCCCTTCCACCTGCCCCTGGAACATCAGCAATGAGTCCTGGTCTTGGGCTATTGCTCCCTTCTTCTGACTCCCCTCAGTCTGAGGCCTCATCATGTGCTGGGCAACGTCGTTCTGGCATTCCAGAAACCCAGCCATTAATCTCCCGCCAAAGGAGAAACAGGGGACGTTGTGGCTGCAGTGAGAAGCTGCTTCAGTCGGAGAAGAAGAAGATATCTGAACTCCAGGGAATCAGGAGAGAACTGAGAGCCCTGAAGGAGCAGCAAGACCAACACCATCAGGAGGTTATGGCCTATAGGAGGGCTAAATTGGAACTCCTGCAACAACAAGCCAGCAAGCCCTCTTTAACCATGTTTCTACCAACCGACAGTAAGTGAAAATTGTGTTATTTACTCAGTATGGAAAGTCAAATCATGTGTGGATGACAGCCATGTAATCTTTTTTTCTTTTTTTTCAGATCCACAGATGTAACCCTCTTTTTTTTTTCTTTTTTTTTTTTGGCTACATTGTTGGCCATCATGCCTCCCTTCTGGCAAATGGGGCTCTGGTGAAGCTGTGTGGTGCATGACATTCAATTTGTTTTTCAGTGAGTTAAAAACCTTCACCAGTTGAACTGAAATACAAATAAAAAATGTTATGGCCAAATATACTCTTTTGTAATATGTTTTTCAAGTGCTTTTCTAATACACTGGACATTCAGTTTAATATGAGGAAAAGAGCATACTATTGTGACTTGACTCAAAGTAGTATATTAATGCCATATAAAAATGCAGGCATTACTGAGTAAAGCTGAAGCATGTTTACCATGCCATGTCATCCTTTATTAAATACCTGAATAATGTGACCAAGCCTGATAATGAAACATATGGAATGGAACTTTTATTTTGAAGTGGTGAGCCACCATCACATAAACCATAAAGTAAATGAAAATTTTGTTAATTCACAACATTAATATCATCAATGGCAATATAAGCCAAACATAACACAAAACACTCTTAAGTGCTTTCTTAAGAGAAGAATGAAAAATATGAAATAACAGAATGACAACAGCCTATTTTAGATGGTAGAAGATGGTAATAATTAATAGTAATTAAATTAATTTAAAATGATTATTAGCTAAGGTGTTTCTATTAACTCAAAAGCAGGTGTACTAATGCCTCTCCTAATAAAACAGTGTGTATGTGTGTTTCAAGTGCTCAACAATGGCAGCTTTACAAAGATTCTTACAGCTGGAGCACAGAAGGCGACTGAGAAGTCAATCAGTTTATATAAATGCCCACATAAGGACAAATTTTACCCCTCTTGACTCACTATCTGATGATGCAATTTTAAGAAAATTCCGTCTTCCAAGGACCAAGATCCTTGAATTATTTCAGATAGTGAAACCACACCTTCAGAGGGCAACAAGAAGAAACTACGCCTTAAGTCCAGAGGTGCAGTTGTTAGCTACACTGCGTTATTTTGCTGTTGGAAGTTTTATGGAGGTGGTGGGTGATGGCCTGGGGCTCAGCAAGTCTTCAGTCAGCAAAACTGTGACAACAGTAACACCTTTGCTATTACAGCTGATGAAGAGCATCCTGGTTTTCCCCAAAACTCCTGAGGAAATACAGCTGGCCAATCAACAATTCTATGATATTGACAACATCCCCAGAGTGATTGGCATCATTGATGGCACCCTAATCCCAGTATTAAGCCCTAAGGTAAATGAGCCCTTGTACATTTGCAGGAAGGGCTATCCAGCCATTAATGTTCAAGTAGTGTGTGATCACCAGGGAATGTTCACTGACATTGTGGCAAAATGGCCTGGAAGCACACATGACTCTTTTGCATGGGCCAATTCTGCAATTTGCCAGATGGCTGAAGAAGGTGGCTTTGGTGATAGCTGGCTCCTGGGAGACAGTGGATATCCTCTTCGCCCCTACCTCTTGACACCTGTGCAGCATCCAGCCACCATTGCAGAGGAAAGGTTTAATCAGGCCCATGGAAGGACACGCTCTATAGTGGAGAGGACTATAGGACTGTGGAAACAACGTTTTCGCTGCATCAGCAAGTCCAGTGGTGGCCTGAAGCTAAACCCCACCAAAAGCTGTTCTGTTATTGTGGTTACTGCAATTCTCCACAACATTGCAGTAAGGGAAAATGTCCAGCTTCCTGAGGAGGAAGTTGGTGCTGTTGGAGCCGATGGTGAGGAAGATGCTGTTTCTGATGATGATGATGATGATGATGATGATGATCCTTTGAACCCACATCAAGGCAGAATGCATCCTGCAGGAGCAGAAGTCAGAGAACTTTTAATTCAGAATATGTTTGGATGGTAGGCTAATATTTTACAGTTTGGATACAGACACAGTATACTGTGTTTTCTATTATTTGTTTAATTTAATCTGACATAACTTGTGTTAATAAATAATGTTGTTTATTTGCCTATGTTTCCCCCCAGCAGACTTCACAAAAATACTTTTGCAAACAATAAATATGTATTTGTTTCTTATAACGCCATGCGAATATTATATTCTACTACACAAAACTGCTTATTTATAAAATTTTACTTCATTCTTTAACTATATATAAAAAATACTGTGGTTTGAGTGTGTAATATTTTAAATAGCCTATGTTATCGTATGTAAATTAGCCTACGTTTCCATATGTTGCGTATGTGTAGGCTACAGTAGGCCTACAGATACAATTTAATATTTAAGGGTAAACCCCTAAAATAATTTTTGTAAAATATTGTTATAGCCTATGATTATTTGTCTTTGGGAATTTAACAAAGCTACTCACTTGCACACTCACAGTTTCTTCGCACAAACGAAACCAAGACTGTGTCCCAACCGGCATTAATAATCCTTTCGGAGGGCACTTCGAAGGGAGAATAATTGCAATTGTCACTCTATTATATCGTTTCAAATCATTTGTAATGAAGAAATCAAATTGTGTAAAACCTGAGCACCTCGACTTTAAGTCATCCAAATCACTTAAAGTGAATGGTGAAAGCTTCGAAAGAAATAGGCTATAGGGTCGATAGCTCTGAATAGAACACATCCCAGCTGCTGCGAAATCAATGACGTCGACACAACAAACTAACAAGGAACTATGCTTCTAACGACAGCTCGAGAGCTGTCGTTCCAACCACACAAGTTTGCGATGCTGTTTGCGAACGTTCGTTGGAACGATGGTTTCGGGAAACACCAAATCGTTGAACTATGCTGATAACGACGGAACTTGCGACCATAGTTGGCTAACGATGCTTTCGGGAAACGCACCCCTGGTGGGTATTGACGGACGACGGAACACGGAGCTGTCACGCAGCGGAGCCGTTCCGCAGCCGTTACGCATCTGGTGGAAATTGGGGGTAGAGCTTTCACACTGCACGCGGTTGCAGTCCGTCGATCCGTTCCAGTTGCGGTTGCATATGCAATTTAGCGCGTGCTGCTCCTGCACCGCATACACACTGCAACACGCACCGCACACGCACTGCACACGGAGTATGTGTGAAACGGGCGTTAGTCCCCATTCCTTCTATTCAGTTCATGTTATGAAATTGTATATTATTGACATCCAGTTCTGATTTTTTGCAGTAGCCTACTTGTTGTCGCCTCACACCAAGAAGGTCCCTAGAAGTACCCAGAAAATGGATAGATGGATGTTTTACCAACAAAAAGATTATATGAGAAGGTATACTTTCTAAAGACAAGATTTAAATGTTAAATTACTGTAATTATCTGAGTATATCACTGGAGTTATTTGTCTCATTTGAGTGACACTAAAAGAAGCATAACAATCAAAACAAATGTTTCATGTTTTAACCACACCATTTTCAAAAGCAAGTTTGTTGTGGGGTTTTATACATGAATTATGATAATAAAAATGGATAATGTATATAGCTATATAAAAAAACATTTTTTTTTTCTTGGGGCCGGGTTTTGTGCTTAACTGGTTTGGTATGGGATTAATATCCTGCCATGATTCAAAACTGAAAATAAAGTTCTGAAAGGTTGAAACTAAGTGTTCGAAAACTCAAAATCTTACAAAAAAAAGTTTTGCAAGATCGAAAAATAAGATTTGCAAGTTTGCAAAATGTAAAAAAAATAAAAATATCTCTGCAAACATTATGTTATTTTTGAGATTTCTTTCTTCAGAACTGCAACGCTTTTTTTACGATGTTGCGGAAACAATTTTTCAGAGTTTCAAATTTGTCAGTGTTCTCCCACTGTAGTCAAGTCAAGTCAAGTCATCTTCATTTATATAGCGCTTTTAACAATGTAGATTGTCTCAAAGCAGCTTCACAGAGATAAATGTATAATATAACATAAGATTGTTTTGGCTTTATAGCGGTTCTTTAATAAAGTTATTTTCCAGCTAAAGTTAGTTTTGATTGATTCGCTTCCGTCGCAACGATCATTTGTTTTTAAATTAGGGCCGCCAAGACGACACCATTCTCTCTACACAGACTTTAAACGCGAACCTGTGAGAAACGCTGATGGCGTTCAGATGCGCATTAAGAACGGGTTCTATAGTTATGTGCGTTTGAATATATGTGTGCAGGTTTGGAATTCCCTACAAACCAAACCTAAACAAATTACTGGTGTTTCCTTATAGTTTTGATTCAGAATTTTATTTTATTTTATCAATTCGGGGTAGATACGCAAATTGAGTTTTCCCGACGACGCGTTATCTGTAGAGTGGGAAAGGGATCCTCCATAGGGAGAGACTAGTTGGCCCTTCAGCACTGCATTGACATCGGGTCCAGGCGAAGGTCCTTCATCAGATCTGGAAACGGCCTGGATCCGGCAGGCTGCGGGAAAACCTTGGGATAAACAAAGACACTAAAATTAGCGTAGATGCCATTCTTCTCATGATGTAACAAGTACATCAGGATTTATGGGAAGTGTTCCCGGTTCCAGCTGACCTAATCTATGCAGCCTAATATTGAATTATAGAAGTCTATAATGTATTATGTGAACGCTATGTCAAAGAGATGTGTCTTTAATCTAGATTTGAACTGACAGAGTGTGTCTGCTTCCCGGACAATGGTAGGAAGGCTGTTCCAAAGTTTTGGTGCTAAATAGGAAAAGGATCTACCGCCAGCAGTCGATTTAGATATTCTAGGTATTATCAACTGGCCGGAATTTTGAGATCGCAATAGACGTGAAGGAGTATAATGCGTTAAGAGCTCGCTCAAGTACCGCGGAGCTAAACCATTTAGTGCTTTGTAAGTAATCAGCAATATTTTAAAATTGATGCGATGTTTAATAGGGAGCCAGTGCAGTTTTGACAGAACCGGGCTAATATGGTCATACTTCCTGGTTCTGGTAAGAACTCGAGCTGCTGCGTTTTGGACCAGCTGTAGTTTGTTTATTAAGCGTGCAGGGCAACCACCCAGTAGAGCATTACAATAATCTAGCCTTGAGGTCATGAACGCATGGACTAATTGTTCCGCATTTGTCAATGAGAGCATATGACGTAATTTAGATATATTTTTAAGATGGAAAAATGCGGTTTTACAGATACTAGACACGTGACTTTCAAATGAAAGATTGGTATCAAAGAGCACACCCAGGTTCCTAACCGACGACGAAGACTTAACAGAGCAGCCATCAAGTGTTAGACAGTATTCTAGGTTATTACGTGAGGAAGTTTTTTGTCCAATAATTAGAATCTCTGTTTTTTCAGAATTTAGAAGTAGGAAATTACGAGTCATCCAGTTTTTTATATCAGCTATGCATTCTGTTAATTTAGTGAATTGGTAAGTTTCGTTAGGTTTTGAAGAAATATAGAGCTGAGTATCGTCGGCATAACAGTGGAAGCTAATTCCATGTTTCCTAATAATATCTCCTAATGGCAGCATGTACAGAGTGAACAGCAGCGGTCCTAGTACTGAGCCCTGTGGTACGCCATACTGAACTTGTGATTGATAAGACATCTCTTCATTTACTGCTACAAACTGATAACGGTCAGATAAGTATGATTTAAACCATGCTAGTGCAATTCCACTAATGCCAACATAGTTTTCTAGTCTATTTAAAAGAATGTCGTGGTCAATGGTGTCAAACGCAGCACTAAGATCGAGTAACACTAATAGAGAGACACAACCACGATCGGATGATAAGAGCAAATCATTTGTTACTCTAACGAGAGCAGTCTCAGTACTATGGTATGGTCTAAATCCGGACTGAAAATCCTCGCAGATATCATTTCTTTCTAGAAAGGAACATAGTTGTGAAGATACTGCCTTTTCTAGTATCTTTGACAGAAAGGGTAGATTCGAGATCGGCCTGTAATTGACTAATTCTGAAGGATCAAGTTGCATTTTTTTAACAAGCGGTTTAATCATAGCCAGCTTAAAGTTTTTTGGTACGTATCCTAGAGACAAAGAGGAATTAATGATATTAAGAAGAGGATCTATGACCTCTGGAAGCATCTCTTTCAGTAGCTTAGTCGGTATAGGGTCTAACATACATGTTGTAGATTTAGATGATTTAACGAGTTTAGTAAATTCTTCCTCTCCTATAGCAATGAATGAATCAAATTTTTCCTCAGGGAGACTACAATGCACTGCCTGATGCGATACTGTAGTAGACGGTTGCATAGTTATAATTTTCTCCCTGATATTATCAATCTTATAAGTGAAGAAGTTCATAAAGTCATTACTGCTGTGCTGCTTGGAACCTTCTGTGTTTGAAGCTTTATTTTTCGTTAGTTTAGCCACTGTTTCAAATAAATACCTAGGATTATGTTTATTTTCTTCTAATAGGTTTGAAAAATAAGCAGATCTAGCAGCTTTTAAAGCCTCTCTGTAAGCAATCGAGCTCTCTTTCCATGAAATGCGAAATACCTCTAATTTTGTTTTCTTCCAGTTGCGCTCCATTTTTCTGGCTGCTCTCTTAAGGGCCCGAGTGTGCTCGTTGTACCACGGCGTTGGATTATTTTCTTTAATCTTCTTTAAGCGCAAAGGAGCAACTGTGTCTAAAGTGCTGGAAAAGAGAGAGTTAAAAGTTTCTGTTGCAATATCAAGTTTTTCTAAGCTATCCGGGATGCTAAAATGATGAAACTGATCAGGAAGATTATTAATAAAGCAATCTTTAGTAGCAGAAGTGATAGGTCTAACATATTTGTAACACGGAGTCGGCTTTGCAGCCTTGGCTAAATGTAATTTACACGAGACTAGATAATGATCTGAGATGTCATCGCTCTGCTGCAGAATTTCAACGGCATCAACATCTATTCCATGTGATATTATTAGATCTAGAGTATGATTACGACGATGAGTAGGTCCTGACACGTGTTGTCTAACTCCAATTGAGTTTACAATGTCTTTAAATGCCAATCCCAATGCATCTTTTTCATTATCGATGTGTATATTAAAATCACCAACAATTAGTACTTTATCTGCAGCCAATACTAACTCTGATAGAAAGTCCGCAAATTCTTTGATAAAGTCTGTATGGTGCCCTGGTGGCCTGTATACAGTAGCCAGCACAAATCTCAAACGTGATTTATCATTTTTACTATATATTTTTACATTAAGCACTAACACTTCAAAAGAATTATATTCGAAACTTGATTTCTTAGTGGTTTTGAAAATATTACTATAAATTACAGCAACACCACCCCCTTTGCGTTTCAGACGGGGTTCATGTTTATAACAGTAATCTTGCGGGGTGGACTCATTTAAAGTAATGTAATCGTTTGGTTTTAGCCAGGTTTCTGTCAAACACAGCACATCTAGGTTATTATCTGAAATCATATCATTAACAATGAGTGCTTTTGAAGTAAGCGATCGAATATTCAGCAACCCAAGCTTTATCATTTGCTCATCTGTATTATAGCTGTTTTTTATTTGTTGAACATCAATTCAATTTTTAACCTTAGATAGGTTTAAACATTTTTTGGATTTCCAAAATCGGGGAACAGACACAGTCTCTATATGATGATAGCTAGGTGAAAGAGGCTCTATGTGATGGGATTTATCTGACCTGGGTGACGCGAGGCCGCTAGCAGACGGTTGGTTTAGCCAGTCTGTCTGCTTCCTGACCTGGTGCCCAATTTGTCATGTTTGAGCTCTAAGACTATGAGCCATATTACTAGATAGAAGAGCAGCACCATCCCAGGAGGGATGAATACCATCTCTTTTCAACAGGTCAGGTTTGCCCCAAAAACTTTTCCAATTGTCTATGAATTCTATATTATTACACGGACACCACTCAGACAGCCAGCGATTCAGTGAACACAATCTACTAACTATCTCATCACTCCTGCGAACAGGAAGGGGGCCAGAGCAAATTACAGTGCCTGACATCGTACTTGCAAGTTCACACACCTCTTTAATATTAATTTTGGTGATCTCCGACTGGCGGAGTCGAACATCATTAGTGCCGACATGAATAATGATCTTAGAGAATTTACGATTAGCATTAGCCAGCACTTTTAAATTTGCTTTGATGTCAGGCGCTCTGGCTCCCGGCAAACATGTGACTATGTTCGCTGGTGTCTCTATTTTCACGTTCCGTGTGATCGAATCACCAATTACTAGGGCACAATCAACAGAATTCTCAGTGGGTGTTTCACTGAGCGGGGCAAATCGATTTGTTGTGGTAATCGGAACGGAAGAGTGGTTTTTTGATCCGCGACTAGAGCGATCCCTCACTGTCACCCATTTGCCCGGCTGCTCAGGCACTACTTCAGCTGGAACCGAATCATGTAAAGAGTTCACTATGCTAGGCGCATCCAAAATAGTATCTAAAGCTCTAGCACTCTTACTATCCTCAATTAAAGTTTGGATGCGTGTCTCTAATTCTGAAATCTTCTCTGTCAGCCTAACTGTCTCCTTACATTTATCACATATAAATCCTACATTGCCAACAGAGAAGTCTATGCTAAACATGTGACATGAAGTGCAGGTGACAATAACAGGACAAGACATTACTCACCGTGTTTGTTGACTGATTATTACTTACCTGAGCTTTTATGAACTCAAAGGCGCGAGCGCGCGAGAGAAAAAATAAATAAATATTAAAGCTGCAAGCAGCATTTATCGGGGTTCAAGCAGTTAAGGCCGTTAAGGACTTTAAGCACAAAAGCATCAAAAGTTATAAAGTTTTATTTAGCAAGCATGTAACCACTGACATCATAGATGGAAAAGACCATGTTCTAGCATCATTTACCATGATATACCACATTCTAGCATGATTTACCATAGTATATCATGATATACCATGGTTTACCATGATTTACCATGAATTTATCTCAGTTTATCTTGATTTACCATGTTCTAGCATGATTTACCATGATATGCCACATTCTAGCATGATTTACCATAGTTTATCATGATTTACCATGGTTTACCATGATTTACCCTGTTCTAGCATAGTTTACCATGAATTTATCTTAGTTTACCTTGATTTACCATGTTCTAGCATGATTTACCATGATATAACACATTCTAGCATGATTTGCCATAGTTTATCATGATTTACCATGGTTTACCATGATTTACCATGGTTTACCATGATTTAACATGGTCTAGCATGATTTACCATGATATATCATGTTCTAGAATGATTTACCAAAATTCTAGCATGATTTACCTTGATACACCACATTCTAGTATTATTTATTATGATTTACCATGGTTCTAGCGTGATTTACCATGATTTACCACATTACTAGCAATTATGTGAAGTGTCAGTGCAAATGAAGTGATAAACACTGACAAAATATGATTTTGTTATAATAGTTATTGTTATATAAGTGATTTGCACAAAGCACATGTGAAAAGACTTCATAAATAGAATGGCCAGCAGAGGGCACTAGAAGACCACTTATTGGCTCAGTTTCACTTTAAATTTCATTATTTTTACCAGTTTTCTGCACTAAATCAAACCAGTTTTTCCATGTTAACTCAATAATGCATGCTTACACACACACACACACACACACACACACACACACACACACACACAAAGACAAATGTTGTTGTTTTTTCAATGTAATTGTAAATGTTAAAAAAGGGATTTTATAAAGTCTAAATATAAATTATAGAACAATATGACAAAATGACTATTTTAAACAGCAGGGGGCAGTAAAATACCACTTATTGGCTTAATATGCCATTATATCCATATCATTTTCACCTTTTTAACTGTTATAGAGGCAAATTTTGTCTAATCTGTCTGAAAATTTTCATGCATGTTCAGAGTGATATTTCACATGTTCTGACTTGTTTTTAAGAAGGTTTGAACATTCATTAAAGAGATATAGGCTTTCGGGGACACTTGGTAAAGGCCACATTTTGAAGTGAACCTAATATAGCTATCCAAATGAAGTAGTTCAACTTTTTCTGACAATTATTGTTCTAGTGAGTCCAGAGAATTGTATTGCACTAGTTTTTAACATTATGATATGAAAATTATATGATCAGAGATGGAAAAGACCATTTATAGCCAATACAGGCAGTTTACCATAGGAAATATATGGTTTTAAAGCCTTTTAACAGTTATAGCGCCAACTATTGTCCGATCTCCATAAAATTTGGCATGCTTGTTAATGATGTTATGTCACATATGCTCACCAATTTTTGTGAAGTTCTGAGTTTTCATTTAGGATTTATAGGCTTTTTAGTGTATTTTGCCACGCCCATTTTATAAATGACCCTATTACAGCCATCCAAATGCAAAAGTTCAACTTTTTTTTGATAGTTTTTGATCTAGAGAGTCCAGAGAATTGTCCTAGACTGGTCTGGTTCCAATCGTGCGAAAAACCTAGGACTAGTTCGCAAAAGTAGGTTTTTAACATGTTTGCGAATATTTAATGAACGGTTTGATTGACAGCAATGGTCCTTGAGGCAAAGTTGTTCAGGATGAGGAGATCTATCAAATGATATGCATATTGTGTGGATATTTGTAACACCACGTGATTACAGAGCTGTAAAACTCGTTAGCGCCAACTAGTGGCCGATTTCTTTCAAAATTGTTACAGACCTCTATGGCCTTGAGTCGAACATGCCCATCGAGTTTCGTTCCGATCGGCCTCCGTTAACCTTGTCTAATAGATGCTCAAACTTCATTGGCCGATGGCGGCCATGTTTTTCGAGATACGCCAATGTCCTCATAGACATACATGGCACCTTGGACCAAGACACTGCATGCCAATTTTCAAGTCAATCGGACTAATGGTCAGGTGGTTATAGCCTGTTTTATATTTTTTTCATGTTATAGCGCCACCATGTGGCCAATTGCCGCGATTTTTTTACTGTGACCTCAGATTGACCTCTTACACATGTGTACCAAGTTTGGTGAAGATACCTCATTTACTTCTGGAGTTATAGCCATTTTAGTAAAATAGGCCCCTCCCACAACGTACGTTTTGGCGCCCCTTACCGTCCGTGAGTCGAAATTTCAACTTTTTTTCGATAGTTTTTGATAAACAGACTCTAGAGAACATTTCTGCACTGGTTTGGTTCCGATCGGGCGAAAAACCTAGGACTAGTTCGCAAAAGTATGTTTTTGACAAAATTCAAAATGGCGGAAAATCTATCATGGCGGAAATGAAATCGGAGATATACGTTTTGTTCGTCAGGCGTCCAGCTTTCCAATGATATAACACACTTGAGACTACGTCATACGGTCTAGTAGTTATGAACAGTTTCGCGCTTTTGGTTGCTATAGCGCCACCTATGGGCCAATCGGGGTCATACTTTGATAGGTTCTCCCCAAATTGAGGACTACCATTTGGCCAAGTTTCAAGGTTCCAGCTCTTACGGTTTGGTCTGCACGATGCGTTTTAGGGGAAAATAATAATAATAATTAAAGCTGCAAGCAGCATTTAGCGGGGTTCAAGCATTTAGGGTCTTTAAGCACATAAGGCAGTTTAGTGAGTTTTTGTTTAGGATTTACAGGCTTTTGAGTGTTTTTTGCCATACCCATTTTCTAAATGATCCTGTTATGGCTACCCAATGGGTAAAGTTAAAGTTTTTTATATAATTAATAATCTAGAGCTTCCAGAGAATTGTACTGCACTGGTATATTTCTGATCGGGCGAAAAACCTAGGACTAGTTCGCAAAAGTAGGTTTTTAACATAATCGCAAGTATTTAATGAACAAATTGATTGACAGCAGTAGTTCTTGAGGCAAAGTTGTTCAGTATGAGGAGATCTATCAAATGATATGCATCACGTGATTACATAGCCGTAAAACCTGTTAGCATCAACTAGTGGCTGATTTTTCAAAATTCTTACAGACCTCTAGGGCCACGAGTCGAACATGCCCACCGAGTTTCGTTCTGATCGGCCTCCGTTTAGAGCAAACTAACAGCTTTGAATTAAAATGGTGAGGTATCCTGTTGTAAACATCAACCATGCCTGTTGACAGTTCTCTTTTGTGGGAAGGGAATGAAAAGTTCTCAAATCCGCAGCACAGCCTCAGACATAACATTTATATCCATGATCTGCCATTTTCACTATTGTCCTTGCTTGCTTCTTCACAATACCTGCAGATCTTCTGATGATTTGGCTGTGCAGGTCCACATTAACACTGCCTGGCCTAGAAAATGGACTGGGAAATGCAAATTTGGGGGGTATAAATATTAATGATCCTGACTCCAACGTCACAGTCGGTGTTATGGTGGGATTCACTCATTTTTCAGCGGTCTTTTGCAAACAGGAGATTTACACATGAAGGAGGAAACAATGGTGTTTGAGGCTCAAGGTATGTCAGTTCCATGTCCAGAACTCTTATCATTCAACTATGCCAAGATAAATACAGTTTTCAATTGTATGGCACCTTTAAAATAGATGATTAGTAATATAATGCTTACTTGGAGTCTGAAATGGCTTTAACAAAAGAAGAAAAATAGTCTTAGATTTCTGTTCATTCTAATCATGTACAAATAAAGTAGCACAGTAAGATTACATTTATTTGAATGCATTAGTGAGTGTGTGATTGTGCTGTGTGTGCAGCATGTCAATACTAAAAGTGAAGGTGTAGTTGATATCTTTGGTGATAATATCTGTAGTAATCATAAAAAAACAATTAAGAAATAAAGAATTAAAATTACAAATAATATTCTATTAAGATATGAGTTATAATAACATGATTTGCAATAGTAATAATATCAATAATATATGCACAATACACACAGATTAGACTATCAGGTCTGTGTTTTACAAAAACATTAGTATTGCAGCCAATGTGAGTCTATGGGATTTATAAACAGACAAAATATGATTTGAAATGTTATTTTAATGATTTTATTAAGTTTAAACAATATTTCAAATGGAAAAAAATGAAAAATAATATTTTAGTGAGCAGAATGAACCAATGAGTGTTCTTCTTCTGGTGGTTAAAATGTAAATGAAAACAATAATACTTAAACAATAATACTTAATACACTAACCATGCTTGAACACACACATGCACACACATTTTGTTGTAGATGTAGATATTTAAAATAAAAGATAGGTAACAAAATGATAATTGCAAATCTCCTCTGTATAACACCATTTTCAGATTTCAAATTAATCACTGAGAGGCAGAATTGTTCAAACTGAGAGCTCAGTAAAAATGAAGTGATAAACTTTGACAAAACATGACTGTGTTATAATAGGTGATTTTCATGCAATAATTTTATATAGTCCAAAAACTTATGCAAAAGCACAGATAAAAATATTTTATTAAGTAGAATGTCCTGCTTCCATAGTAGAAGACCACTAATTGACTCACTTTCATTTGAAAGACTTTTTTTATCCACCAGTAAAACAAAGCAGTTTCTCCATGTTCTTTCCATTAAGCATGCTTACACACACAGACACACACACAAACACATCCACACACACACACACACACACACACACACACACACACACACACACACACACACACAAAGACAAATATGTTTTCAATGTTTTTAGGATGTGATATTGTGAAAATATCTTCATCTCCTCATCTTGAACAACTTTGCCTCAAGAATCACTAATGTCAATCAAACCGTTCATAATCATAATAAAAAAATAAAATATATACAAATATCATAAAAAAAAAAAAAATCATAATAAAAAAGATTGCTTCTTAAAGCATTTGTTTATTTCCCAATACTGAAAGCGAATTAAAAGATCATGCGTAATCCTGCTGCTCCCTCTAGTGGACAACAGTGGTATCATAGCTTACATTTTACAGTTGAAGTGTTTGAATGAATGAATGGGAATTTGTTTTTTTACTTATATCTCAGGAACCAAAAGGCGAAAAATTCTGAAACTCAGAGCATAGATAGTGCTTGAGGAGCCCTGTTGAATGAGACCATCAAGGTGTTTTTGGGCGATTGGGGCTGGGAGTTATGGCTGTTATAAGGCATATCTGTTCGGGCTATTATCTCTGGAATGCCCAGGGCAAATAACACCACATTTGAATCGAAGCTAGCCAAAGACGGGACCTTTCCAACGAGCTCTCACACAATGTTCGGGGTGGTCTGGGTCGGGAGTAATGGTCGTTCAAAATCGGGGGTCCCGCGGACTGGCGATGCGCGGGGGGCGCGCTCCCGAGGCCCGCGACGACACGTTTCGATCAAGAGCCCGGAGATGTCCTCACCATCAAAATTTGAGCGCGCAACGACTTTCCGTTTTCGAGTTATGAATGAATTTGTATTCGGGGGCGTGGCTTAAATGCCGTTATACTTTCGTTTCATTTCATTCATTTACTTTCGTCCATTTCCATATCTCAGTGTAACACAATTGTCAATAGTAATACTCAATAGATGAGTTTTGACAAAATGTGATTGTAAATGTTAAAATAATGATTTTATAAAGTCTAAATATGAATTTTATAACAATATTAGGGAGTAGTATGATGAAATGACAGCAGGGGGCAGTAAAATACCACTTATTGGCTTAATATGTCATTATATTCATATAAAATCACCTTTTGAAGAAGTTAAACTTTTTTTCTGATAATTATTGATCTAGAGAGTTCAGAGAATTGTGCTGCACTGGTTTTGAACATTATGATATGAACATTATATGATGATAGAAGACACCATTTACAGCAAATACAGGCAATTTACCATAGGAAATATATGGTTTTAAAGCGTTTTAACAGTTATAGCGCCAACTATGGTCCGATCTCCATAAAATTTCCCATGCTTCTTTAGCAGGTTATGACACATATGCTCATCAATTTTTGTGAAGTTCTGAGTTTTCGTTTAGGATTTATAGGCTTTTGAGTGCATTTTACCACGCCCCTTTTCTAAATGACCCTATTACAGCCATACTCATGCAAAAGTTAAACTTTTTTTTGATAATTATTGATCTAGAGAGTCCAGAGAATTGTCCTAGACTGGTGTGGTTCCGATCGGGCGAAAAACCAGGGACTAGTTCGCAAAAGTAGGTTTTTAACATATTCATGAATATTTAATGAACGGTTTGATTGACAGCAATGGTTCTAGAGGCAAAGTTGTTCAGGATGAGCAGATCTATCAAATGATATGCATTTTGTGACGATAAGTGTAACACCACGTGATTACAGAGCCATAAAACTCGTTAGCGCCAACTAGTGGCCGATTTCTTTCAAAATTCTTACAGACCTTTAGGGCCATGAGTCGAACATGCTCATCGAGTTTCGTTCCGATCGGCCTCCGTTAACCTTGTCTAATAGGTGCTCAAACTTCATTGGCCGATGGCGGCCATGTTTTTTGAGATACGCCAATGTCCTCATACACATACATGGCACCTTGGACCAAGACACTGCATACCAATTTTCAAGTCAATCGGACTAACGGTCAGGTGGTTATAGCCTGTTTTATGTTTTTTTCAATTTATAGCGCCACCATGAGGCCAATCGTCGCGATTTTTTTACTGTGACCCCAGATTAAACTCATACACATGTGTACCAAGCTTGGTGAAGATACCTCATTTACATCGGGAGTTATAGCCATTTTAGTAAAATAGGCCCCTCCCACAACGTACGTTTTGGCGCCCCTTAGCGACCGTGAAACGAAATTTCCACTTTTTTTCGATAATTATTGATATTCAGTCTCCAGAGAACATTTCTGCACTAGTTTGGTTCCAATCGGGCAAAAAACCAGGGACTAGTTCGCAAAAGTAGGTTTTTGACAAAATTCAAAATGGCGGAAAATCTATCATGGCGGAAATGAAATCGGAGATATACGTTTTGTTCGTCAGGCGTCTAGCTTTCCAATGATATAAGACACTTGAGTCTACGACATACGGTCTAGGAGTTATGAGCAGTTTCGCGCTTTTGGTTGTTATAGCGCCACCTATGGGCCAATCGGGGTCATAATCTCTGAACCTTTCCTCGATTTTTGTACTACCATCTGTCAAAGTTTCAAAGTTCCAGCTCTTACGGTTTGGGCTGCACGATGCGTTTTACGGCGGAATAATAATAATAATTAAAGCTGCAAGCAGCATTTATCGGGGTTCAAGCAGTTAAGGCCTTTAAGGCATTTAAGCACAAAAGCATCAAAAGTTATTAAGAGTTATTAAGCAAGCATGTAACCACTGACATAGTAGATGGAAAAGACCATTTACTGCCAATACAGGCAATGTACCATAGGAAATATATGATTTTAAAGCTTTTTAACAGTTATAGCGCCACCTTTGGTCCGATCTCCATAAAATTTGGTACGCTTGTTAATGATGTTATGTCACATATGCGCACCAATTTTTGTCAAATTCTGAGTTTTCATTTATGATTTATAGGCTTTTTAGTGTATTTTGCCACGCCCCTTTTATAAATTACCCTATTACAGCCACCAAAATTAAAAAAAGTTAAACTTTTTTTCGATAATTATTGATCTAGAGAGTCCAGAGAATTGTTCTAGACTGGTCTGGTTCCGATCGGGCAAAAAACCAGGGACTAGTTTGCAAAAGTAGGTTTTTAACATATTCATGAATATTTAATGAACGGTTTGATTGACAGCAATGGTTCTTGAGGCAAAGTTGTTCAGCATAAGCAGATCTATCAGATGATATGCATTTTGTGATGATAAGTGTAACACCACGTGATTACAGAGCCATAAAACTCGTTAGCGCCAACTAGTGGCCGATTTCTTTCAAAATTCTTACAGACCTCTAGGGGCTTGAGCCGAACATGCCCACCGAGTTTCGCTCCGATCGGACTTCGTCAACGGTGCTCAAACCTCATTGGCCAATGGCGGCCATGTTTTTTTAGATACGCCATATTCCTTTTAGACATACATGGCCCCTTGGGCCAAGACACTGCATACCAAATTTCAAGTCAATCGGACTAACGGTCAGGTGTCTATACGTTTTTTTTGTTTTATAGCGCCACCATGTGGCCAATCGACGCAATTTTTTTACTGTGACCTCAGATTGACCTCTTACACACGTTTAGCAAGTTTGGTGAAGTTTACTGAATTACTTCTTGAGTTATAGCCATTTTAGTAAAATAGGCTCCTCCCACAACGTTAATTTTGCACCCCCTAGCGACCGTGAATCGAAATTTCAACTTTTTTTCGATAATTATTGATCTTCAGACTCCACAGAACAATTCTGCACTGGTTTGGTTCCGATCGGGCGAAAAACCAGGGACTAGTTCGCAAAAGTAGGTTTTCGACAAAATTCAAAATGGCGGAAAATCTATCATGGCGGAAATAAAATCGGAGATATACGTTTTGTTCGTCAGGCGTCCAGCTTTCCTGTGATATAAGACACTTGAGTCTATGACTTACGGTCTAGGAGTTATGAGCAGTTTCGCGCTTTTGGTTGCTATAGCGCCACCTATGGGCCAATCGGGGTCATAATTTGATAACCTCTCCTCGATTTTTGTACTACCATCTGGCAAAGTTTCAAGGTTCCAGCTCTTACGGTTTGGGCTGCACGATGCGTTTTACGGCAGAAGAAAAATAATAATAATTAAAGCTGCAAGCAGCATTTATCGGGGTTCAAGCAGTTAAGGCCTTTAAGCACAAAAGCATCAAAAGTGATTAAGTTTTATTTAGCAAGCATGTAACTACTGACATAATAGATGGAAAAGACCATTTACAGGAAATACCATAGGAAATATATGGTTTTAAAGCTTTTTAGCAGTTATAGCGCCACCTATGGTCCGATCTCCATAAAAATTGGCATGCTTGTTAATGATGTTATGTCACATATGCTCACCAATTTTTGTGAAGTTCTGAGTTTTCATTTAGGATTTATAGGCTTTTTAGTGTTTTTTTTGCCACGCCCCTTTTCTAAATGACCCTATTACAGCCATCTACATGCAAAAGTTCAACTTTTTTTTGATAATTATTGATCTAGAGTGTCCAGAGAATTGTCCTAGACTGGTCTGGTTTCGATCGGGCGAAAAACCTAGGACTAGTTTGCAAAAGTAGGTTTTTAACATAATTACGAATATTTAATAAACGGTTTAATTGACAGCATTAGTTCTTGAGGCAAAGTTGTTCAGCATGAGCAGATCTATCAGATGATATGCATTTTGTGACGATAAGTGTAACACCACGTGATTACAGAGCCATAAAACTCGTTAGCGCCAACTAGTGGCCGATTTCTTTCAAAACTCTTACAGACCTCTAGGGCCATGAGTCGAACATGCCCATCGAGTTTCGTTCCGATCGGCCTCCGTTAACCTTGTCTAATAGGTGCTCAAATTTCATTGGTCGATGGCGGCCATGTTTTTCGAGATACGCCAATGTCCTCATAGACATACATGGCACCTTGGACCAAGACACTGCATACCAATTTTCAAGTCAATCGGACTAACGGTCACGTGGTCATAGCCGTTTTCATGTTTTTTTCATGTTATAGCGCCACCTAGTGATCAATCGTCGCGATTTTTTTACTGTGACCCCAGATTGAACTCATACACATGTGCACCAAGTTTGGTGAAGATATCTAATTTCATTCTCGAGTTATAGCCATTTTAGTAAAATAGGCTCCTCCCACAACATTAATTTATCACCCCCTGGCGATCAGGAATCGAAATTTCGACTTTTTTTCGATAATTATTGATATTCAGACTCCAGAGAAAATTTCTGCACTGTTTTGGATCCAATTGGACAAAAAACCTAGGACTAGTTCGCAAAAGTAGGTTTTTAACTAAATTCAAAATGGCGGACAATTTGCATAGAGTAAATGAAATCGGAGATAAACGTTTTGACCTTCAGGTTTCCAGCTTTCCAGTGATATAAGACACTTGAGTCTACGTCATACAGTCTAGGAGTTATGAGCAGTTTCGCGCTTTTGGTTGCTATAGCGCCACCTATGGGCCAATTGGGGTCATATTCTCTGAACCTCTCCTCGATTTTTGTACTACCATCTGGCAAAGTTTCAAAGCTCCAGCTCTTACGGTTTGGGCTGCACGATGAGTTTTACGGCAGAAGAAAAATAATAATAATAATAATAATAATAATAATAATAAAAATCAGTACAATTACAATAGGGTTTCAGCACTTCGTGCTTGAACCCCTAATAATAATTAAAGCTGCAAGCAGCATTTATCGGGGTTCAAGCAGTTAAGGCCTTTAAGGCATTTAAGCACAAAAGCATCAAAAGTCATTAAGATTTATTTAGCAAGCATGTAACCACTGACATAATAGATGGAAAATACCATTTACAGCCAATACAGGCAAATTGCCATGGGATATATATGGTTTTAAAGCTTTTTAACAGTTATAGCGCCACCTATGGTCCGATCTCCATAAAATTGTTTATTGTGACCTCAAATTGAACCCATACACATGTGTACTGATTTTGGTGAAGATATCTCATTTACTTCTTGAGTTATAGCCATTTGAGTAAAATAGGCTCCTCCCACAACGATTTGCCACATTCAAGAATTATTTAATATGATTCTAGCATGATTTACTATCATATACCATGTTCCAGAATGATTTATTAGGATTCTAGCATGATTTACCTTGATACACCTCATTTCAGTATTATTTACTATGATTTACAATGTTTCTAGCATGATTAACCACATTACTAGCAATTATGTGAAGTGTCAGTGCAAATGAGGTGATGAACACTGACAAAATATTATTGTGTTATAATAGTTAGTTATATACGTGATTTTTAGTGTGTGTCCAAGTATGAATGCAAAAGCACATGTGAAATATTTCATTATTAAGTAGAATGGCCAGCAGAGGGCACTAGAAGACCACTTATTGGCTCACTTTCACTTTAAACCAGTTTTCTGCACTAAAGCAAACCAGTTTTTCCATGTTAACTCAATGCATGCTTACACACACACACACACACACACACACACACACACACACACACAGCATAGTTAACCATGATTTACCATGATATACCACGTTCTAGTATTATTTACCAGGAGATAAACGACAATCTAGTATTATTTACTTTGATTTACCATGTTTCTAGCCTGATTTATCACATTACTAGCAATTATTTGAAGTGTCAGTGCAAATAAAGTGATTAACACTGACAAAATATGATTGTGTTATAATAGTTATTGCTATATAAGTGATTTTTTTAGTGTGTATTCAAGTATGAATGCAAGCACATGTTGAAATATTTCATTAATAAGTAGAATGGCCAGCAGAGGGCAGTAGAAGACCACTTATTGGCTCACTTTCACTTTAAACCAGTTTTCTGCACTAAAGCAAACCAGTTTATCCATGTTAACTCAATGCATACACACACACACACACACACACACACACACACACACACACACACAGCATAGTTAACCATGATTTACCATGATTTACCACATTACTAGCAATTATTTGAAGTGTCAGTGCAAATAAAGTGATTAACACTGACAAAATATGATTGTGTTATAATAGTTATTGCTATATAAGTGATTTTTAGTGTGTATTCAAGTATAAATGCAAGCACATGTGGAAAATTTTAATTAATAAGTAGAATGGCCAGCAGAGGGCAGTAGAAGACCACTTATTGGCTCACTTTCACTTTAAACCTCATGATTTTGACCAGTTTTCTGCACTAAAGCAAACCAGTGTTTCCATGTTAACTCAATAATACATACTTGCTACATATGCTACACACAATAATGCTACACACACACACACACACACACACACACACACACACACACAAACACACACACACACACACACACACACACACACACAAATGTTTCAGTGATATTGGTGTCACATTCACCTTCATCACATTCACCTTCTGTCTTCATCACATTCACCATCTGTCGTCATCACCTGCACCTGCTCCTCATCACCCTCCTCATCATCACCTGCTCCTCATCATCATAACCTGCTCCTCATCATCATAACCGTCACCTGTTGTCCTTGTCTTGATCTGTGTATTTAAGTTTCCCTCTCATCCATTATCATTGTCGGTTATTGTTTGTGCACTAGCACTCTGTTATGTTTGTTTTCATGTTGGAAAATAAAACCTTTGTTATATTTGTACCACACACACACACACACACACACACACACACACACACACACACACACCACACCATCATTTATCATGATTTACCATGGCTGAACACTTGAGTCTACGTCATACGGTCTAGTAGTTATGAGCAGTTTTGCGCTTTTGGTTGCTATAGCGCCACCTATGGGCCAATCGGGGTCATACTTTTATAGGTTCTCCCCAAATTGAGGACTACCATTTGGCCAAGTTTCAAGGTTCCAGCTCTTACGGTTTAGTTAGTTTAGTTAGTTTAGTTAGTTTAGTTCGGACAGTTATAGCGCCACCTATGGTCCGATCTTCACGAAACTTGGCATGCTTCTTCACCATGGAGTCAGGAGTCAGGGATCACAGTGATGCTAAAATTGAGATTCTAGGACAAACTGTCTAGGAGTTATGAGCAATTTAGTAAATGTGGTCATTATAGCGCCACCTATGGGCCAATCTGGGTCATACTTTGATAGGTTCTCCCCAAATTGAAGACTACCATTTGGCCAAGTTTCAAGGTTCCAGCTCTTACGGTTTGGGCTGCAGGATGCGTTTTAGGGGAAAATAATAATAATAATAATAATAATAATAATAAAAATCAGTACAATTACAATAGGGTTTCAGCACTTCGTGCTTGAACCCCTAATAAGAACAGACGTTTTGGACAGTTATAGCGCCACCTATGGTCCGATCTTCACGAAACTTGGCATGCTTCTTCACCATGTTCTGACACATCTGCTCATCGATTTTTGTGAAGTTTGGGGTTTTCCCTTAGGTTGTATAGGCTTTTGAGTGTTTTTATGTCCCACCCCTTTCCTAAATGACCCTGTTACAGCCAGGCCAATGCAAAAGTTCAACTTTTTTTCAATAGTTATTGATCTAGAGAGTCCAGAGAATTGTCCTAGACTGGTCTGGTTCCGATTGGGTCAAAAACCAGGGACTAGTTGGCCAAAGTAGGTTTTGGACAAATTTGCCCATATAATTTTTTTTTTTGCTCGTAGGGGAATTTGGAGATAGCCATTTTGTCCGTCTGGAGTCAGGGATCACAGTGATGCTAAAATTGAGATTCTAGGACAAACTGTCTAGGAGTTATGAGCAATTTAGTAAATGTGGTCATTATAGCGCCACCTATGGGCCAATCTGGGTCATACTTTGATAGGTTCTCCCCAAATTGAAGACTACCATTTGGCCAAGTTTCAAGGTTCCAGCTCTTACGGTTTGGGCTGCAGGATGCGTTTTAGGGGAAAATAATAATAATAATAATAATAATAATAATAATAAAAATCAGTACAATTACAATAGGGTTTCAGCACTTCGTGCTTGAACCCCTAATAAGAACAGACGTTTTGGACAGTTATAGCGCCACCTATGGTCCGATCTTCACGAAACTTGGCATGCTTCTTCACCATGTTCTGACACATCTGCTCATCGATTTTTGTGAAGTTTGGGGTTTTCCCTTAGGTTGTATAGGCTTTTGAGTGTTTTTATGTCCCATCCCTTTCCTAAATGACCCTGTTACAGCCAGGCCAATGCAAAAGTTCAACTTTTTTTCAATAGTTATTGATCTAGAGAGTCCAGAGAATTGTCCTAGACTGGTCTGGTTCCGATTGGGTCAAAAACCAGGGACTAGTTGGCCAAAGTAGGTTTTGGACAAATTTGCCCATATAATTTTTTTTTTTGCTCGTAGGGGAATTTGGAGATAGCCATTTTGTCCGTCTGGAGTCAGGGATCACAGTGATGCTAAAATTGAGATTCTAGGACAAACTGTCTAGGAGTTATGAGCAATTTAGTAAATGTGGTCATTATAGCGCCACCTATGGGCCAATCTGGGTCATACTTTGATAGGTTCTCCCCAAATTGAAGACTACCATTTGGCCAAGTTTCAAGGTTCCAGCTCTTACGGTTTGGGCTGCAGGATGCGTTTTAGGGGAAAATAATAATAATAATAATAATAATAATAATAATTAAAGCTGCAAGCAGCATTTATCGGGGTTCAAGCAGTTAAGGCCTTTAAGCACAAAAGCATCAAAAGTGATTAAGTTTTATTTACCAAGAATGTAACTACTGACATAATAGATGAAAAAGACCATTTACAGGAAATACCATAGGAAATATATGGTTTTAAAGCTTTTTAGCAGTTATAGCGCCACCTATTGTCCGATCTCCATAAAAATTGGCATGCTTGTTAATGATGTTATGTCACATATGCTCACCAATTTTTGTGAAGTTCTGAGTTTTCATTTAGGATTTATAGGCTTTTTAATGTTTTTTTTGCCACGCCCATTTTCTAAATGACCCTATTACAGCCATCTACATGCAAAAGTTCAACTTTTTTTTCATAATTATTCATCTAGAGTGTCCAGAGAATTGTCCTAGACTGGTCTGGTTTCGATCGGGCGAAAAACCTAGGACTAGTTTGCAAAAGTAGGTTTATAACATAATTACGAATATTTAATAACCGGTTTAATTGACAGCATTAGTTCTTGAGGCAAAGTTGTTCAGCATGAGCAGATCTATCAGATGATATGCATTTTGTGACGATAAGTGTAACACCACGTGATTACAGAGCCATAAAACTCGTTAGCGCCAACTAGTGGCCGATTTCTTTCAAAACTCTTACAGACCTCTAGGGCCATGAGTCGAACATGCCCATCGAGTTTCGTTCCGATCGGCCTCCGTTAACCTTGTCTAATAGGTGCTCAAATTTCATTGGTCGATGGCGGCCATGTTTTTCGAGATACGCCAATGTCCTCATAGACATACATGGCACCTTGGACCAAGACACTGCATACCAATTTTCAAGTCAATCGGACTAACGGTCACGTGGTCATAGCCGTTTTCATGTTTTTTTCATGTTATAGCGCCACCTAGTGTTCAATCGTCGCGATTTTCTTACTGTGACCCCAGATTGAACTCATACACATGTGCACCAAGTTTGGTGAAGATATCTAATTTCCTTCTCGAGTTATAGCCATTTTAGTAAAATAGGCTCCTCCCACAACATTAATTTATCACCCCCTGGCGATCAGGAATCGAAATTTCGACTTTTTTTCGATAATTATTGATATTCAGACTCCAGAGAACATTTCTGCACTGGTTTGGATCCAATTGGACAAAAAACCTAGGACTAGTTTGCAAAAGTAGGTTTTTAACAAAATTCAAAATGGCGGACAATTTGCATACAGGAAATGAAATCGGAGATATACGTTTTGACCATCAGGTTTCCAGCTTTCCAGTGATATAAGACACTTGAGTCTACGTCATACGGTCTAGGAGTTATGAGCAGTTTCGCGCTTTTGGTTGCTATAGCGCCACCTATGGGCCAATTGGGGTCATATTCTCTGAACCTCTCCTCGATTTTTGTACTACCATCTGGCAAAGTTTCAAGGTTCCAGCTCTTACGGTTTGGGCTGCACGATGCGTTTTACGGCAGAATAATAATAATAATAAAAATCAGCACAATTACAATAGGGTTTCAGCATTTCATGCTTGAACCCCTAATAATAAAAATCAGTACAATTACAATAGGGTTTCAGCACTTCGTGCTTGAACCCCTAATAATAATAATTAAAGCTGCAAGCAGCATTTATCGGGGTTCAAGCAGTTAAGGCCTTTAAGCACAAAAGCATCAAAAGTGATTAAGTTTTATTTAGCAAGCATGTAACTACTGACATAATAGATGGAAAAGACCATTTACAGGAAATACCATAGGAAATATATGGTTTTAAAGCTTTTTAGCAGTTATAGCGCCACCTATGGTCCGATCTCCATAAAAATTGGCATGCTTGTTAATGATGTTATGTCACATATGCTCACCAATTTTTGTGAAGTTCTGAGTTTTCATTTAGGATTTATAGGCTTTTTAGTGTTTTTTTGCCACGCCCCTTTTCTAAATGACCCTATTACAGCCATCTACATGCAAAAGTTCAACTTTTTTTTGATAATTATTGATCTAGAGTGTCCAGAGAATTGTCCTAGACTGGTCTGGTTTCGATCGGGCGAAAAACCTAGGACTAGTTTGCAAAAGTAGGTTTTTAACATAATTACGAATATTTAATAAACGGTTTAATTGACAGCATTAGTTCTTGAGGCAAAGTTGTTCAGCATGAGCAGATCTATCAGTTGATATGCATTTTGTGACGATAAGTTGAACACCACGTGATTACAGAGCCATAAAACTCGTTAGCGCCAACTAGTGGCCGATTTCTTTCAAAACTCTTACAGACCTCTAGGGCCATGAGTCGAACATGCCCATCGAGTTTCGTTCCGATCGGCCTCCGTTAACCTTGTCTAATAGGTGCTCAAATTTCATTGGTCGATGGCGGCCATGTTTTTCGAGATACGCCAATGTCCTCATAGACATACATGGCACCTTGGACCAAGACACTGCATACCAATTTTCAAGTCAATCGGACTAACGGTCACGTGGTCATAGCCGTTTTCATGTTTTTTTCATGTTATAGCGCCACCTAGTGATCAATCGTCGCGATTTTTTTACTGTGACCCCAGATTGAACTCATACACATGTGCACCAAGTTTGGTGAAGATATCTAATTTCATTCTTGAGTTATAGCCATTTTAGTAAAATAGGCTCCTCCCACAACATTAATTTATCACCCCCTGGCGATCAGGAATCGAAATTTCGACTTTTTTTCGATAATTATTGATATTCAGACTCCAGAGAACATTTCTGCACTGTTTTGGATCCAATTGGACAAAAAACCTAGGACTAGTTCGCAAAAGTAGGTTTTTAACTAAATTCAAACTGGCGGACAATTTGCATACAGGAAATGAAATCGGAGATATACGTTTTGACCTTCAGGTTTCCAGCTTTCCAGTGATATAAGACACTTGAGTCTACGTCATACGGTCTAGGAGTTATGAGCAGTTTCGCGCTTTTGGTTGCTATAGCGCCACCTATGGGCCAATTGGGGTCATATTCTCTGAACCTCTCCTCGATTTTTGTACTACCATCTGGCAAAGTTTCAAAGCTCCAGCTCTTACGGTTTGGGCTGCACGATGAGTTTTACGGCAGAAGAAAAATAATAATAATAATAATTAAAGCTGCAAGCAGCATTTATCGGGGTTCAAGCAGTTAAGGCCTTTAAGCACAAAAGCATCAAAAGTGATTAAGTTTTATTTACCAAGAATGTAACTACTGACATAATAGATGAAAAAGACCATTTACAGGAAATACCATAGGAAATATATGGTTTTAAAGCTTTTTAGAAGTTATAGCGCCACCTATCGTCCGATCTCCATGAAAATTGGCATGCTTGTTAATGATGTTATGTCACATATGCTCACCAATTTTTGTGAAGTTCTGAGTTTTCATTTAGGATTTATAGGCTTTTTAATGTTTTTTTTGCCACGCCCATTTTCTAAATGACCCTATTACAGCCATCTACATGCAAAAGTTCAACTTTTTTTGATAATTATTCATCTAGAGTGTCCAGAGAATTGTCCTAGACTGGTCTGGTTTCGATCGGGCGAAAAACCTAGGACTAGTTTGCAAAAGTAGGTTTATAACATAATTACGAATATTTAATAACCGGTTTAATTGACAGCATTAGTTCTTGAGGCAAAGTTGTTCAGCATGAGCAGATCTATCAGATGATATGCATTTTGTGACGATAAGTGTAACACCACGTGATTACAGAGCCATAAAACTCGTTAGCGCCAACTAGTGGCCGATTTCTTTCAAAACTCTTACAGACCTCTAGGGCCATGAGTCGAACATGCCCATCGAGTTTCGTTCCGATCGGCCTCCGTTAACCTTGTCTAATAGGTGCTCAAATTTCATTGGTCGATGGCGGCCATGTTTTTCGAGATACGCCAATGTCCTCATAGACATACATGGCACCTTGGACCAAGACACTGCATACCAATTTTCAAGTCAATCGGACTAACGGTCACGTGGTCATAGCCGTTTTCATGTTTTTTTCATGTTATAGCGCCAACTAGTGTTCAATCGTCGCCATTTTTTTACTGTGACCCCAGATTGAACTCATACACATGTGCACCAAGTTTGGTGAAGATATCTAATTTCCTTCTCGAGTTATAGCCATTTTAGTAAAATAGGCTCCTCCCACAACATTAATTTATCACCCCCTGGCGATCAGAAATCGAAATTTCGACTTTTTTTCGATAATTATTGATATTCAGACTCCAGAGAACATTTCTGCACTGGTTTGGATCCAATTGGACAAAAAACCTAGGACTAGTTCGCAAAAGTAGGTTTTTAACAAAATTCAAAATGGCGGACAATTTTCATACAGGAAATGAAATCGGAGATATACGTTTTGACCATCAGGTTTCCAGCTTTCCAGTGATATAAGACACTTGAGTCTACGTCATACGGTCTAGGAGTTATGAGCAGTTTCGCGCTTTTGGTTGCTATAGCGCCACCTATGGGCCAATTGGGGTCATATTCTCTGAACCTCTCCTCGATTTTTGTACTACCATCTGGCAAAGTTTCAAGGTTCCAGCTCTTACGGTTTGGGCTGCACGATGCGTTTTATGGCAGAATAATAATAATAATAAAAATCAGCACAATTACAATAGGGTTTCAGCATTTCATGCTTGAACCCCTAATAATAATAATAATAATAAAAATCAGTACAATTACAATAGGGTTTCAGCACTTCGTGCTTGAACCCCTAATAATAATAATTAAAGCTGCAAGCAGCATTTATCGGGGTTCAAGCAGTTAAGGCCTTTAAGCACAAAAGCATCAAAAGTGATTAAGTTTTATTTACCAAGAATGTAACTACTGACATAATAGATGAAAAAGACCATTTACAGGAAATACCATAGGAAATATATGGTTTTAAAGCTTTTTAGCAGTTATAGCGCCACCTATCGTCCGATCTCCATGAAAATTGGCATGCTTGTTAATGATGTTATGTCACATATGCTCACCAATTTTTGTGAAGTTCTGAGTTTTCATTTAGGATTTATAGGCTTTTTAATGTTTTTTTGCCACGCCCATTTTCTAAATGACCCTATTACAGCCATCTACATGCAAAAGTTCAACTTTTTTTGATAATTATTCATCTAGAGTGTCCAGAGAATTGTCCTAGACTGGTCTGGTTTCGATCGGGCGAAAAACCTAGGACTAGTTTGCAAAAGTAGGTTTATAACATAATTACGAATATTTAATAACCGGTTTAATTGACAGCATTAGTTCTTGAGGCAAAGTTGTTCAGCATGAGCAGATCTATCAGATGATATGCATTTTGTGACGATAAGTGTAATACCACGTGATTACAGAGCCATAAAACTCGTTAGCGCCAACTAGTGGCCGATTTCTTTCAAAACTCTTACAGACCTCTAGGGCCATGAGTCGAACATGCCCATCGAGTTTCGTTCCGATCGGCCTCCGTTAACCTTGTCTAATAGGTGCTCAAATTTCATTGGTCGATGGCGGCCATGTTTTTCGAGATACGCCAATGTCCTCATAGACATACATGGCACCTTGGACCAAGACACTGCATACCAATTTTCAAGTCAATCGGACTAACGGTCACGTGGTCATAGCCGTTTTCATGTTTTTGTCATGTTATAGCGCCACCTAGTGTTCAATCGTCGCGATTTTTTTACTGTGACCCCAGATTGAACTCATACACATGTGCACCAAGTTTGGTGAAGATATCTAATTTCCTTCTCGAGTTATAGCCATTTTAGTAAAATAGGCTCCTCCCACAACATTAATTTATCACCCCCTGGCAATCAGGAATCGAAATTTCGACTTTTTTTCGATAATTATTGATATTCAGACTCCAGAGAACATTTCTGCACTGGTTTGGATCCAATTGGACAAAAAACCTAGGACTAGTTCGCAAAAGTAGGTTTTTAACAAAATTCAAAATGGCGGACAATTTGCATACAGGAAATGAAATCGGAGATATACGTTTTGACCTTCAGGTTTCCAGCTTTCCAGTGATATAAGACACTTGAGTCTACGTCATACGGTCTAGGAGTTATGAGCAGTTTCGCGCTTTTGGTTGTTATAGCGCCACCTATGGGCCAATCGGGGTCATATTCTCTGATCCTCTCCTCGATTTTTGTACTACCATCTGGCAAAGTTTCAAGGTTCCAGCTCTTACGGTTTGGGCTGCACGATGCGTTTTACGGCGGAAGAATAATAATAATAATAATAATAATAAAAATCAGTACAATTACAATAGGGTTTCAGCACTTCGTGCTTGAACCCCTAATAATAATAATAATTAAAGCTGCAAGCAGCATTTATCGGGGTTCAAGCATTTAAGGCCTTTAAGCACATAAGCATTTAAGACATTAAGTTTTATTTAGAAAGCTTTTAACCACTGAAATAATAGATGGAAAAGTCCATTTACAGCCAATACAGGCAATTTACCATAGGAAATATATGGTTTTCAAACCTTTTTAACAGTTATAGCGCCACCTATGGTCCGATCAACATGAAATTTGGCATGCTTGTTTAGAATATTATGGCACATATGCTCACCAATTTTCGTGAAGTTCTGAGTTTTCGTTTAGGATTTATAAGCTTTTGAGTGCATTTTGCCACGCCCATTTTCTTTATGACCCAATTATAGCCATACGAAAAATTCAAAAGTTCAACTTTTTTTCGATAATTATTGATCTAGAGAGTCCAGAGAATTGTCCTAGACTGGTCTGGTTCCGATCGGGCGAAAAACCAGGGACTAGTTCGCAAAAGTAGGTTTTTAACATATTCGCGAATAATTAATGAACGATTTGATTGACAGCTATGGTTCTTGAGGCAATGTTGTTCAGCATGAGCAGATCTATCAAATGATATGCATTTTGTGACAATAAGTGTAACACCACGTGATTACAGAGCCGTAAAACTCGTTAGCGCCAACTAGTGGCCGATTTCTTTCAAAATTCTTACAGACCTCTAGGGCTATGAGTTGAACATGCCCATCGAGTTTCGTTCCGATCGGCCTCCGTTAACCTTGTCTAATAGGTGCTCAAACTTCATTGGCCGATGGCGGCCATGTTTTTTGAGATACACCAATGTCCTCATAGACATACATGACACCTTGGGCCAAGACACTGCATACCAATTTTCAAGTCAATCGGACTAACGGTCAGGTGGTTAAAGCCTGTTTTATGTTTTTTTCAAGTTATAGCGCCACCATGTGGCCAATCGCCGCGATTTTTTTACTGTGACCTCAGATTGACCTCTTACACATGTGTACCGAGTTTGGTGAAGATACCTCATTTACTTCTGGAGTTATAGCCATTTTAGTAAAATAGGCCACTCCCACAACGTACGTTTTGGCGCCCCTTAGCGTCCGTGAATCGAAATTTCAACTTTTTTTCGATAATTATTGATATGCAGACTCCAGAGAACATTTCTGTACTGGTTTGGTTCCGATCGGGCGAAAAACCTAGGACTAGTTCGCAAAAGTAGGTTTTTGGCAAAATTCAAAATGGCGGAAAATCTATCATGGCGGAAATGAAATCGGAGATATACGTTTTGTTCGTCAGGCATCCAGCTTCCCAATGATATAAGACACTTGAGTCTACGACATACGGTCTAGGAGTTCTGAGCAGTTTCGCGCTTTTGGTTGCTGTAGCGCCACCTATGGGCCGATTTGGCTAAGTCCGTGTATCTGAGTAGCGAGCAATACTACTACCATTTGACCAAGTATCACGTCTCTAGGCCTTACGGTTTTGGCTGCACGATGCGTTTTAGGGAAGAATAATAATAATAATAAAAATCAGGGCAATTACAATAGGGTTTCAGCACTTCGTGCTTGAACCCCTAATAATAATAAAAATCAGCACAATTACAATAGGGTTTCAGCACTTCGTGCTTGAACCCCTAATTAAAGCTGCAAGCAGCATTTATCGGGGTTCAAGCATTTAAGGCCTTTAAGCACATAAGCATTTAAGACATTACGTTTTATTTAACAAGCTTTTAACCACTGAAATTATAGATGGAAAAATCCATTTACAGCCAATATAGGCAATTTACCATAGGAAATATGTAGTTTTCAAACCTTTTTGCCAGTTATAGCGCCACCTATGGTCCGATCTACATGAAATTTTGCATGCTTGTTTAGAATGTTATGGCACATATGCTCACCCATTTTCGTGAAGTTCTGAGTTTTCGTTTAGGATTTATAGGCTTCTGAGTGCATTTTGCCACGCCCATTTTCTTTATGACCCAATTATACCCATGCGAAAAATGCAAAAGTTCAACTTTTTTTCGATAATTATTGATCTAGAGAGTCCAGAGAATTGTCCTAGACTGGTCTGGTTCTGATCGGGCGAAAAACCAGGGACTAGTTCGCAAAAGTAGGTTTTTAACATATTCATGAATATTTAATGAACAGATTGATTGACAGTGATGGTTCTTGAGGCAAAGTTGTTCAGCATGAGCAGATCTATCAGATGATATGCATTTTGTGATGATAAGTGTAACACCACGTGATTACAGAGCCTTAAAACTCGTTAGCGCCAACTAGTGGCCGATTTCTTTCAAAATTCTTACAGACCTCTAGGGGCTTGAGCCGAACATGCCCATCGAGTTTCGCTCCGATCGGACTTCGTTAACGGTGCTCAAACCTCATTGGCCAATGGCGGCCATGTTTTTCGAGATACGCCAATATCCTTTTAGACACACATGGCCCCTTGGGCCAAGACACTGCGTACCAAATTTCAAGTCAATCGGACTAACGGTCAGGCGTCTATATGTTTTTTTTGTTTTATAGCGCCACCATGTGGCCAATCGACGCAATTTTTTTACTGTGACCTCAGATTGACCTCCTACACATGTGCACCAAGTTTGGTGAAGTTTACTAAATTACTTCTTGAGTTAAAGCCATTTTAGTAAAATAGGCTCCTCCCACAACGTTAATTTTGCACCCCCTAGCGACCGTGAATCGAAATTTCAACATTTTTTCAATAATTATTGATCTTCAGACACCAGAGAACAATTCTGCACTGGTTTGGTTGCGATCGGGTGAAAAACCAGGGACTGAAATTCAAAATTCAAAATGGCGGAAAATCTATCATGGCGGAAATAAAATCGGAGATATACGTTTTGTTCGTCAGGCGTCCAGCTTTCCAATGATATAAGACACTTGAGTCTATGACTTACGGTCTAGGAGTTATGAGCAGTTTCGCGCTTTTGGTTGCTATAGCGCCACCTATGGGCCAATCGGGGTCATAATTTGATAACCTCTTCTCGATTTTTGTACTACCATCTGGCAAAGTTTCAAAGCTCCAGCTCTTACGGTTTGGGCTGCACGATGCGTTTTACGGCAGAAGAAAAATAATAATAATAATAATAATTAAAGCTGCAAGCAGCATTTAGCGGGGTTCAAGCAGTTAAGGCCTTTAAGGCCTTTAAGCACAAAAGCATCAAAAGTTATTACGTTTTATTTAGCAAGCATGTAACCACTGACATCATAGATGGAAAAGACCATGTTCTAGCATGGTTTACCACATTCTAGCATGTTTTACCATAGTTTATCATGATTTACCATGGTTTACCATGATTTACCCTGTTCTAGCATAGTTTACCATGATTTTATCTTAGTTTATCTAGATTTACCATGTTCTAGTATGATTTACCATGATATACCACATTCTAGAATGATTTACCAGGATTCTAGCATGATTTACCTTGATACACCACATTCTAGTAATATTAACTATGATTTACCACATTACTAGCAATTATGTGAAGTGTCAGTGCAAATGAAGTGATAAACACTGACAAAATATGATTGTGTTATAATAGTTATTGTTATACAAGTGATTTTTTGAATGTCTAAATATGAATGATGCAAAAGCACATGAGAAAAGACTTCATTAATAAGTAGAATGGCCAGCAGAGGGCACTAGAAGACCACTTATTGGCTCACTTTCACTTTAAACTTCATGATTTTCACCAGTTTTCTGCACTAAAGCAAACCAGTTTTTCCATGTTAACTCAATAATGCATGCTTACACACACACACACACACACACACACACACACACACACACACACACACATACATACATACACACAAAAGGCATTTCTTTGTGATCTAATACAGTTTTTCTCAGTCGCTTTGGTGCATTTCTCACATCACTATTTACATTTGCACAACAGTTAATGCAGTTCTCAAAACAATTAGTACAAACTGCAAAACCTAGTTGATAACCTGCAAAAGCGTGTCACTTTCTCAAAATGGATAGCTCATTCCTCAAAAGCAAGTATTGATGTCAATGTGTCAGTGTCATCAAGATGAAAAGTCCTGACACCATTGTTTATGAGCAAGATAGTCAAATGGCTTTGTCATGTTTTCATTATGACAGTTTACTCTGTAAATGTTTTCCAATGCAAAAAAGTCAGATCTTGGTGACACTACCTGAACATGCTCAAGACAGCACTATATACTATTTGCACAGCCATTTGAAAAATACAGTAAAGTTACACATTACTGTATTTAGTGAGGTAACTGAGTACAAGACACTGAACATGTATGTTTCACATTTTTACTGCATATGCTCTTTGCAATTCTAATTTGTTCACAACATTGTGCAAAAGAAAAAATACACCCTTATTTACAACAAGCATAAACTCCCTTTGGGTAGAGCTGTGCACAACTGTAAACAATATTGCAGTACATATTGGAACATACAACGTACATAGTACTGTAATCATTCATGCACATCCAGACGTTCCTCATCAGTGAAAGCTGAGATTCACCTGAGAGAAATTGTTCAATTTAGGAGACATTTTCAGGAGAAAAAAAAGATGTAAAAATTTTTGTAAAATTTGCTTGACAGATTTTGACAACTAGTTCAACATTTTTGTATGTAATGACTCAAGCAATGAAATGAGGACTATTAGTTTTAAATGGAGTGACTATTCAACATTCACAAGTATAGTTAATTTTGACTGACATGACATAAGCAAATGATAATGTTATAAAGCAGCAGAGAGTTGTATGAAAGCAATTGATGCATGTCCAAAAGCATTTGCAATTTGTTGGAAGGAATGAGAAACTGCTACTATGATGTGCACAAATGACTAAATGTTGTGGAGGTTGAACAAACTGTTGTGCAAATGTAAATAGTGATGTGAGAAATGCACCAAAGCGACTGAGAAAAACTGTAATATAAAACAATATTACCAGTATAGGGCTGTAACGATTCCTCGATTAAAGTCAAGTACTCGATTTAAAAAAATCCTCGATTGCAATTTACCCGTCGAGTAATCGGCAAAATACCGGAAGTGGTGCATTCCACAGACGAGAATCCATCAACCGCAGAATTACACAGTTTTCTAAGACAACGCGATATTTAAAACCATTTACAGTCATAATATAGCATAGTGCTATTGTGAAATCACAAAGGCTGTGATTCAGTTAAATAAATATATCCTCTGTTTTTTTGTTTGTTTGTTTTTTCACAGAGAAGACGCTTTAATTACATGAGTGCAGATTACATGTTAAAATTACCTCAGCTCCTTCCACAGTAAACGCTGCTCCAAGCAAACTCAGTCTCTGCAGTGCTGTTTGTTTAGGTTTCCAATAACGTGCATTTGGGAACGCAAGTCGGACGCAGTTTGTGTTTCATAGTTGCACTAGCTGTTATCAGTTATATTTGTGGAGCGCGTCTCAGGTTTCTCAAACTGCTTCTTGGTTTCTCGAATTGCTGTTCATCGCGATTTCAAAATAAAGTTTAAACTTCGCGATTTCAAAATAAAAGTTTAAACTCTCGCTCTGAGTTTGCATACTTTGATGTGCACATGTTCTCGTTCAAGAAATTACAGTGGCTGTAGCATTTCTATTGTACAGAAGTGGCCAAATATTAAAAGTTAAGTTGACATTTGAATTAAATGTTGTTTGGCCAATATTAAACAAGGATTTGATAATGCCTTAGTGTAACAACAACCAGGCCGCTGGTGCCCTCTGCAGGCATTTGTTATTTATGTACATAAGTTATGTTTATATTAGTTTATATAATTTATTTTACATGGGTATATTTTAACAGTATTGTTCGTTAAAACAATATAATTACTTACTTTGATACTTTACTTGAACCAATTGTTGTTGCTTGTTATTATATATTTGTATTTTAAGTCATTTTAAAGGCTGTTGTTAACTTTAATCTATTTTTTACCACAATTTTTTTTTATCCGATTACTTGAATAGAATACTCGATTACTAAAATAATCGATAGCTACAGCCCTATCATAATAAAAAAGATTGCTTTTTAAAGCATTTGTTTGTTTCCCAATACTGAAAGCTAATGAAAAGATCATATGTAATCTTGCTGCTCCCTCAAGTGGACAAAAGTGGTATTATAGCTCACATTTTACAATTGAGGTGTTTGAATGAATGAGTGAATGAATGGGAATTTGGTTTTTCACTTATATCTCGGTAACCAGAACGCGAAAAATTCTGAAACTCAGAGCATAGATAGTGCTTGAGGAGCCCTGTTGAATGAGACCATCAAGGTGTTTTTGGGCGATTGGGGCTGGGAGTTATGACTGTTCAAAGGCATATCTGTTGGGGCGATTATCTCTGGAATGCCCAGGGCAAATAACACCACATTTGAATCGATGCTAGCCAAGGACTGGCCCTTTCCAACGAGCTCTCACACAATGTTCGGGGTGGTCTGGGTCGGGAGTTACGGCTGTTCAAAATCGGGGGTCCCGCGGACTAGCGAAGTGCGGGGGGCGCGCTCCCGAGGCCCGCGATGACACGTTTCGATCAAGAGCCCGGAGAGGTCCTCACCATCAAAATTTGAGCGCGCAACGACTTTCCCTTTTCGAGTTATGAATGAATTTGTATTCGGGGGCGTGGCTTAAATGCCGTTTTACTTTCGTTTCATTTCATTCATTTACTTTCGTCCATTTCCATATCTCAGTGTAACACAATTGTCAATAGTAATACTCAATAGATGAATTTTGACAAAATGTGATTGTAAATGTCAAAATAACGATTTTATAAAGTCTAAATATGAATTTTATAACAATATTAGGGAGTAGTATGATGAAATGACAGCAGGGGGCAGTAAAATACCACTTATTGGCTTAATATGTCATTATATTCATATAAAATCACCTTTTGAAGAAGTTAAACTTTTTTTCTGATAATTATTGATCTAGAGAGTTCAGAGAATTGTGCTGCACTGGTTTTGAACATTATGATATGAACATTATATGATAGAAGACACCATTTACAGCAAATACAGGCAATTTACCATAGGAAATATATGGTTTTAAAGCGTTTTAACAGTTATAGCGCCAACTATGGTCCGCTCTCCATAAAATTTTCCATGCTTCTTAAGCAGGTTATGACACATATGCTCATCAATTTTCGTGAAGTTCTGAGTTTTCGTTTAGGATTTATAGGCTTTTGAGTGCATTTTACCACGCCCATTTTCTAAATGACCCTGTTAGCCATGCGAAAAATGCAAAAGTTCAACTTTTTTTTGATAATTATTGACCTAGAGAGTCCATAGAATTGTCCTAGACTGGTTTGGTTCCGATCGGGCGAAAAACCTAGGACTAGTTCGCAAAAGTAGGTTTTTAACATAATTACGAATATTTAATGAACGGTTTGATTGACAGCAATGGTTCTTGAGGCAAAGTTGTTCAACAAGAGGAGATCTATCAAATGGTATGCATTTTGTGACAATAAGTGTAACACCACGTGATTACAGAGCCATAAAACTCGTTAGCGCCAACTAGTGGCCGATTTCTTTTAAAATTCTTACAGACCTCTAGGGCCATGAGTAGAACATGCCCATCGAGTTTCGTTCTGATCGGCCTCCGTTAACCTTGTCTAATAGGTGCTCAAACTTCATTGGCAGATGGCGGCCATGTTTTTTTAGATACGCCAATGTCCTCAAACACATACATGACACCTTGGACCAAGACACTGCATACCAATTTTCAAGTCAATCGGACTAACGGTCAGGTGGTTAAAGCCTGTTTTATGTTTTTTTCATATTATAGCGCCACCATGTGGCCAATCGCCGCGATTTTTTTACTGTTACCTCATATTGAGCTCATACATATGTGTACCGAGTTTGGTGAAGATACCTCATTTACTTCTGGAGTTATAGCCATTTTAGTAAAATAGGCCCCTCCCACAACGTACGTTTTGGCGCCCCTTAGCGTCCGTGAATCGAAATTTCGACTTTTTTTCGATAATTATTGATCTTCAGTTTCTAGAGAACATTTCTGCACTGGTTTGGTTCCGATCGGGCGAAAAACCAGGGACTAGTTCGCAAAAGTAGGTTTTTGACAAAATTCAAAATGGCGGAAAATCTATCATGGCGGAAATGAAATCGGAGATATACGTTTTGTTCGTCAGGCGTCCAGCTTTCCAATGATATAAGACACTTGAGTCTACGACATACAGTCTAGGAGTTCTGAGCAGTTTCGCGCTTTTGGTTGCTATAGCGCCACCTATGGGCCAATCGGGGTCATAATTTGATAACCTCTCCTCGATTTTTGTACTACCATCTGGCAAAGTTTCAAGGTTCCAGCTCTTACGGTTTGGGCTGCACGATGCGTTTTACGGCAGAAGAAAAATAATAATAATTAAAGCTGCAAGCAGCATTTATCGGGGTTCAAGCAGTTAAGGCCTTTAAGCACAAAAGCATCAAAAGTGATTAAGTTTTATTTAGCAAGCATGTAACTACTGACATAATAGATGGAAAAGACCATTTACAGGAAATACCATAGGAAATATATGGGTTTAAAGCTTTTTAGCAGTTATAGCGCCACCTATGGTCCGATCTCCATAAAAATTGGCATGCTTGTTAATGTTGTTATGTCACATATGCTCACCAATTTTTGTGAAGTTCTGAGTTTTCATTTAGGATTTATAGGCTTTTTAGTGTTTTTTTGCCACTCCCCTTTTCTAAATGACCCTATTACAGCCATCTACATGCAAAAGTTAAACTTTTTTTTGATAATTATTGATCTAGAGTGTCCAGAGAATTGTCCTAGACTGGTCTGGTTTCGATCGGGCGAAAAACCTAGGACTAGTTTGCAAAAGTAGGTTTTTAACATAATTACGAATATTTAATAAACGGTTTAATTGACAGCATTAGTTCTTGAGGCAAAGTTGTTCAGCATGAGCAGATCTATCAGTTGATATGCATTTTGTGACGATAAGTGTAACACCACGTGATTACAGAGCCATAAAACTCGTTAGCGCCAACTAGTGGCCGATTTCTTTCAAAACTCTTACAGACCTCTAGGGCCATGAGTCGAACATGCCCATCGAGTTTCGTTCCGATCGGCCTCCGTTAACCTTGTCTAATAGGTGCTCAAATTTCATTGGTCGATGGCGGCCATGTTTTTCGAGATACGCCAATGTCCTCATAGACATACATGGCACCTTGGACCAAGACACTGCATACCAATTTTCAAGTCAATCGGACTAACGGTCACGTGGTCATAGCCGTTTTCATGTTTTTTTCATGTTATAGCGCCACCTAGTGATCAATCGTCGCGATTTTTTTACCGTGACCCCAGATTGAACTCATACACATGTGCACCAAGTTTGGTAAAGATATCTAATTTCATTCTCGAGTTATAGCCATTTTAGTAAAATAGGCTCCTCCCACAACATTAATTTATCACCCCCTGGCGATCAGGAATCGAAATTTCGACTTTTTTTCGATAATTATTGATAGTCAGACTCCAGAGAACATTTCTGCAATGTTTTGGATCCAATTGGACAAAAAACCTAGGACTAGTTCGCAAAAGTAGGTTTTTAACTAAATTCAAAATGGCGGACAATTTGCATACAGGAAATGAAATCGGAGATATACGTTTTGACCTTCAGGTTTCCAGCTTTCCAGTGATATAAGACACTTGAGTCTACGTCATACGGTCTAGGAGTTATGAGCAGTTTTGCGCTTTTGGTTGCTATAGCGCCACCTATGGGCCAATTGGGGTCATATTCTCTGAACCTCTCCTCGATTTTTGTACTACCATCTGGCAAAGTTTCAAAGCTCCAGCTCTTACGGTTTGGGCTGCACGATGAGTTTTACGGCAGAAGAAAAATAATAATAATAATAATAATAATAATAATAATAAAAATCAGTACAATTACAATAGGGTTTCAGCACTTCGTGCTTGAACCCCTAATTAAAGCTGCAAGCAGCATTTATCGGGGTTCAAGCAGTTAAGGCCTTTAAGCACAAAAGCATCAAAAGTGATTAAGTTTTATTTAGCAAACATGTAACTACTGACATAATAGATGGAAAAGACCATTTACAGGAAATACCTTAGGAAATATATGGTTTTAAAGCTTTTTAGCAGTTATAGCGCCACCTATGGTCCGATCTCCATAAAAATTGGCATGCTTGTTAATGATGTTATGTCACATATGCTCACCAATTTTTGTGAAGTTCTGAGTTTTCATTTAGGATTTATAGGCTTTTCAGTGTTTTTTTGCCACGCCCCTTTTCTAAATGACCCTATTACAGCCATCTACATGCAAAAGTTCAACTTTTTTTGATAATTATTGATCTAGAGTGTCCAGAGAATTGTCCTAGACTGGTCTGGTTTCGATCGGGCGAAAAACCTAGGACTAGTTTGCAAAAGTAGGTTTATAACATAATTACGAATATTTAATCACCGGTTTAATTGACAGCATTAGTTCTTGAGGCAAAGTTGTTCAGCATGAGCAGATCTATCAGATGATATGCATTTTGTGACGATAAGTGTAACACCACGTGATTACAGAGCCATAAAACTCGTTAGCGCCAACTAGTGGCCGATTTCTTTCAAAACTCTTACAGACCTCTAGGGCCATGAGTCGAACATGCCCATCGAGTTTCGTTCCGATCGGCCTCCGTTAACCTTGTCTAATAGGTGCTCAAATTTCATTGGTCGATGGCGGCCATGTTTTTCGAGATACGCCAATGTCCTCATAGGCATACATGGCACCTTGGACCAAGACACTGCATACCAATTTTCAAGTCAATCGGACTAACGGTCACGTGGTCATAGCCGTTTTCATGTTTTTTTCATGTTATAGCGCCACCTAGTGATCAATCGTCGCGATTTTTTTACTGTGACCCCAGATTGAACTCATACACATGTGCACCAAGTTTGGTGAAGATATCTAATTTCCTTCTCGAGTTATAGCCATTTTAGTAAAATAGGCTCCTCCCACAACATTAATTTATCACCCCCTGGCGATCAGGAATCGAAATTTCGACTTTTTTTCGATAATTATTGATATTCAGACTCCAGAGAACATTTCTGCACTGGTTTGGATCCAATTGGACAAAAAACCTAGGACTAGTTCGCAAAAGTCGGTTTTTAACCAAATTCAAAATGGCGGACAATTTGCATACAGGAAATGAAATCGGAGATATACGTTTTGACCATCAGGTTTCCAGCTTTCCAGTGATATAAGAAACTTGAGTCTACGTCATACGGTCTAGGAGTTATGAGCAGTTTCGCGCTTTTGGTTGCTATAGCGCCACCTATGGGCCAATTGGGGTCATATTCTCTGAACCTCTCCTCGATTTTTGTACTACCATCTGGCAAAGTTTCAAGGTTCCAGCTCTTACGGTTTGGGCTGCACGATGCGTTTTACGGCAGAATAATAATAATAATTAAAGCTGCAAGCAGCATTTATCGGGGTTCAAGCAATTAAGGCCTTTAAGGCCTTTAAGCATAAAAGCATCAAAAGTTATTAAGATTTATTTAGCAAGCATGTAACTACTGACATAATAGATGAAAAAGACCATTTACCATAGGAAATATATGGTTTTAAAGCTTTTTAACAGTTATAGCGCCACCTTTGGTCCGATCTCCATAAAATTTGGCATGCTTGTTAATGATGTTATTTCACATATGTTCACCAATTTTTGTGAAGTTCTGAGTTTTTATTTATGATTTATAGGGTTTTTTATTTATTTTGCCCTGCCCATTTTATAAATGACCCTATTACAGCCATCCAAATGCAAAAGTTCAACTTTTTTTTGATAATTATTGATCTAGAGAGTCCAGAGAATTGTCCTAGACTGGTCTGGTTCCGATCGGGCGAAAAACCAGGGACTAGTTCGCAAAAGTAGGTTTTTAACATATTCATGAATATTTAATGAACGGTTTGATTGACAGCAATGGTTCTTGAGGCAAAGTTGTTCAGGATGAGGAGGTCTATCCAATGATAATGCATTTCGTGACGAAATTTGTTACACCACGTGATTACAGAGCCTTAAAACTCGTTAGCGCCAACTAGTGGCCGATTTCTTTCAAAATTCTTACAGACCTCTAGGGGCTTGAGCCAAACATGCCCACCGAGTTTCATTCTGATCGGACTTCGTTAACCTTGTCTAATAGGTGCTCAAACTTCATTGGCCGATGGCGGCCATGTTTTTCGAGATACACCAATGTCCTCATAGACATACATGGCACCTTGGACCAAGACACTGCATACCAATTTTCAAGTCAATCGGACAAACGGTCAGGTGGTTATAGCCTGTTTTATGTTTTTTTCATGTTATAGCGCCACCTAGTGTTCAATCGTCGCGATTTTTTTTACTGTGACCCCAGATTGAACTATTACACATGTGTACCGAGTTTGGTGAAGATACCTCATTTATTTCTCGAGTTATAGCCGTTTTAGTAAAATAGGCTCCTCCCACAACGTACGTTTTGGCGCCCCCTAGCGACCGTGAATTGAAATTTCAACTTTTTTTCGATAATTATTGATATTCAGGCTCCAGAGAACATTTCTGCACTGGTTTGGTTCCAATCGGACGAAAAACCTAGGACTAGTTCGTAAAAGTAGGTTTTTGACAAAATTCAAAATGGCGGAAAATTTTCCCAGGCGGAAATGAAATCGGAGATATACGTTTTGACCGTCTTGAGCCAAGGATTACAGTGATATAAGACACTTGATTCTATGACAAACCGTCTAGGAGTTATGGCTGATTTCATACTTTTGCTTGCTATAGCGCCACCTATTGGCCAATCGGGGTCATACTTTGATAGGTTCTCCCCAAATTGAGGACTACCATTTGGCTGAGTTTCAAGTCTCCAGCATTTATGGTTTGGGCTGCACGATGCGTTTTAGGGGAAAATAATAATAATAATTAAAGCTGCAAGCAGCATTTAGCGGGGTTCAAGCATTTAGGGTCTTTAAGCACATAAGGCAGTTTAGTGAGTTGTCTGAGTTTTTGTTTAGGATTTACAGGCTTTTGAGTGTTTTTTGCCATACCCATTTTCTAAATGATCCTGTTATGGCTACCCAATGGATAAAGTTAAAGTTTTTTATATAATTAATAATCTAGAGCTTCCAGAGAATTGTACTGCACTGGTATATTTCCGATCGGGCGAAAAACCTAGGACTAGTTCGCAAAAGTAGGTTTTTAACATAATCGCAAGTATTTAATGAACAAATTGATTGACAGCAGTAGTTCTTGAGGCAAAGTTGTTCAGTATGAGGAGATCTATCAAATGATATGCATCACATGATTACATAGCCGTAAAACCTGTTAGCATCAACTAGTGGCTGATTTTTCAAAATTCTTACAGACCTCTAGGGCCACGAGTCGAACATGCCCATCGAGTTTCGTTCTGATCGGCCTCCGTTAAGAGCAAACTAACAGCTTTGAATTAAAATGGTGAGGTATCCTGTTGTAAACATCAACCATGCCTGTTGACAGTTCTCTTTTGTGGGAAGGGAATGAAAAGTTCTCAAATCCGCAGCACAGCACATAACATTTATATCCATGATCTGCCATTTTCACTATTGTCCTTGCTTGCTTCTTCACAATACCTGCAGATCTTCTGATGATTCGGCTGTGCAGGTCCACATTAACACTGCCTGGCCTAGAACATGGACTGGAAAATGCAAATTTGGGGGGTATAAATATTAATGATCCTGACTCCAACGTCACAGTCGGTGTTATGGTGGGATTCACTCATTTTTCAGCGGTCTTTTGCAAACAGGAGATTTACACATGAAGGAGGAAACAATGGTGTTTGAGGCTCACGGTATGTCAGTTCCATGTCCAGAACTCTTATCATTCAACTATGCCAAGATAAATACAGTTTTCAATTGTATGGCACCTTTAAAATAGATGATTAGTAATATAATGCTTACTTGGAGTCTGAAATGGCTTTAACAAAAGAAGAAAAATATTCTTAGATTTCTGTTCATTCTAATCATGTACAAATAAAGTAGCACAGTAAGATTACATTTATTTGAATGCATTAGTGAGTGTGTGATTGTGCTGTGTGTGCAGCGTGTCAATACTAAAAGTGAAGGTTTAGTTGATATCTTTGGTGATAATATCTGTAGTAATCATAAAAAAACAATTAAGAAATAAAGAATTAAAATTACAAATAATATTCTATTAAGATATGAGTTACAATAACATGATTTGCAATAGTAATAATATCAATAATATATGCACAATACACACAGATTAGACTATCAGGTCTGTGTTTTACAAAAACATTAGTATTGCAGCCAATGTGAGTCTGTGGGATTTATAAACAGACAAAATATGATTTGAAATGTTATTTTAATGATTTTATTAAGTTTAAACAATATTTCAAATGGAAAAAAAATGAAAAATAATATTTTAGTGAGCAGAATGAACCAATGAGTGTTCTTCATCTGGTGGTTAAAATGTAAATGAAAACAATAATACTTAAACAATAATACTTAATACACTAACCATGCTTGAACACACACATGCACACACATTTTGTTGTAGATGTAGATATTTAAAATAAAAGATAGGTAACAAAATGATAATTGCAAATCTCCTCTGTATAACACCATTTTCAGATTTCAAATTAATCACTGAGAGGCAGAATTGTTCAAACTGAGAGCTCAGTAAAAATGAAGTGATAAACTTTGACAAAACATGACTGTGTTATAATAGGTGATTTTCATGCAAGTAATTTGATATAGTCCAAAAACTAATGCAAAAGCACAGATGAAAATATTTTATTAAGTAGAATGTCCTGCAGAGGGCAGTAGAAGACCACTAATTGACTCACTTTCATTTGAAAGACTTTTTTATCCACCAGTAAAACAAAGCAGTTTCTCCATGTTCTTTCCATTAAGCATGCTTACACAGACAGACACACACACAAACACAAACACATCCACACACACACACACACACACACACACACACACACACACACACACAAAGACAAATATGTTTTCAATGTTTTTAGGATGTGATATTGTGAAAATATCTTCATCTCCTCATCTTGAACAACTTTGCCTCAAGAATCACTAATGTCAATCAAACCGTTCATAATCATAATAAAAAAATAAAATATATACAAATATCATAATAAAAAAAACATCATAATAAAAAAGATTGCTTCTTAAAGCATTTGTTTATTTCCCAATACTGAAGCGAATTAAAAGATCATGCGTAATCCTGCTGCTCCCTCTAGTGGACAACAGTGGTATTATAGCTTACATTTTACAGTTGAGGTGTTTGAATGAATGAATGGGAATTTGTTTTTTTACTTATATCTCAGGAACCAAAAGGCGAAAAATTCTGAAACTCAGAGCATAGATAGTGCTTGAGGAGCCCTGTTGAATGAGACCATCAAGGTGTTTTTGGGCGATTGGGGCTGGGAGTTATGACTGTTATAAGGCATATCTGTTCGGGCTATTATCTCTGGAATGCCCAGGGCAGATAACACCACATTTGAATCGAAGCTAGCCAAGGACGTGCCCTTTCCAACGAGCTCTTACACAATGTTCGGGGTGGTCTGGGTCGGGAGTAATGGCGTTCAAAATCGGGGGTCCCGCGGGCTGGCGATGCGCGGGGGGCGCGCTCCCGAGGCCCGCGACGACACGTTTCGATCAAGAGCCCGGAGAGGTCCTCACCATCAAAATTTGAGCGCGCAACGACTTTCCGTTTTCGAGTTATGAATGAATTTGTATTCGGGGGCGTGGCTTAAATGCCGTTATACTTTCGTTTCATTTCATTCACTTACTTTCGTCCATTTCCATATCTCAGTGTAACACAATTGTCAATAGTAATACTCAATAGATGAGTTTTGACAAAATGTGATTGTAAATGTTAAAATAATGATTTTATAAAGTCTAAATATGAATTTTATAACAATATTAGGGAGTAGTATGATGAAATGACAGCAGGGGGCAGTAAAATACCACTTATTGGCTTAATATGTCATTATATTCATATAAAATCACCTTTTGAAGAAGTTAAACTTTTTTTCTGATAATTATTGATCTAGAGAGTTCAGAGAATTGTGCTGCACTGGTTTTGAACATTATGATATGAACATTATACGATAATAGATAGAAGACACCATTTACAGCAAATACAGGCAATTTACCATAGGAAATATATGGCTTTAAAGCATTTTAACAGTTATAGCGCCACCTATGCTCCGATCTCCATAAAAATGTCCATGCTTCTTTAGCATGTTATGTCACATATGCTCATCAATTTTTGTGAAGTTCTGAGTTTTCATTTAGGATTTATAGGCTTTTTAGTGTATTTTGCCACGCCCATTTTCTAAATGACCCTATTACAGCCATCCAAATGCAAAAGTTCAACTTTTTTTCGATAATTATTGATCTAGAGAGTCCAGAGAATTACCCTAGACTGGTCTGGTTCTGATCGGGCAAAAAACCAGGGACTAGTTCGCAAAAGTAGGTTTTTAACATGTTTGCGAATATTTAATGAACAGTTTGATTGACAGTAGTGGTTCTTGAGGCAAAGTTGTTCAGCATGAGCAGATCTATCAAATGATATGCATAATGTGACAATAAGTTTAACACCACGTGATTACAGAGCCATAAAACTCGTTAGCGCCAACTAGTGGCCGATTTCTTTCAAAAATCTTACATACCTCTAGGGCCATGAGTTGAACATGCCCATCGAGTTTTGTTCCGATCGGCCTCCGTTAACCTTGTCTAATAGGTGCTCAACTTCATTGGCCGATGGCGGCCATGTTTTTCGAGATACGCCAATGTCATCATAGATATACATGGCACCCTGGACCATGAGACTGCATACCAATTTTCAAGTCAATTGGACTAACGGTCAGGTGGTTATAGCCCTTTTCATGTTTTTTTCATGTTATAACGCCACCTAGTGTTCAATCGTCGCGATTTTTTTACTGTGACCCCAGATTGAACTCATACACATGTGTTCCGAGTTTGGTGAAAATATCTAATTTCGTTCATGAGTTATAACCATTTTAGTAAACTGGCTCCGCCTCCTGCGAACGTTTTGACGCCCCTTAGCAACCGTGGATCGAAATTTCAACTTTTTTTCGATAATTACTGATAATCAGACTCCAGAGAACATTTCTGCACTGGTTTGGTTCCGATTGGCCAAAAAAACCCTCTACTAGTTTGCAAAAGTAGGTTTTAGACAAAATTCAAAATGGCGGAAAAATTTGCATACCGGAAATGAAATTGAAGATATACATTTTGTCCGTCTTGAGACAAGGATTACAGTGATATAAGACACTTGAGTCTGTGACAAAGGGTTAAGGAGATTTAAGCAAAACCGTGATTTTTTTTGGTTTTTGGCACTATAGCGCCACCTATGGGCCAATCGGGGTCATACTCTCTGAACCTCTCCTCGATTTTTGTACTACCTTCTGGCCAAGTTTCAAGTCTCTAGCACTTACGGTTTGGGCTGCACGATGCGTTTTACGGCAGAAGAATAATAATAATAATAAAAATCAGTACAATTACAATAGGGTTTCAGCATTTCATGCTTGAACCCCTAAAAATCAGAGCAATTACAATAGGGTTTCAGCACTTCGTGCTTGAACCCCTAATAAAAATCAGCACAATTACAATAGGGTTTCAGCATTTCATGCTTGAACCCCTAAAAATCAGGACAATTACAATAGGGTTTCAGCACTTCGTGCTTGAACCCCTAATAAAAATCAGTACAATTACAATAGGGTTTCAGCACTTCGTGCTTGAACCCCTAATAAAAATCAGTACAATTACAATAGGGTTTCAGCACTTCGTGCTTGAACCCCTAATAAAAATCAGTACAATTACAATAGGGTTTCAGCACTTCGTGCTTGAACCCCTAAAAACAGCTGAGCGCACGGGTGGCGCGTTAACAGGCTAGCAGTAGCGAATTAGCGTGTTGTGTTAGTAGTAACGGATGCTAGCGATGTCAATCTGAGATGTTGGGTAAGCTGTATTTAGTATAAACAACTACAAATTGTAGTAAATGATGGTTCAAAACAAAGAAATACGAGGCTAAGACGGAGCTTACAGCACCGAGGCAAACACACTCACAGCAGGCAGCGAGGCAGACAGGAGCAATCGATGCACATTCAGAGAAAGTCCACTCAAGCTGTAAGTGTCAGTACAGTATTAGTTTGTTTTCCAGGTTTGAAACCTTGTAAATGGTGATCTGAAAACTGGTGTGCGAATGTGTGAAAAAAAAGTTTTGAAACTCTGAAAACATAGTTTTGCAGGCTTGCAAAGTGGTAAAAAAAAAAAATCTCTGCAAACATAATTTTGTTTTTGAGTTTTCCTCCTTCAGAAGTGCAACCCTCTTTTTTACGGTGTTGTGCAATCATTTTTTCAGAGTTTCGAATTTGTCAGTGTTCTCCCAGTGTATTAGTTTACTTTCCAGATTTGAAACCTTGTAAATGGTGATCTGAAAACTGGTGTGCGAATAGGTGAAAAAAAGTTTTGAAACTCTGAAAACTGAGGTTCGAAAGGGCGAAACTTATTACATTACATTACATTTGCACTCCCATTGCAGACTATTTTTTCAGAGCTGAGTTTACAACACCCACTTTGCGGAGATACGCACACACAGTTGCGAGCTTGCGACTCACGTGATTTGTGGCAGCGTTGTCACGCAGCTCTGCTCTGAAACTCTGAAACTCAGACTGAGCGAAAATGAAGCTTCGCAACTTCGCAACTTAAAAAAAGCCTGGAGGGAGGGCCTTCTGCTCTTGGCCAATGCTTTGCTGTCTGCTGACGTACAGTCCAATCACAAGTCGTATTTACTGGAAAGGTGGGATTGACCGACTGCTCCGCCAATGACGAAATTCTCACTCTCGAAATTCTCATACTCGCTCTCCTCACACAGCGAGCGACTCACTTTCCTAAGCTGGCGACTCACTCTCACTCACCTCACACAGCGAGCAACTCACTTTCATCAGCTGGCGACTCACTCTCCTCTGATGGCGACTCACTCTTCTCACATAGCGAGCGACTCACTTTCATCAGCTGGCGACTCACTTTCATCAGCTGGCGACTCACCCTCCTCACACAGCGAGCGACTCACTTTCATCAGCTGGCGACTCACTTTCATCAGCTGGCGACTCACTCTCCTCAGATGGCGACTCACTCCAGTAGCACCTCAATGCAGTACACAAGATCCGGGGGGAGGAGTCGGATCTTATATAAGGGGTGGAGATTGGTAGGTTTAGGGGTGGAGATGGGTAGGTTTAGGGGTGGGTTTAGGGATCAGGGGGTGGAGACGGGTAGGTTTAGGTATATGTAAGGTGGGAGGAGTTGGATTTTATCCAACTCCTCCCCCTGGATTTTATGCTCTGCATTGAGGACCATCTCACTCACTCTCCTCACACAGCGAGCGACTCACTTTCCTCAGCGAGCGACTCATTCTCCTCACGCAGCGAGCGACTCAGTCATGTACATTGGCCTAATATTATAATAAAATCTCAAGTACTGTATTGGTGCAATAACTAACTTCAGTAAACTGTTCAATTTTGTGTTGTAAAAATAATTTATTCTGAACCAATAATCTTAAATTGATTCGCATTGCATTTTTTTTATTTTTATTTTTTATATAAAGGCAATTTCCCCCTAACTGTCATCTTTCAAGTCAAATTCTATACATTTTAAGTCACTATATTGCTTTTACCAATCAAATTGACTAGTATAAAAAAACGTTTTTTCCCACTGCAGAGAAAACTGCATCAGAGGTGGCATTTATAAAAAGTTTAATATGCAAAACAAGCATAAAAAAAAAAAAAAAAACCTTGCTTTGGTATCAAATATTCAACATGAATGCATGAGGCAAAAAAAAAAAAAAAATTGTGTATATTATGTGAATCTTATGTTTGTTTAATGACTGCTGCTGGCCAATAAAAAAACCAATAAAATTGGAGTTGTATGAATACAATTGGAGTTAAAAAACAAAAAATAATCATAAAACATAATGGGGCATTCATGTTGAATATTCTTTTGAATGGTGTTATCAAATAATAATCTGTTATAATCTGATAGGGAAAAACAACATGAAAATAGGCCTACAGTTAACTAATGTGATCTTTACAAAAACATAATGGTGTATGTAACATTGAAATGTGTTTTACCTATTTTGATACCAATGTGAATCAGCAAAAATGTCACATTTTCAGAATATTCTATTTTAAAGATAATTTATAAAATAAACTTTTAAAAAAGCTGTGCATCCTGTTTGTGTATCCTGTGCTCTTTCGTCATTGGCGGAGCAGTCGGTCAATCCCACCTTTCCAGTAAATACGACTTGTGATTGGACTGTACGTCAGCAGACAGCAAAGCATTGGCCAAGAGCAGAAGGCCCTCCCTCCAGGCTTTTTTTAAGTTGCGAAGTTGCGAAGCTTCATTTTCGCTCAGTCTGAGTTTCAGAGTTTCAGAGCAGAGCTGCGTGACAACGCTGCCACAAATCACGTGAGTCGCAAGCTCGCAACTGTGTGTGCGTATCTCCGCAAAGTGGGTGTTGTAAACTCAGCTCTGAAAAAATAGTCTGCAATAGGAGTGCAAATGTAATGTAATGTAATAAGTTTCGCCCTTTCGAACCTCAGTTTTCAGAGTTTCAAAACTTTTTTTCACCTATTTGCACACCAGTTCCCTATCAAGGCTACGGAACTCGACATTACGGATGTCGTATATGGGAACTCCTCTCATCCTTCACTTCCGCTGAAATCTTATAGGCTAACGCCAGCAGAGCTGGCCAATTGACGCAAATATGCAAATACTGAAACACCGTTGCAGTTATAATGCAAGTGCAGCGTCAATTCCCTTCAGAATCTCTCTCTTCACGCTTAAATCGTGTGCTAGAAAGCTGATACTACAAACTTGGATTATTCGCCGTCGTTGAAGTTGCGTCGGAGATACTCGCACTGTCTCCTGCATCCGATGGCAACTACTTGCAACGTATGCTCGGGCCCCATCGCCCCCCCCGACACGCACCTGTTCTGCATCGCGTGCTTGGGGCTGGCCCACGCTGAGTCAGCCCTCGGGGACGGAGGGTCCTGCGACCACTGCGCGGATTTATCCCTTCGAGCCATCAGAGCCAGGAGGGACGAGGCTCGCGCAGCAGCGGGAATTGGGCCTACCGCCGCCTTTGAGCCGCTGGTAGCCCCCCCCAACCGCAGAGTCGAGGTTCGCTCCCCGGTGAGCTTCCCCGACCCCACCTTTCATCCCCCTCGCGACGTCGCTGACTTCGTTTCTTTCGGGGTGAGTGAGGAGGACGACTCCATGTCGCTGTCAGCCTCCGAGAACGACTGGGGTGCGGAGCAGGCCGCACCGCTGGCGGCCGCGGAGCAGGACACCCCTGCGGACCTGCAGGACGAGCTCTTCCGTGTCCTCTCTAAGGCCGTCGAGGAGCTGGACCTCGACTGGAAAGCTCCTGATGAACCATCTAAGAGCAAATTGGATACGTGGTTCCTACAATCGAGCCGCCGTCAGGCCGCTTCGAAAAGGGGAACACCGTTTTTTCCCGACGTGCATGAGCACGTGGTGAAGTCGTGGGCGGCCCCGCAATCGGCGCGCACCCTCACTTCCACCCAGGCTATGTTTGCCCCCGTGGACGAGGCGGGGGACCACGGCTACCTCGGCATCCCTCCCGTCGAGGAGACCGTCGCCGCTCATCTCTGCCCGTCGGCTCCCGCCCTGGGCTCGGACCGCAGCCTGCCGTCCCGAGCCTGCAGATTTACGGCCCACCAGGCCAACAAGGCCTTCGGTGCCGCGGGGGAGGCGGTATCCGCGCTGCACGCTATGGCCCTTCTCCAAGTGCTCCAGGCAAAGCAGCTGAAGTCTCTGGATGGCGCCGCCTCTATTGACGCTGACGCCATCCGGGATCTCCGTTCGGCCACAGACCTCGCGCTCCTGGCCACGAAGCGCTCGGCCCAGGCGATCGGCCGTTCTATGGGTTTCCTCGTGGTCCTCCACAGGCATCTGTGGCTCACCCTGTCAGACGTGCAGGAAGCCGACAGGAAGACGCTCTTGAACGCGCCCATTTCCCCTGCAGGCCTGTTCGGAGACGCCATGGAGAAAGTAACCGAGCGTTACTCCGAGACGCAGAAAAAGGCCAAAGCTATGAGCCACGTCATTCCGCGAAGGGCGCCGCCGCCGCCGCCGCAGCCGCAGCCGCAGCCGCAGCCGCAGCCGCGCTCTCGTTCTTCCTCAGCCTCAGGCCGCCAACCCCAGGCTGCGGCCAGAAGACAGACAGCGCCCCGCCCGGGACAGGATGCCCGTAAAGGCCGCAGCGGTCCGTGGCAAGGGGCGGGTAACAGGAGGACGCAGAGGAGCCCGCGCAGAAAGCCCACCGCGTCCCCTGCCAGGCCCAAGCAGTCGTCCTGACCGCTCGGGCAAGAGGAGGAAAAAGCGCCAGGCCGGCCCCGCGTGCAAGCGGCGCGCTCTAGTGCACTTCGTCCCTCAGAGTTCTGTGAGCGACGCGTGCAGTTGTTCTGTGTGTGTAAATGTTGTGAATGTTGTTCAAATAAAGCAAATTACTACTTCACAAACAGAGCTTTTTTCTCCTCTTGCACCACACACTGTGTTACCCGCCCTGCCCTCGAGCAGCGCAGAGTCACGGTCAATAACTACCCCCAACACTCACATAGCGGCCATGACCGCAGCGGCGATGACCGCAGGTTTAGATCAGCCCTCGCTCAGTCGTTTCCAGGCAGCGTGGGAAGCTATTCCGGGCATTTCGCCGTGGGTGTTGAATATAATTCGGCGCGGGTACACACTTCAGTTCAAACGCAGACCACCCCGCTTTCGCGGCGTAATTCAGTCATTAACTTTGCCCCAAAACGCTCGCGTGCTGAGGCAGGAAGTGTGCAGCTTGCTCGAGAAAAAGGCTATAGAACCAGTTCCCCCGAGCGAACGGGACAGCGGGTTCTACAGCCGCTACTTCGTTGTGCCAAAGAAGGGAGGGGGTCTCCGCCCCATTCTGGATCTGAGACCTGTCAACAGAGCGCTTCACAAACGCGCCTTCAGGATGACAACACTGAAGCAAATCCTGGCGCAAATTCGCCCCGGGGATTGGTTCGCTTCAGTGGATTTAAAGGACGCTTACTTTCACATTCAGATAGTGAAACGTCACAGACGATTCCTGAGGTTTGCGTTCGAGGATTCGGCGTACCAATATACGGTGCTTCCGTTTGGACTGGCCCTAGCCCCCCGAACGTTTTCAAAATGTGTAGACGCGGCACTTTCACCCCTCAGATCGAGCGGAATGCGCGTCTTGAACTATCTGGACGACTGGCTAGTTCTCGCTCAGTCGAGAGAAACGCTGGTCAGCCACGTGAATGCCCTCCTTCGACACTTGGAGATGCTCGGGTTGAGGGTGAACGTCCAGAAAAGTGTGCTCACACCGAGCCAGACGATAACATTCCTGGGAGTGTGCTTGGATTCGGTGAGAATGAGAGCGCGCCTCTCCCCCGAGCGAGCGGAGGCTCTGAGTTCTTCTCTCGGTCTCTTCAGACCTGGCAGGCTCGTCCCACTGAAAGAGTTTCAGAGACTACTGGGACGGATGGCAGCGGCTTCTTCGGTGTGTCATCTGGGGCTGCTGCATATGAGACCGCTTCAACACTGGCTGAAAGCGCGCGTTCCCCCGAGCGCGTGGTATTCTGGCCACAGGCGCGTTATGGTCACCAGCGGATGCGCCCGCGCCCTGGCCCCGTGGAGGAACCCAGATCTCTTCAGCTCAGGGGTCCCTATGGGCTTAGTGACCCAGCGAGTGGAGGTCCTGACGGACGCTTCATCCACCGGATGGGGAGCGGTCTGCTTGGGCAAGCCCGCCTCGGGTCGGTGGTCAGAGAAGCAGATGGAGTGGCACATAAATCGCTTGGAACTGGAAGCGGTCTCTCTAGCTCTAAAAACCTTCCGGTCTCAGCTGGAGCAGCGGCATGTGTTGATTCGGACAGACAACACCTCCGTGGTTTCGTACATAAATCGCCAAGGCGGTGTACATTCCAAAGCCCTATTCAGGCAGGCGGAATCCCTTCTGCTATGGGCGGACCGGTTTTTCCTCTCGGTGAGAGCGGCGCACATCCCCGGTGTTCTAAATCGCGGGGCGGATATGCTCTCGAGAAGCGGGATTCCCCAGGGGGAGTGGAGGCTTCACCCCGGGACGGTTCAGCTGATATGGAATCGTTTCGGCAGGGCGGAGGTCGACCTCTTTGCAACGAGCGAGAACGCGCACTGTCAGATGTTCTTCTCGCTGTCCCGTTCCCCCCGGGAGGTGGACGCGCTGACTGCGCGATGGCCGAGAGTCTGTCTCTATGCCTTTCCTCCGGTGAAAATTTTGCCCATGGTGTTGTGCAAAATCAGGGAGGAGAAGGCGGCGGTGACTCTGGTAGCCCCGAACTGGCCGAATCAGCCCTGGTTCGCGGATTTGGTAGAGTTGCTAGCAGGGCAGCCATGGGAGATCCCGCTCAGGAAGGACCTTCTGTCTCAGGCGAGCGGAACGATCTGGCATCCCAGCCCCGCGCTGTGGAGCCTCCATGTGTGGCCGCTACAGGGTCGCTGAGCGGGCGGGACGCGCTGCACTCGCGGGTTTTGAATACCATCGCGGAGGCGCGAGCTCCGTCCACCAGGCGCCTGTATGCTCTGAAGTGGGGTGTGTTCTCTAAATGGTGTCAGGATGTCGGTATAGACCCAGCGGACTGTTCTGTGTCGGATATTCTACGCTTCCTTCAGTATAGGATGGATGAAGGGAGCCTGCCATCCACTCTGAAGGTTTATGTGGCCGCTATTGCCGCGTTTCACCCCCCTGTTGACGGACAGTCTATCGGTAGACATGCGTCGGTGACACGGTTCCTCAAGGGAGCTAGGAGATTGTGCCCTGCACGGCCGCCTTCTGTGCCGCCGTGGGATTTAGCTTTGGTCTTGGAGGCTTTGTCATGACCGCCTTTTGAGCCCCTAGCCTCGATTGCCATTAAGGAGCTATCGATTAAAACGGCTCTGCTTCTCGCTCTCGCCTCGGCGAAGCGGGTTGGGGATTTACAGGCTTTCTCTGTAAGTGAAGATTGTATTCGCTTTGGACCGGGAAACTGTAATGTTACTCTCAGACCGAGACCGGGTTACGTTCCTAAGTCGCTCAATACCCCGTTCAGAGCGCAGATCGTTTCTCTGCCTGCCCTGTCCGCTGAGCCATCAACCTCTCAGGGTTCGGATGCTCAGAGTGCTATTTGCCCAGTCAGAGCGCTCCGAGAATACATTTCTCGCTCGGCAGCGTTTCGACAATCGGACCAGCTGTTTGTGTGCTTTGGTGGATGCAACAAGGGACGGGGGGTCTCAAAACAGAGGCTTGCTCACTGGATCGTGGACGCTATTGTTTTGGCTTATGATTGCCTGGGACAGGAATGTCCCCTGAACATCAAGGCCCATTCGACTAGGGCGATTGCCTCCTCGTGGGCCTGGACTAAGGGTATGTCTATTCAGGATTTATGTCTTGCGGCTGGCTGGTCTTCTCAGAACACGTTTGCCAGATTTTATAAGTTGGATTTACCCTCTGTAGCGTCTCGAGTGCTTTCGGTGAGTTGATCGCTTACACAGCATTAAGAGAGCAGCTCTGCGCTTTGCTCATGAGTTGTTCTGTGTGCTATTTGTGTGTTATACTATTGTCACCGCTATGCGTTGGCTTCTCTGTTGTTGTTGTTGCCCTGTTGGTCTACAGTGCAACCTTCCCCCAGTTATACTGCTCGGGATATGCAAATTCCGGTAGTGTTGGTGTGTTCCTGTGATTGGTCCCTTTGGACCTATCAGAGGTTAGAGGTTCGCTATTTGTCAATCTCGGCCTATCAGGCACTTCCATTCTGGGGGCGAGGTTTGTATTGGGTCTGTTCAGTAGTTTGCTGCCACGGCGGGATTCTATACAGTTCCCATATACGACATCCGTAATGTCGAGTTCCGTAGCCTTGATAGGGAACGTCTCCGGTTACTTTCGTAACCTCGGTTCCCTGAAAGGCAAGGAACGAGACATTACGCTCGCCGCCGTGTTCGCTATTAATTTAGCGTTGTTCGATTCTGAAGGGAATTGACGCTGCACTTGCATTATAACTGCAACGGTGTTTCAGTATTTGCATATTTGCGTCAATTGGCCAGCTCTGCTGGCGTTAGCCTATAAGATTTCAGCGGAAGTGAAGGATGAGAGGAGTTCCCATATACGACATCCGTAATGTCTCGTTCCTTGCCTTTCAGGGTACCGAGGTTACGAAAGTAACCGGAGACGTTTTCAGATCACCATTTACAAGGTTTCAAATCTGGAAAACAAACTAATACACTGGGAGAACATTGACAAATTCGAAACTCTGAAAAAATGATTGCACAACACTGTAAAAAAGAGGGTTGCACTTCTGAAGGAGGAAAACTATGGAGGCAGATTAGTCTCAAATATAATTCACGCAAAAAACATGATTCACAAATGCATAGACAATTTCACATGCATGAAACCTAATTCACGTACACACAAAAAAAATCCACGTGCGTGAAAAAAAAATATATTCACAAAAAGCAATTCACATGGGCAAAATAAAATTATATACTCATAAAATACATTTCACAAATGCAAAACACAATTCGTAGATATACAACTGTGCACAAAAACCTTTGAATGTTTAAAATGTACGAGTGTATCCTTGCATTTGAATGTGCAAATCGCCATTCACGTACGAATGGCCTTAGATATGTGTGTGTGTGTTTTTGAGACTTTCCTGGCAGCATAACACTCGTAACACAGAGCAGTCGTACTCTTTAGCCAATCAGATTTAAGCTTATCAATCGACCAATCAGTATCACGTGAGGGCGGGCCTACCTACATGTTACGTCATCAGCTTTCGACCAGTTCATGGCTGAGCAGAGGTAAGCGCAGTTAATCGTTCATTTCTGTGTTTAGAAGTTAGAGATCATTTGAAGCAATAGTTTATTAACTGCTGTTTAGTCCACATGTGAATATAAACATTTATTTTTAGTATTGATGGATTTTCAAGTCCTGTCCACCACACATTCAACCTATGATAATGTATGTAATGACGTGCATATGTTTTGATCTGCATATATTATGTAGTTTTATTGTTTCAGATTTCCAAGACAGATGATGTATGAAGTTGCAGACAACCAGTACTGTGATCTTACCATTTCTACTGTAATTCTTTGAAAACAGTCATGTTGCAAGCCATCCATTTTGACAGTTGTTTCAACAAGTGGTTGAAAGTGATGCATTGTTACTGTATTCATTTGTCTCCTGCGGACTATATGTACACGCTTTAGGAATAAAGCCTTGCTATGCATGCATTATTAAATGTTCTTGTGAGAATTAAAAGATTCAGACATAGTTCAATTTGATGTACACGTTTTATTAATTTGAAAGTTTCTGAATCATTTGGGAATAAAATATATAAAATGACTTGATCATGATTAATGTTCCTGTTACATATGAAGATCATGAACTGACACTCTAAACTGTGAAGCACAATATTCAGTACAGAGAAATATACGTCTCTTCAGGAGTTGTGAGATCCAGTCAGAGTGTACTTTGCTTTTAGAGTATATAAATATAAGTGCAATACATCAAGTGAAAAGTTAACAAATGAATTGTGTTCAGTCCGGTCATCAGTAGACCTCTCTGTTAGGACATATAAGATTTTGTCCTGATATTTAAAGTACTAAAACCCTATAGTACAAGAGGTGCAGACAGAGGACGTGGGAAATTAAGTGATGGTATTTGAATAGAGTTTACGGAGTAATCTTAGTCGCATAATCTTAATTGCCTCTCTATGATAAGTACCTTTGTCTTATCAGCATAAAATCAGATTTGCCTATTTTACTAGGCAAAGTAAAATTAATGCTTCACAATATTGTCCTGAGACCTTAAGATGACAATAAAAAACCTTATTTAAAAACCTTGCGATGACAATACAGCACAAAACATAATGCATGTTGAATATATTGCTAACACTCTACAATAAGGTACAATAAGTTAAAATTAGTTCATGTATTAAATAACCATGAGCAATACATTTGTTGCTGTGTTAATCTTTATTAACGTTAGTTAAAAATACAGCTGTTCATTGTTAGTTTACAGTGCATTTACTAATGTTAACAAGATTTTAATGAAGTATTAGTAAATGTTAACAATAACAAAAAATAATAAAGGCTGTTCACGTGCAGTTAGTTCATGTTAACTAATGAAACGTTTTAATAAAGTGTTACCAATTAAGACATAAATACAAAAAAAAAGTATAAAAGAGAATAAAGAAACAACATGAATTAAGATGTTCGTGACTGCTATCCGTCACACCAAAGGTGAGTAATCCTGAAAAATGCAGGGAAACAAGTGTTAATAATAATTTAACATCATACACAAATGGCAAAAAAACACTGGGTGCTCATTAAAATAGGTCTATTCACTATTTAAAGAACAATCTCGATGGGTATTGATCACAGATGATTGTTTTGCAATCATTAGCGTGATTGTAGCTGTGAGAGCTGTCTGTACCTTCAGCTAAAATACAACAAAACAAGCATCATTCATTCTTCTTCATTTTTGACACGATATGGGACATCTGATTACAACAACACTTGCTTACATCAGTTAATAGTTCATAAACTATTGGTTCAACTGATTTCAAACTTCTTTAACTTCAGTTAACACAGAAATGAATGATTAACTGCACTTACCTCTGCTCAGCCATGAACTGGTCGAAAGCTGATGACGTAACATGTAGGTAGGCCCGCCCTCACGTGATACTGATTGGTCGATTGATAAGCTTAAATCTGATTGGCTAAAGAGTACGACTGCTCTGTGTTATGCTGCCAGGAAAGTCTCAAAAACACACACACACACACACATATCTGAGGCGATTCGTACGTGAATGACGATTTGCACATTCAAATGCAAGGATACACTCGTACATTTTAAACATTCAAAGGTTTTTGTGCACAGTTGTATATCTACAAATTGTGTTTTGCATTTGTGAAATGTATTTTATGAGTATATAATTTTATTTTGCCCATGTGAATTGCTTTTTGTGAATATATTTTTTTTTCACGCACGTGGATTTTTTTTGTGTGCACGTGAATTAGGTTTCATGCATGTGAAATTGTCTACGCATTTGTGAATCATGTTTTTTGCGTGAATTATATTTGAGACTAATCTGCTTCCATAGAAAACTCAAAAACAAAATTATGTTTGCACAGATTTTTATTTTATTTTTATCACTTTGCAAGCCTGCAAAACTATGTTTTCAGAGTTTCAAAACTTTTTTTCACACATTCGCACACCAGTTTTCAGATCACCATTTACAAGGTTTCAAACCTGGAAAACAAACTAATACAGTGGGAGAACACTGACAAATTTGAAACTCTGAAAAATTGTTTGCGCAAAGACGTAAAATTTTTTTTTGCAGTTCTGAAGAAGGAAATCTCAAAAACAACATAATGTTTGCAGAGATATTTTTATTTTTTTACATTTTGCAAACTTGCAAATCTTATTTTTCGATCTTGCAAAACTTTTTTTGTAAGATTTTGAGTTTTCGAACACTTAGTTTCAACCTTTCAGAACTTTATTTTCAGTTTTGAATCATGGCAGGATATTAATCCCATAGTTTGGAGAAAATGATCCAATGATGCCCTCTCTCCTGGCATCAATTCCTGCATCCAGTAACAAATTAAATATGTTTAAGACACATCAACTCCTGAAACACTTTTGAGTGTTTCATTGTTTTATACCATTAAGGAAGCAAAAACATCTTTAAAAGTTGAGTAGCAATTAAACTTCCAATTCTGTGTTTCTCAACTCCAGCTCTGCACCTTCCAGAATGTTTAAGATGTCTCACTAATTAAAACACCTGCTTCAACTCATCAGCATCTAAGTGTGTTGAATAGGGAGACATCGAAAACATTGTGGATCACAAGGGCTGGAGCTGAAAGACTAATTTAAAATAAATAATAAAAGTAATACTGTAGTTATAATCAAAGGAAATGATTCCCACTTATTAAAGACTGTCTAATCACATTAAAAACTTCACCACATGGTGATGTCACCACATTTTCTGTGCTGTAATTAATACAACAGTGATGAAACGGGGACAATAATATTACTATACTCTTTTATTTTGTAATATACCGGTAGTAATAAAACAAAAGACTTTGAAAACCGTCTGCTTCATCTTGTAACCCCCAACAATCTGTCAGCAAGCACCAGAGATGGGACCAAGTCACACATGTGCAAGTCTCAAGTAAGTCTCAAGTCTTAACCTTCAAGTCTCAAGTAAGTCCCAAGTATTTTTTTCTTGGGCAAGTCAAGTCAAGTCAAGTCACAGGCTATGTCAAGTCAAGTCAAGTCAAGTCGTGTAGTAGGTCAAGTCAAGTCCAAGTCAAGTCACCTTATTATTATCATTTTACCTGCAGAATCTGATCTTAATAAAGTGAAAAGACAAGAAATAAGTAACTGTCAGTAAATTACAATAATTTGGATTTGCATTGTAAATACTCATGTTCAGTAAAATACATCATGGGATCAAACAAAATTGTAACTTCATAAAATGATTTATTTTTCACTTCTGCCAACAGTGTTTGAAATGTTTTAAATTTTCAACATTGAGTCCATAAAACAAATAACAGCTTAACATCTAACAGACTCCTCTCTGAACACCTCCTTCTCTATCTCTCAAACACAGTTTATGTACAACATTGAACTTTGTTACATTTCTCCTCTCTCTCTCTCTCTCACACACACACACACACACACACACACACTCTCGCTCTCTCTCACTCACACACACACTCTCACTCTCTCTCTCTCTCTCTCTCTCTCTCACACACACACACACACACACACACACTCACTCTCTCTCTCTCTCTCTCTCTCTCTCTCTCTCTCTCTCTCTCTCTCTCTCTCTCTCACACACACACACACACTCCCTCACTCTCACTCTCTCTCTCTCTCTCTCTCTCTCTCTCACACACACAAGCCCCTTTCACACAGAGATTCCGGAAAATACACGGATAAAGTGACCCGGGATTTGACCCGGGTTCATTTGATTTTGGTTCGTTCACACTGCCAGTGATTTTCCGGAATCACAGAGCGCGTTCACACACAACCCGTGTATGTCCCGGAAAGACACGTGACATCGATGTGACTTGTAATGTCTCAGCAGCGTCTTCAGTTTGCTTATGAGCTGCGATTTCTCTCTCGAGAAACCACGCTTGTGCATTTATTTCTCTGATTCGATCATAAAATTGCGCATTTCGTACCGTTTCACAGCTGGCGAACGATCCCGGCTTCAGCGTCATCACTACGACACGGCATTATTACGGCTTTTGTTCACACAGCGCGCGTCCCGGGACTGAACACGGCAATGTTACTAGGTCCCCAACCCGGCATCGATCCCGGCATTAAACCCGGGTCGTGTTTGCGTTCACACAGAAGGCGTTCCGGCAATTTGCCGGCAATTTCCCGGGTTCAATGCGCTGTGTGAAAGGGGCTACAGACAGACACACATACACGCATTTTTTTTCACAGCCTGCTTAAGCCTATGTGTTATACTCCAGTTTGGACGCGTACACGACAGCTGCGCAGTGCGCACAGCTCGGACGCGGACTACTTGTATTTATACTTTATGCTGAGGTCCGCTCGGTGAACGCGTTCAACGCATGCGCAGTAGATCGGCTTGCGCTGTTTTAGCCTAGTGACCGCGCGTACTTGACAGCGCAGTCATAAGAAATGGGAGGCACGCGGATGTCCGCAAGGAGCCTGATTAACACTCAAGTCATTCAAGTCATCAGCCGCTTTTCCACCGAAATTACCCGGAACAATTTGTCCCAGGAACTTTTTTCCCAGGAACCTTTTTTGCCCCAGACCGGTTGCTTTCTGCGTTTACACCGCGGTCTAAAGTACCGGGAAGGTAAACTGCGCGCAACTGCTCCTCCCAGTCTGCGACGGACAGTAATCAGTTTTGAGCGCCACATTTATAAGTATGGAGGAGATTCAAACTGTGCTGCAGTTATTGGTTTACTAACGAGGTAATTAACATAACAAAATAGACGAGCACTGATACTAAAGCGTGTTCAGAAAGCTCGTATGCGTATAAAATTAGACAAGGTATGTTGTGAGATGACTGGGACGAACGCGCAAAAATTTCCTTTCGCGCAAATACGCTTAAAAAAAGCCTGAACCCCGTCTATCAATCATAAATAGTGACAGTCTTGTAAATAGTTGTTTGTTACCAACCTCAAAGCGCTATTTCAATCCTGTTATAGTAAATTTGTAACATGGTTTGCCTTGCAATAGATGACAATGTGTAAACATAATGACTTAATATTAAAAGCTGTGGCAGAAAAGAGACGAGCACTGATAAAGCGTGTTCAGAGCTCGTAATGCTAACGTTAGATATAAAATTGTATGTTATCAGCTATTGCGGACATTGGCCGTGAGATGGCTGGGACGAACGCGCAGAAAGTTTCCTCTTCCACAAATACCCAAATAATAAAGACTGAAACTCGTCGCCAGTCCCCCAGTTTTTTTTATTAAATTCCATATTTGCAGACAGACAACTTTACTGCATGAAGCCACTTTTTAAAAGGGAGGTTAAAAATAAAGAAAATGCTGCGTGGAGTCATCCAACCAAAATGCGGCGTGAACACAACCAATCAGCTTGTGCAGCGCACAAGTCCCACCCCTGAAAGTTCCTGAACTTTGAAAAAGTACTACCTCGTGAGCAGGGACTATCGGAGGGGGAAATATTTACCCGGAACTTCATTTAGACCCTGGTTCCTGCGGTGTAAACACATCGAGTACCAGCCCAAAGTTCCTAGTTCCTGGGGAAAGTTCCTGCGGTGGAAACGCGGCTATCGTGTCTCAAGTCAAGTCAAGTCCCGAGTCTTTAACTTCCAAGTCCGAGTCAAGTCTCAAGTATTTTATTTTTTGTCAAGTCAAGTCACAAGTCATAAAAACAGCGACTCGAGTCGACTCGAGTCCAAGTCACAAGTCCCCATGTCTGGCAAGCACAATAAATAATAATATTCCTAAAGCTTTTATTCAAACAACTACAGATGTAGAAATCATTTTCCTACAGGAAAATATATTTCCAGGAATATTATTATTTATTGTTTAATTAATCAAGCTTCGCCTTTCGCGCTTTTACACTCACTCAGTCAGTGGTACCATGACGAATGCGAGGGGGAGATTACTCGCGACTGCCGGCAGATACGGCCACCGTAGGAGTTAAAACGCCCTCGGAATGGGAGGGGCTAGAAAGTAATATTCAGTTGATAGTCATATAAGATTTCACCGCTAGATGGGAGTAAATCCTACACAGTGTAGCTTTAAGTTGTAAATTGTATTTATAATCCATTTATTCACTTTTTAAGCATAGACCTGAAAATTCAGTGTAAATATAGTTTAGTATAGAAAATCCCCTAAAAAAAAAAATGAAATAAAAAACATCAAACTAAAATATATTACATTAATTTCATTGACAAAAAAAAAAAAAAAAAAAAAAAACACTGTCATTTTTGACCGACACGCAAAGAGCACCAGTTAAGCAAAAAATGAATCTGTACCTGGAAGATGAAGAAATAACAGATGCAGAAAACCAAGCTTGGAAAATATGTAGAAGAATTGGACATGAAGGATTAAAACGGCTCAATGCAAGTGGGCTCAGTGGTTCAGATAAAAGAAAGCCTGACACCTTGTGGAATTTCTTTGAAGGACAACTAATGTTAAATGCTTTTAACTTTAGCACTGAAATGCCAATTCACTGACGATGAGATCAATAAACGTTTAGTCGAACTTATCATTGCCAGTACTACTTTCGATGCTTTAAGAAACAGCCTATATACGACAAGGCTAAAGGTCACCCCATTGCCGACATTCTTGCAGAGGGGTGGAAGTACGAAGCCTTAGCAGCAGCAGCTGATGATGAACAGATACAACAGCTTGGCATGTCACAGACTGAACATGCCCATGCTGTAACAAGAGGACGAACATGTCAAAACTGTAACCCAAACCACAAGCCAAGGCAGTGCCGTGCATTCAACAATATATGCTCTATGTGCGGTAACAGTGGCCACTTTGAACTTTGAATAGAAGGATAATGGCACTGTCTCCATGCTACACTAATATTAGTAAGGCTATTAATTCTCTGTGTACACATACCCTTACAAGTACAATTTTGGCTGTATTATTTGTGTCCTCTTCAAAAATTGTTCCTAAGAAATGTTACGTTTATGTCATGAAAATGTCTCTCTCTTATAATTTCCTCATTTCTCTGTTTCTATGTGCTTCTGTGACATTAAGTGAAGACAGTGTCAGTGTTTGAAGGAGATCCTGCACTCTAAAGACTGATACTGAAATACAGAGAGATGATCTCATAGAGTGGAGATTTGGAAATAAAGGGTCTCTCATAGCTGAAATCATTGGAGGAGGAATCATCATTATACATCATGATGTTACTGATGGGAGATTCAGTGACGGACTGAAGCTGGACAAGACGACTGGATCTCTGACCATCACAAACACCGAAATGAAACATGCTGGAGTTTATAAACTACAGATCACATCCAAGGGGTTGCATACAAGAAATTCAATGTTGATCTTAAAAGTGAGTATCTTTAGTCAGTGTAATGATCACAGTTCTTGCATGGTAATTGGGTAGTTGATGTGACGTGGCTTTTTCACCGTCACAGAAGATAAAAAATTATTTATTTCACATTTTCATCATTTAGAATACTGTAAATGGTTAAACATTGTCTTGTTTTACATGAATTTGTTGTTTTAATACCCGAGTTATTTTTTATTTTTTTTACAACTTTGAGCCAAATCTCAAAATCGTCCTATGGTGTGACAGTAGACAAAATTATTTAATAAATATTAACTTTTATAAATAAAGAAAATAATGTTTAACCCTTTATGGGGCAAGTAACTATATTTAGTCACTTCTGCACACATTCAAAATGCCCCCCCCCCCCCCCCCCCCTGCCTCCGTTTGGAGTGCTAGAGTCATGTAGTTTGCTCTCAGCCAATCAGGGGAGATCAAGCTATCTGACAGATATTGACATCAAGGCATCTGACCAATCAGCAGTGGCCTGGCGCACCTCAAACACAGCCATCTTGCAGAAATCAAAAATATTGCTTTTTTGAACCTGGCTTCTCCCACAGTTATAGTAATAACATCATAACTAAACATGGTAAGTTGATGTAACTCACAAATTATTTGGTTGAATAGTTGTGTTAAAGATTAGGATTGCTGTTATTTGCATAGCATTTGTAAAAATTAGCTTAATGATTGGCTGAAAACTAAATGCACCATATTTGATCATATGCCCCGTTTACCTAAGTCGAGGAAGTGTCCATTTTTAGACATATGCCTTATGAATGTATTTTTTTTTTATATAGTTAAATGGCATACACACGTGCTTATTGTTCGTGTGAGGCCTAGTACTGTGTGAATTGATTTTAATTACTGAATATTGGTTTGTGATAAAACGCAATTATGAGCAAATATAAGCTCATGACCATAGGTGAGAGTAGGAACGGAAAATCGACCGGAAAATCGAGAGCTTCGCTTGGCAGCTCCTTCTTCACCACGACAGACCGGTACATAAACTGCATTACAGCAGAAGCTGCACCAATCCGTCTTCAATCTCCCGTTCAGGCCTTCCCTCACTCGTGAACAAGACCCCAAGATACTTGAATTCCTCCACTTGAGGCAGGAGCTCTCCACCAACCTGAAGTGAGCAAGCCACCCTTTTCCGACTGAGGACCATGGCCTCGGATTTGGAGGTGCTGATTCTCATCCCAGCCGCTTCACACTCGGCTTCAAACCATCCCAGTGCATGCTGAAGGTCCTGGCCTGAAAAAAACTCGTTAGCGCCAACTAGTGGCCGATTTCTTTCAAAATTCTTACAGACCTCTAGGGCCATGAGTCGAACATGCCCATCGAGTTTCGTTCCGATCAGCCTCCGTTAACCTTGTCTAATAGGTGCTCAAACTTCATTGGCCGATGGCGGCCATGTTTTTTGAGATACTCCAATGTCCTCATAGACATACATGGCACCTTGGACCAAGACACTGCATACCAATTTTCAAGTCAATCGGACTAACGGTCAGGTGGTTATAGCCTGTTTTATGTTTTTTTCATGTTATAGCGCCACCATGTGTCCAATCGCCGCGGATTTTTTACTGTGACCTCAGATTAACCTATTACACATGTGTACCAAGTTTGGTGAAGATACCTCATTTACTTCTGGAGTTATAGCCGTTTTAGTAAAATAGGCCCCTCCCACAACGTACGTTTTGGCGTCCCTTAGCATCCGTGAATCGAAATTTCAACTTTTTTTCGATAATTATTGATATTCAGACTCTAGAGAACATTTCTGCACTGGTTTGGTTCCGATCGGGCGAAAAACCTGATGAGGCCAGCACGACAACATCATCCGCAAAGAGCAGAGATGAAATTGCATGGTCCCCAAACCTGAAACCCTCCGGCCCCTGGCTGCGCCTAGAAATTCTGTCCATAAAAATTATTAACAGAACCGGCGACAAAGGGCAGCCCTGTCGGAGTCCAACATGCACCTGGAACAAGTCTGACTTACTGCCGGCAATGCGAACCAAGCTCCTGCTCCTACAGGGACCGGACAGCCCTTAGGAAAGGGCCCCGGACCCCATACTCCCGGAGCACCCTCCACAAGATGCCCGTATCAGTACCTAAAGACAGAGATGTCTCTAAATAAATGTTCCTTGCAGTTTGTGCCTATAATAAATAAATGTTCCTTGCAGTTTGTGTGTGTTTGTGTCATATATATTTTTTAATTCACTCTCTGTAATTTATTTTACCCTAGACAGGCAAGTGCTCATATATGGTAACTTCATTGACCTTGATTTGCAATGCAAAGATGAAAAAAATTGAGAAATTTTTTTTTTGTTTAAATGTCCTTTAACATCCCCCATTAGGGTTCTGAGGTTAAAAATTAGAATTTCCAAATATTTCAATGAGTGCCCTATAAAGGGTTAAAAATCTTAATAAACACTCCTGGCATAATTGTGCAAGTGTCTATTTCACTAAGTGGCCATCACTTTTCCTATACATACATTTCTAAAAGTGTAGGAATTTCATAAAGTTTGTTCATAAAAAAATGTCCTTTGGTGTTATGCAATAACCTGATATTAAGTTGGGCAATATCATGGACAACTACATTTAGTTGAAAGACCCCATTCAAGGTCATGCGACTGAAGACCCCTATGAAGCCCATGAGCAGTGCACATGGTAAGTATTTCTCTCAGAATTGTTCAAATATTTAACTATGTTTTCAGACCACTGAAGTTATAAACAAAATTTGTCCTTTGGTGTGACACCCCTAAATGTCATTTTTTAATTCAAATTTGTATTTTTAACAGCAGGACTATGTAATATTATGCAAATGTATCATGACAATTGCTAATGACAGTTCAGCTAGTATTAGCATGATTATTAACTGCCACAAAAGCTCAAATGTCCTTTGGTGTGACAGGAAATGTGACAGGAAATGTCCTTTGGTGTGACACTTTGGCCTGTCACACCATATGACACAGATGTCACACAATAGGACAATACCTCCTTAAGAAGCTATTAAAAAAAATAGATAAAGTTTGTTAACATACTTTTCATTCTTTTTTGACCAGTTTTGATGATTTTAAATTCAATAATGACTTACATTTTAATGTTTCTTGCCGTTTTTTGGAGACTACATTATTGATGGATCTATAAGTATCAACGTTGCTTATGGTGTGCTATGTTTTGCAGTTTTGTTGTTGAAAAATAAAAACAAATGTCCTCCTTTATAATTGTTACAATAAACACTATATATTCTGACTCTTTTTATGCAATGACTATCTTTGTCCTTTGGTGTGATGTTTTGTCCTATGGTATGACAAGCATAAAACAACAGAAAAATATACTTATTTTAAAATATCTTTTAAAAAAAAAGAGTCAAGTTTGGCATTAGGGGAGATACAATAATATCTCCTCTTAGATTTCAAACAGTTTTGTAAGGTTGGCGAAAAAGTTTTATTGACATTCGTAGGGAAAAGTTTATCAAGTTCATCTATCCATGGTGAAAATTATTCTAATTAGTACTTTCATGTAAAATAAATATCACTTTAAGAAAATAATGTTTTAATAATGTGAACAATTCTGTCTCAAGTATTTTTTTAATGTTATTTAATATAATTTCTCAGTACTTTTTAAATGTCACACCATAGGACACATTTACAGTACTGTTGAATGAAAATGTGAAAAAAAATATGTGAAGTCATTGACAAAATGAGTGACCACTACTATTTTCTGAAACTGCAGTTTTCATATTCCATAAATATATGTATTTTTTCTTAAAAAGTTATGTTTTCCAAAAAAGTGCTTTTTCTTGGCCATTTGTCAACTACCCAATTTTTATTATCAGTATCATTTGTGTTTGTCACATTTTAAGAAATTTCAGATTAAAGTTTCAAAATCTCCTATTGAACTAGATGCAAGTTATCAATGCTTTCAGTGATGTAGGCTACATCTTGTAACTAAGCATGTTGTGTACTGAAGGCTTATGAATTACTGAAGGGTTTTGGGAAAGTAACCCCTTTCTAATGTCCACTGTTGTGTTTTGATAACTATACTTGACTGCCGCTGTCAAACGAAGTGAGAAGTGATCACACTGAAGGAATTACCTCATGAAATTTTTTTCGTTTTTTACTACGACGCTCTACAATGTTTGAACAGTGTTTTCTACCTATTTTTATAATACCTTATACCCTCTATTAGGATTTTACATTTAAAAAAAACTGTCAGCAAGGCGTGTTTGTCGGTTAATTTTATTTTCTGTTGACATGTGAATTGTCATATAATCAGATCAACAGCACAACTGCGAGTGTGATATTGCTTTTCAATAAGAAGTACTGTCTGTTTTTGCTCCACCAATGAAAACGAAGCCACAGAAGTTGGGCGTCTCCAAGCAACAGAGAGTAGCGTCATTCCTGGCTGAATCAGTCTCTATGAAGGAATCTACAGTTATTTAATTAATGTCTCACTCGTGAAGACAGGCATTTGTTTTGTTTCTGAAGGAATCAGCATTTCAGAGTGTCATTTGACAGTAGCCTAGTTATGATTTGACACCTGGTATTAACATCCACTTTAAGTGTTCTGTGCTGAATACTGGTGGAAACCTGGTCTAAAACGTTTTGTGATCGATCACTGAAATCCTGATAGTCGATAGCTATCACTGTTGTCCCGATAGCTGATGCCGATAGTCAAAAACGCATGTGACAACATCGCATTGTAATGGAAATGCTGTCCGGCCTGAGTGCATCTCCGCCTAACACGTGATCATTTTGGGATGTGTTGAGTGAAAGCGCACCAAAATGATTCAAACTTTTTAGTTAGCAAGATGATTTGGCTAATCTTAAAACCAGATGGAAATGGTGCCCATGTTCCTCATTCCATATCTGGTGGAAAGCTGTTTTATTCTTGTTGATTTACATTATAAAATGATTCCATTTGTATAATTATTAAAAGTAATTAAAAATGCTTGAAATTACGTGAATGAAAAAAGTGAACTGTAAGCAAAACCGCACTGAGGATAAAGTATACTGATGAGAAGCTTCTGAAAACAGCATCCCATGAATATGTGTAGTATACACTACAGGCAGAACAGAGAACTGCTCGGTCACTCTGAAGTGTGCAGCATCCACAAACATCACTCATTACTATAACATTATTCCAATATTATATACATTTTTAAATAAAACTATTTTAGCTGCTCCATCGCTATAGCCAACTTACTGATGGAGTGTTACGAGTGTGATATTAGTTTTGAGATGAACCGCCGAATGTCTCAAATAGGGTCCCAAACACTAGATCATATATTAGCAAATCAGTTCATCTTACCTGCACAAAGTGACCATTTAAATAATAAACTCATGTGTAAAGAAGTCAGGATACGTCACCTGTCGGTTCAGGGTCCTGCTACACACATTACAGTGATACTGAGAGTCAGTAATGTGAAGTTTTGTGTCTTTCTCCATTTCAAACTGATAGAACATTATCTGAATAATATTTGTGTAGTAATTTCAAACTCTGATGTTCACATGCACACACTAATAGCAACATTTCTTTGTGTTTCTCTGTTTCTATGTGCTGCAGTCACTAATGAAGAGAGGAACATCACAGTGAAAGAGGGAGAACCTAAACCCTGAAACTGAAATACAGAAAGATGATCTGATACAGTGGAGGTTTGGAGATCAAGACATTCTCATGGGACCGGAGAGACACATGATGATGATGTGAGATCTCTGAACATCACAGACATGAGAACTGAAGACACTGGAGTTTATAAACTACAGATCAGCAGCAGCAGAGGAACCACAAACATGAGATTTGTTGATTCTGTCTTTGGTAAGTAGTTCTTTCAATTTATTTGTAAAATATAGATGATGTCTTTGTGGACATATCATGTTTTTAGCTTGTTTGCTGTACACCCTGTCACATAGCAGCTTTTAGGCATTGTTCTGTCTTTTGTTAGAAGCAAGAAATGACAAGGAGGCAGCTTCACACAATACAAAATCAAAAGTCAAAGTCAAAAGAGAGGGTTAAACTGTAAAAAATGGATTTATAAATGGGTACGATTTTAAAACATCTCAGTTCAATATTTCATGTCCCCATAATTATTCATCTGGGTAAAAAAAAATAGGATATATATGTGTAAGTATACAGTGAATAAACATCCCTTACGAAAATTAACCATGGTTTTACTATAGTAAAACTGTAGATAACTATGACTGTAGTAACCGTGGTATTTTGGTGCGAACCATGGTTTTTAAAAAACATGGTTTTGATACCATGGTTTCACTACAGTTATATTGTAGTAATACTATATTAAAACTGTAGTTTTCCATGGTTTTTGGTATTTTTATCAGTACATCTCTCTTTTTATTATCTGCAATTGTCTCTGTATTTTCTAGCTGATTCCACAGAAAACAGAGTGAATGATTCAGTGACTGTAGAGATGTCGCTGCTGAATGAAGAGGATCGGGATGCAGGGACTGAACAGGAAGGGACGAGTTCACTTTAAAGAGATAAGACAGGCCCACCAGTGTCAATCACTCTGACATCATCAACATTTCAGATCTGGCTGCAACAAAAAAAAAATATATGTCTGCTTATATGAGCCTTAAAGTGAGAAGTGAATCCGTGTCTGTTGAGCTGTTAAAATTGTATATAAAAAGCTTATTTGGTTTTAGATGAACAGGGAAACGTGTTTATCAAACAGTTTCATATATTGTTTTTTAATGTTACACTTCACCTGTTACTCTATTAACATAATACTAGTCTGACTTTTACAGCTTTGATTTTGTGTGATTGTAGACAGCGAGTTTAAGTAATATGCTTGTTTTAGATGTTTTACCACAGCAGTATTTCTCTAATCATTGAATGTGCTGTTTTATGTAAATAACAGCAGAACCAGATTAATGTTGATGTTCAGCACTGATCACAGTGTCTTTAAAGCTGAGATCACATGACCTTCTCTTTGTGTGTAGAAATTCATTAGTGTATCTTTGACCATTCAGGGTTACTAAACTTCATTGTAAGTGACCCTTTTACTGTAAAAAAAAAAAAAAGTTTACATTCTTTTTAATATTATTTTCGTTGAAATTGTAAATGTGTGCCTTATTTTGCTTTAATAATTCTACTTAAATAAGGGTCTGATGTGAGGTAAATCTGTTCATCTTCCAATCAGATGTGAATGCTAAATTGTAAATGTGATCTGAATTGATTTGTATTCATGCAGATGCACTTAAAATTACTCTTGTTGCTCTTATAGCAAAAAAAAAAGATGGAAAAAGAAAAAATGGAAAAAACCCCGCCTTTGTTCAATCCTAGTACTTACACTATAACCACATTGTAGATAGATAGATAAATACTTTATTCATCCACTAGGGAAATTCAGGTTTCCAGTAGCAACAGCTAAAAAACAAACAAGACAGACAAGCTGCCGAATTAATAAATACAATTAAATTAAATTAAATTACACCCTGTTCACAGGGATAAATTAAAAAGCTGGATCGCTTGAGGGACAAACGACTTCCTCAGTCTGTCAGTAGAACAGGACAGAGAGAGCATCCTGTCGCTAAAGGTGCTCTTCTGTCTGATGATGATCTTGTGCAGTGGGTGTTGGGCATTGTCCAAGATGGAAAGAAGCTTGCTAAGGGTCCTTCTCTCCGCTACAGATGTTACAGAGTCAAGTTTCACACCCACCACAGAACCAGCCTTCTTCACCAGCTTATCCAGCCGCGTAGCATCCCTTTTTTTAATGCCGCTCCCCCAACATACCACAGCATAAAAAAGGACGCTAGCGATGACCGTCTGATAGAACATCTGCAGCAGCTTCTTACAGATATTGAAGGACCCTAACCTTCTCAGGAAGTAGAGTCGACTCTGTCCCTTCCTGTATAGGGCATCTATGTTTTTGGACCAATCCAGTCTCTCGTCCAACTGCAGGCCTAGGTATTTGTAGGTTTGGACCACCTCAACACGGTCCCCTTCAATAAGCACAGGCTGCAGTTGGGGCCTTGGTCTCCGGAAGTCGACCACCATCTCCTTTGTTTTTGTAGTGTTAAGCTGCACTTGGTTATAGCTACACCACCTCACAAAGTCCTTAATCAGGGTCCGATACTCACCCTCATCTCCATTCTCAATACACCCCACGATTACAGTGTCATCAGAATACTTCTGCATGTGACACAATTCAGAATTGTACTTAAAATCGGAGGTGTACAAGGTGAACAAGACCGGGGAGAGCACTGTCCCCTGTGGTGCTCCTGTGCTCCTGACTACGGACTCAGAGATGCAGTCCCCCAGTCGAACATACTGTAATCTCTCAGTAAGGTAGTCTGTAATCCACGTTATTAGTTTTAGGTCCACACCCATCCCCGTCAGTTTGTCCTTCAGCAGAGGGGGCTGGATGGTATTAAATGCGCTGGAGAAATCGAAAAACATGATTCTCACAGCGCTACCACCCCATCCAGGTACGAAAAGGACCGATGTAGAAGATAGAGGATGGCGTCATCCACCCCCACCCTCTCTTGATATGCAACCTGCAGAGGGTCAAGCGCGTGGCTGACCTGTGGTCTGAGGTGGTGTAACAGCAGCCACTCCATGGTCTTCATGACATGTGATGTCAGGGCAACTGGCCTAAAATCATTCGGCTCCTTAGGGTTTGGCCTTTTCGGTACAGGCACAATACAGGACGTCTTCCACATCTCAGGAACCTTCCCTAAACGTAGACTCATATTGAAGATATACTGTAAAGGGTCGCCAAGCTCTATGGCACAGCTTTTAACCCTCTGGGCTTCTTCGCCCGAAAACGGGCGAAAACTTGAACGTTTCGAATTGTTTAATTTTTTTGCTTCATCGGATGGGGGTGAAACTTGGTGACTTTTCTTTTATTACCTATATGAACACACAAAAAAATCAAGGAGATGATTCTGATATGTTAAAGGGTCGTAAAAAAAAAAGTCACACTTAGCTTCCTCCCGCCCGAAAACGGGCGACATAGGAAATGAATGGGAAATACGAAAAAATAGGAAAACTCAGAGAAACTTTTGGTGGTACAAGCTACAGATCAGCCACTGTGCTGAAAAAAAGTGTTCAGCAATGAAGGGGTGACACTCTAAAACATCAAGAGTGCAAAAAAGACACCCTCCCCCCCACACACACACACCTACACACACAAACACACACACACACAGAGAGAAATGAACTGGTAAGACTGAAACAGCACATTTTGCCCCAAACTATATAAAAATTATATAATCATAATAACTCCAAAACTATAGCAAGGAGAGTCAAAAGGTAGGTATCGTTTGAAAGAACTCTTTTTAAATTTTTTGAAAATATAAATTACATTACATTTGGACATTGTCCTGCCAAGAAACGGCGGATAAAAGACAATATATATATATAATTTTTATTATGATTTTGCATATCTTTCTTATTTGTCATGGAATAACTCAGGAAGGAAATAAGGTAGGAGGAAAATTCTTTTTTAGTGAAGTCCCCCTACATGTTAGCTGCATCTGGATAAAAAAATTATAATTTTTGGATAAAGGAATCAAAAGTTACAGCATTTGGAAAAGAGACAGCCTTTTTGTACAGTCTTTGACACCCCCTCATGGGCAATTTATTCTCCATGAAGAATATCTTGTCATAAAAGCAATAGATTATGTTAATTTTGGGCTCATTTTAATTGTAATAATATGCTGTAAAAAATGAAGTGCCATTTTCAATGATCTGAGAATGTTTCATGAGCTGTATGATGTTTTTGACACATTGCAGTACATTATTTTATAGATTATGAAAAAAAAGAAATTCTATTTATCAGCAAATTACTCAGCAATACTTAAGAGTTTTTCAAAGTGGATACATTCACTGTAAAGTTCAGCCTCTAAGCTTTCAAATGACATCAACTTTGTGTTAATCAAGGCAAGATTTTTGAAAAATATGGTAATGAATATTTTCGCAGCTAGGTGGCGCCTGCTGGCGGTACACTTGGTTTTAGAGGGATTACTCAGCACTCGTTAGGAATTAATAAATGTAATTAGATGCATTAAAAAGCTGAGATCCTAAGCTTTAAAATGATATATAATTTCTGTTGTTCCATTCAGTGGTTGATTAGTAATAAATTGTTTTCTTTCCGAATGGGAATAAATCAAATAAATAAATAAAAAAGCTATAGGCCGCCTAAAGGCGGTTATAGGACATGACACAAATTTATCAATTTTGAGGCCACTAGGTGGCGCTCTTCTCACTTGAAAATTTTTTTTTTTTAGGCCTGCACTCTAATTTGATGTGAAATGTTGCATTTATTGAAAAATAAAATAAAATAAATAAAATAAAAATATATATATTAATTCTAATGGAAAAAATAGCTAATAAAAATTATATAATTAATGCAAACTATCATAAAAAATTCTAAAAATTCTAAATAATAATCAGAAAACATTATAGAACAAAAATATATTTGATTGGTTATCCTGGGAAAAAGTAAAGTAAGATTTTAAGGCTTCGCCCGTTTTCGGGCGGGAGGAAGCTAAGTGTGACTATTATACGAAGAAGCCCAGAGGGCAGTTTCGGACTTACTTTGTCTGGGCCAGCCGCTTTACTGGGACGGATCCTTCTCAATTCCCCACTCACCTGGGCTGCTGTAATCATGGGTAATGGAAGTGGGATATTAATCTCACATCCAGTGCTGTTAGTGTTACTGCAGGGGGTAGGGGAATACAATGCGGGAATGGCAACAGTACAGGCCCCAGTAGCAGCAGCAGCATCAGCATCGGGGTGGACAGGGCAATCAAACCTATTAAAGAAGTTATTAAACTGGTTGACCCCCATTGTGTTGTGTTTTGTGTTGTTTTATTAATTTTGACAAAAGCATCTGCTTGAGGAATAAATGTCCATGTTAGATAATATGCCTCTGATCTTATTCTACCTGTTCTTTTCTGTCTAGTGGAAAAGCACTTATTTTCCTTCTTAACAGCCGTTTTAGCATGCAACTCATAAACAATGTACCTATATATGCAATATTAATAAATAATAAAAAGGTAAAATTGTGTGAAATGTGTGTTGCTTCATACCATATGTACTGTATGTACACAATGAAATATTCAGAGTACATTAAATCTGAACTTATCCAGTTAAAAAATATATATATATATAGTTGTGTAAATCATAATCGTATAGTTTCAGATGTTGTTCAATTAGCTGAACTTGGTAATTGAAGAGTATAATGGTTTTGTGTTCAAATTTGGCATGTTATTAAAAACAGTTCAAGAAAAGTCCAATAAAGACATGAAAAGGCTCTATAGATGCACTTCAACTTTTTGAGCACCAGATGGCAGTAGAAGTATAAAAAAAAATAAAAAAAAAACTTCCAAGTAAAGAACCCAAATTTATACGTAAACACTTTATACGTATGCTAAAACACTTATTAATAACCATAGCAACGCTATGTAATAGTATAGTTTATTTCCATAACGCATACAGTGGCGTTGTAGGGCCTTATTTTGAAGGCAGGTTGTGTATTACTTTATATTACAAACGTCTCTGTACAAACCGGGATTAAAGCGCTAAAACGTATCTAAAGGGATTGTTCACCCCTAAAATTAAAATTATTTCCTCATATCACTATTAATATCTAGTGATGTGACGTTCGGCACCGAGGCTTCAAAGCTTTTATCAAAAAAACGAAACATCTCACATTGAAGCAGTGTATTGAAGCTTGATTCGTTTTTCCATAACCACGTACGTGATCTGTGACGTCCGGTCACGTGACTGCTTCATATCAGCATCAGATTCGAAAATAGCGTGAACCCCTTGAGCAGGTTTCGAGTGTCATGCCCTTCAGTAGTAGTAAATAAAAAAAGGAATAGACTTAGCCCTCACACTGTTGAACAAGTCCTGTTCCTTAATAAAAATACAAAATAAAATGTCAGCTCCCCAGTTCACAAGCACTTTCACTACCCAGTTCACAAGCACTTGACCATTCCACAATAATTTTCTTTTATTTTGATTATATATGTATATAGGGACTGAGGCTAAGGCTGCATTTGTTGATCAAAGCAGATTCATAAGAATTGTTTCACACGTTAATTTGTCCCATTTTTATTTTATTTTTTCATATGTTTGTTCACACATTGTGTAAGAACTACATCAACACTAACACATGAATTATGGGGACTATTTTATTGATTTGCGGTTTACAGAGCACAAAGTGTTTTATTACATGAAACAATAAAAAAAATGGATGGGTCTTCTGGGACAGAAAGTCAGCTTTTCCACGTTTTGACCACAAGATGTCGTAGTTTGCAAACCGTTTGCAACGTGTTGAAAAGCTTCGAGTATTGAACCATTTTACAATACAGTCGAGGGGGAAAGCCCCAATGCTTCACAAAGCTTCATATCACCATCACTACTAATATCACCCCCTGAATGTGTGTGACAGAGTTGAGTGATGTCCAGATGTGTGGTCTGGTTGCTGATGGGATTGTTAAGAACACAGATGGGCTCATCTCTAGCCAGCTTTTAACAGCTACAGCCCACACAAATATAGTGCGCCACCGCCCCTACCGTTTTCAAGTGTTGTGAGTCTTTCAGTTTCATTTGCTAATATAGACGAGGTATTCGCAAATAATGCAGTATTGTCCCATCAGGCATTTTGACAGATTTGTGTGTTGTTTAATGCAAAAAGCATTTCCATTTTGCATAAAGTTTTGTCCTGACAGCGAGTCACTGTATTTGTTATCATAGCCTTCGATTTGCACATTGTTTAGACTAGAGGACAACCTTGGGCAGGGTGTGGAATAACATATTTTTAATTAAAATACAGAAAGTAAATCTTGGCGTTTTTACTCGTTTAATCAAAGAAATAATCATAATCAATAATCAAAATAAAATAAAAATCGGTTATCAAAATAATTGTTAGTTGCAGCTCTAGTTATAACCAAAAAAAATGTATTTCGATTTCATTATTGGTGTGTCTATTTTTTTATCCAAAATTGAAGGAACATGTTTTCAAATCGGGGTCCAATTTGGACTAATTAAGAACCAATTAAGCCAAAATAATTTTAGAAATCCCATGATGCCTTTATAACATCACATTTAATATGTATAAAGATGCATTAATACTACAGTAAATGTAAACATGACATGAGACCTCAGTTGCATCGGTTACTGACAGTGTAATATCAGTTTAATCTGAGTAACTTTCTCTGTTTGTTCTCCAGGTGAGTCCGGTCCCAAGACAGTGTCAGTGATGGCGGGAGAATGTTTAGTTTTAATCACTGATTTTAAGGTAGAAAGAGATGAAAAGTGGAGTGGAGATTTGAATGAATGGAGACATCAGTGAGACTTCATACGGTGCTGATGTGAGATTCAGAGGCAGACTGGAGCTGCACCATCAAACTGGATCTCTCACCATCAAAGACACCAGAACCAGCGACACTGGAGTTTATCAACTAAACATCTGCAGTGGAAAGAACATTTGCTGGGAATTCAGTGTTACTGTCAGTGGTGAGTAAATCAACTCTTCCAATATGAGACCCTAATCATTTATGGGTTAATAATGGCTTCAATTGTTTCATTGCAAAATAATACATAATATGCTCACCCTCATGTCGATGTATGACTTTTTCTTTAGAGGAACATGAAAGAAGGTTTATATTTAGTTTACTAGAATTTAAAGCTTTTCTAAATAATGAAAGTCAAAGTAGAATTTCAATGGATGAAAAAATTCTGAGAGAATATTATGATTCAGAGACCATTAAATGTCTTATGGGTTAAGACTGATTTCATAGGGAGGCATAATAAAGTAAAGTCTGCAATGAGAGAGCGAGCGATGAGACAAGCAGTAATGAAGTAGATCAAGTACACGACTAACGCCTTTCTCTAATTCCAGTAAATAGAATTTGCCACTTGCCACACATACAAAGCATGTTTTTTTTTTCTAGTTTTTGTGTGGCCGTCATGTCTAAAGAATTTACTGTGCATTATCTAATAAGTCTGTGATTGCTGTTAAAACAGGATCAGATGGAAAAGCTCCTGGAAACGAACCAAAGCAGGTGAGAATCTGTTGTGTGCGCTGAATCTATTTAACTTTAAAGTCCCCCTGTGGTGATAATCAAGCTTTTAATGATGTTTATATGTATATGTGGTGTTTTTAATATGCTTTAAGACTAACCATGTTCAAATTCATAAGTCAACACCATTACTGAGTATTTTCTCCTTAAAACTGCGGTGAACCAAAGACAGTCTCAAAAACATGTTTGAAATCGCTGGTGTTTCTGACGTCACAAACTACCTTGTAGCCAATCAGATCAACGTGCCGGCGGGGTTTAGCAAATCATTAACGGCGAACTAGCTGGGGAGTCTCAAGAGAAGCAAGGTTGTCCTGGTATATTTTTCTGTTAATATGAAAAATCAGGTCGATTTTTACCCGAATTCGGGTAGATAGCTGGTATATGATGTATATTATGATGTTATGATGAACTATATACCTTTCTCCACTAAAGTTGTTCAAAGGGTTTCTAAGGATGCTGATATTTAGAAGGCAAACGCAGTTTGAAATCGCTGGTGTTTCTGACATCACAAACCTGGTCACGTCAACGAGAGGATGGTGTGAGTGAGTGGAGGCGGGGCTCATTTGCATATTCATGGATGATATATTAAATGGGTCAAGGGTGTAGAGTTACATTCAAGCTATTTTAAGGCATGAATATATTTTTTTTCAAGGAAAAAACATTTAAAACTCAATCAAAGATGAGATTTGAGGGATACAGTTATTGACTACAGGGGGACTTTAAGTTTGCATGTTCTGGAAGGTATGTTAGTTCACAAATATAATATATGTTCTTTTCTTACAAATGCACATGAAAAGTACCCAAATAAGACTGAACCTTGTAAATGGTCATTTAATGGAAAAGTGTTTCTCTAATCTCTAGTTTCTCTAATTGTCTCTGTTTCTCAGATTCCACTGGAAACGGACTGAATGAATCAGCAAGTATAGTGATGACACAGATTCCTGATGGAGTACAGAAGGGGATGAGTTCAGTTTGATGAGAAAACACACACACACACACACACCAGTGTCAATCACTCTGACATCATCAACAATTGAGCGCCGTCTTTTTTATCAGCCTTTAGAATCTGTCCATTGAAGTGAGAAATGCCCCTGTGCTGTTGTTAAAAAGTTGTAAAAAGGAGGGTGCCAATACGTGAGTTGGCAGTGAGAACGTGTTGGATTGTAAGTGGAAATGCTCTTGCATTATATAATATTTTAGGTACATGTCTTTTTTTATCAAGGAAAATGGTTTGTTTCTTGTCAAAGCCTTCAGAACATTTGGAATATATGCAACGCGACGCATGAGATTATTGTATGGCATGTTTTCACTCTTTTTTTTAAAGACCCCCTTGTGGTGAAAATCAGCTTTTAATGTTGTTTGTATGTCTGTGTGGTGTTTTTAAAATGCTTAAAGACAAACCATTCAAATTCTCAAAAACGCGGTTTGAAATCACGTTTTTTCTGACGCCACAAACTAAACTACCTTGTAAGCAATCAGGTCAACGTGCCGGCGGGATCTAGCAGGTTATCCTGTTATAATTTTCTGTTGAACCCTAACCCTACATTTAGCAATATAGAGGGTGAATTATGTATATGATGTATAATTCACTCTTCCAGTTCTTCTTCTGAATCAGTTTCTGGTTCAAACATAAATGACTGAATTAAACCAGTATTTTCACTTGCTATTGTGCAGCGTTTACCACAGTAAAGTTGAGCGAGTGGATTTCTGTAAGTGGTGCTCAGTGCATAGTCAAATGCGATCTGAGCTGGTGTGAGTGTGTGGAGGCGGGGCTAATTAGCATATTCATGAATCTGCATATACTAAATGAAGCAAGGGTGTAATTACATTCAAGCTATTTTAAGACATGAATAAATTTTTTTCACATGAAAAAATAACAACATCAGAGTGAGTAAATCACTGAATGTTCATTTTTGTGTGAACTATCCCATAGACAGTCACAGAAAAATAAGTTGTGAATGAAGTGAATGAAAGCCGTCATATGTAAATAATTATGAAATATGGCAGTGTTTTACATGAGTAGTAGTTCATTTTATGTTTTTGAAATCATCTGAGTTTTCATGAATGTAGCACAACTTTTTTATTCGTATATAAGCATCTGCCTATTGTTGGATTGGATGATGTTATCTGAACTTTGAATTGCACCATTAGTGCTGTAGTATTGGAATTGGTATAGTATTTTGTTTGTTTGCACTTGTCTTGCACTGACTCAACTTTAGTACTTACAGTAATGTGGTATAATATGATAGCACGTGTTGTGCTTTGTAAGTAAAATTTACTTCTGTTTGTATTATTCTTTTTTGTAAGTCATTTGGATAAAATCCTTTGTTAAATGAATAAATGTTTGTTTCACGAGTTCACATCTACATATAATTAGTACAATAAGTTTATGCGTATTTGGCGTGCTGTCTGGGAGAGGGCTCCGAGCTCGGAGTTAGGCCCGAACCCAGTTGGTAAGTGTAGATGGAACTGGAAGTGAGGAGATGGGGTGGAGGAGGGATGCTGACAAACTTTCAATGAACAGAGATAGGTCTGCTGTGAATTTATACTCTGTCATTGAGTTGATTACTGATTAATCAACAGCTGTGCATAATTTGGTTAATTATCTGAACCTGCTCCTCCCGAACTTTGTTAATAAAACATCATTTAAGATATTGATATTATACCACTGGTCTATTATGATATTTCTGTCATCTGTCATGAATCATGTCTGTCCTCTAGTGTGCAATACTGATACAGTGGTTCAGTTTTATATATATATTCATGTGAAATCTGTTGGTTCATACTGTATGTTCAATGATTGATGTACCAAATCAAATCTTCAGAGACCAGACTGAATCTGACCACAGATACAGCAGAAATCTGGAGAATTACACAGAGAGAGCCCATATGAAAAAAACCTGCATGGTTCATATACAGCAACCATATATCTTCCTTACTTAAATCGGCCAGAATTACCTTCTGTGTTTCATATAAGACCAATATATGTCCTATACAAAATCAGACCGATTATGGCCACTTTCATACTAAATAGCACACATACAACTTGTAGGGGATTTTTGCGTTGTATATGAATACTGTTAAAAGACTTATATGAGTTTTACATGACAAAAGTATGCAAATGTGTATGGTATTAGTAGAAATATATAAAACTCATATAAAATTCATATATAAATCATTTAAAGTTCTTATAATGAATCATATGCTAGTCAAATTAAAGTCATATAGAATTTATACACATTTTGTGTCATTTGTTTATGTGTTTCATACAGATTTCATGTTTTGATGACCAACATCTGATTCACTTATATGCAGTTGGCAAATTTTTAAAGGGATACTTCACTTTAAAATGAAAATGCTGTCATCATATACTCACCCTCATGTTGTTTCAATCCTTTATGAATTTCTTTCTTCTGCTGAACAGAAAGGAAGATATTTAGAAGAATATCAGTAACCAGACAGTTTCTGGTCTCATTGACTTTTTTTCCTACTATGGAAGTCAATGAGACCAGAAACTGTCTGGTTACTGATATTCTTCTAAATATCTTCCTTTCTGTTCAGCAGAAGAAATTCATACAGGATTGAAACAAAATGAGGGTGAATATATGATGACAGCATTTTCATTTTAAAGTGGAGTATCCCTTTAAATTGTACACAGTGCAGAAGCCGGTTCGAGGATTACTAGCTGTCAGAATATCACTGACCTTTATGAAGAATGTTAATTTTCCTACAGGATTTGAAAGAGCAGTTATAAAGCAATGACATTGTAAGACCGTGCATTTACATTAATTGTGAACTGTCTGGGCCTGTTATTTGTGAACAAATCATAACATATTATTGCAAATGAACAAAGTTGAGTCAAATATGTTTCTAGAACAGTGATTAAAATGTTGAAAATTGGCTGGAATATGCTTTTGAATATGAACTCTGGTGGTGATTCACTCAAAAAAACTTTTAATATTATTTACTCAATTTTTTTTGGTGAAACATTTTTACACTTAGAATATTGATTAGATTTTTAAGCAGTGAAATAAATTACATACACTGTATTAACTGAGTAAATGTAAGTAAAACTAATTAAATAGATCTGAGTAACTGCATTTGGTACATTAACAAATAAAATTGAGTAGAAATAATTTGGGGAGAACATTTAAAAACAAATATTTATGAGTAATATTAACTGTGTTTATATGCCAGTAATATTAACTTTTTTTATTTCCTCTAAACCTTTGTAAAAAATATTCCATACAACCACCAGTATAACTACATGACATTGGCCTTTATTGTCAATGAGTAGCCTACAGCAATACAGCATATTTTATACTATTTTTAACACGTATACAATATTTAAACTCATGTAAGAAACATTTTCGAAGTAAAAATTAAACATTTAGGCCTATACATTCAAGTAATTCAAGTGTAATCAACCGGTCTGTTATCCAGTATCCACCGGATCAGCGCTGGTTCCCATCCCGGAGATGGACTCGCCTCTGCGGGGGAGCCTCTAACTTTACACCGCCGTCCTGCGTCACTCACAGCCGAAAGATGCTGCGACGCGACTGACTCCATAACCTGCCAATAAACAAATAGTGCACAGTTCTGAGGACATTTTATCATCCAAATTAGTTATATTCATTATCTTTAGGAATATAGTCGTGTGTTTATGCAAGGCACAATCATGCGAAAAGGCAGACGCGAGCCGACACTCGGTGAGTAACATTGCATCTCTGTATGTTCTTTCGCATTAAATAAAATGATTTAAAGCACATTAATGATTATACAGATCAAATAAAACATACACACACCTGAATTTCACAGAGGAAATGCACCAATTCTGCGCCGCTGAGAAGAGAAGAGGAGAGGAGAACTCTCTGAAGACTGAAGAGAATTCAAACAGTGCGCGCTCACTCAACCGCTGAGCTGTCGTCTTGTCACATCAGAGTGGAGGGGGGAGGTGCGCGCATTGTTTTAATTGAGTAAACTTAATTTCTTATGCGTGTTAAATATTAATAATATTGATTTTATTTAAGTAATATTTGTGGTTCTTGAAACAGATCATTTTAATTATCCATTCTCAAATATGGTGATGGAAATTTCACAAATATATTAGCTCAGTGTATTTTAAATAAATAATTGGTTAGTCAAATACTAAATTATTTTAGTGAAAAACTTCAAACTTAAATATAACTGTAAATTTCAGACAAAATTAATTGTTGGAGTTTTAGTCAATTAGCCTATTTCGGTATGTTCAACTCAAACTATCAAGTAAATGATATTCAGAGATTTTATTAAGTGAATAAAGTTAATTATTGCTGTGATATTTACTAAGCCACTGAATTCTTTTTTTTAGAATTTATTTTTTATTTTACCCATAAGAATCACTTCGACATTTAGGAAAGTTATATGTTAAGAATAGAACTGCATGTTGTATACAATAGTACTGTGATAATGTTTAGAGAAATTTTCACAAATGAAAATGAAATCTGGTGATGCAGGATTTAAAATGAAAACTATTTATATGTGAAATATGCAACTGTATCTTGTAGAACACACTCTAATAAATGTGTGCTTGTGTGTGTAGTTTAAATGTTGTGTTTCATCTAAGGCTGATTATACAGTATACACAGTAACCATGATTGACTACAGGCATAGGGCTTGACTTAGGACAAGATAAGAACAAGCATGAGTGAAGTACAGCCTTATACTGATTGGTAAACTGCACTGTTTTATACACATCCATGTTGGACATTAATATTAAATTAGCATTATTTTCCTATGTTTTTACATCATGAAAATCTATATGGCTTCAGTTGTATGTAGGACATATATGACATAATATGATTAAAAATACACTAATATTATACAATTTATATATGTGGTTTTTGCAGCATATATGTCCCTTACAATATTCTGTTGGAACATATAAGAATCACAGGAGTTTTTAGCAAACCTTTTCCATATGGGAGAGTTTGTACTTCAAACCATAATCTGACCAAATTTGTGCAGGAAAAACACAGTAAAAACTAAATGATCCTGTAATTGAATTCATTAATCAATTTAACCAATTAATCCATCCTAAGTATGAACACTTACATTTCATTTAAAGTTCCACCTTTAAGAAAAGATACTAGGAAAATCTTCCTCTTGGGAAACAGACCAAAACATTTAGACTCATCTTGCTTACATGAAAAGCTTTAATCGGAACAGTGTAATATGATGCTGCATGTGAGGGGTCAAGGGTCACAGGTTTAACAGCCTGAACTACCAGCAGCACAATTAACTGTTTTTGCACAGATAAATAATAACTGGTCTGACACTGAAAGACTCGCACATTCAAGTTTTAAATGGTCATGCCCTCTTTTACCTTAAAAGTAAGGTGGAGACATACACTCTAAAAAATGCTGGGTTGTTTTTTAACCCAGAATGCTGGGTCAAGTCTGTTGGGTAATTTTGTTGGGTTATTTTATCACATTTTAAACACCTTTGGGTAGTTTTAATTTTCCAGTTTTTGGGTTAAACCTGCTGGGTCGCAACGCTGGGTTGTTTCACGAGCTTCCCGCCTTGGAGATGTTTAAATTCGCTCCCAAGCTGTCATTTTGAGAGGACAAAGGGGCAAAGCAACTGTTTTAAGGTAAGTTTATATAATGTTTTATTTTATTTTTTATTAATAATTAGTTTGAATTAGCACAATTATAACTTTTTTCGCACCAATAATTCTTAAACTTATATAGTCAGGTTAAAATTGGTGATGCAACTTGTACGACAAACAGTAGGCTACCTCAGAATCAGATGACTCGCATAGTCATTTTAATGTGAGACGACAGATTAATACAGTTAATGATTCTGTATCACACGGAACTATGAAATATGTGAATATCTGTGAAAACAGAGGAAAGAGTCGTTTCTGTCACTGACAAGCGAATTGAACAAAGTGAGTCGAGTAACTCAAAACAAAACAATTAATTGAGTAATATGACTCGCTGCTCTTAGGTAAAACGCCTGCAATTGTCCTTACCGACATGTAAAAGGCATAAAAAGTAGCCTACGTAAATGTCGTGGGACCGCAGGTATAAAATAAACTATCATCCGGTTCAAATAAACCGGTTCACACTTGCAAGTTTGAAACAAAATGATTCCCGGAAATGAATCGACTTATCAGCACCGCGAACACTTTCAAAGTGCGTGCGTGCATCAGTGCCGTGGGTTGGACCAGTGAGGTGATTTGGTGTGGTACAAAAAGTATTTTTTTTACATAGGCTACATAAATTCGTTTTTGGTAAGTGATGTAATTTAACATTTCGTGGGTTTTTTTCTAGTTAGAAAACCATATGGATATGAACGCTTCTCTTCGAGTGGCAGTTACCCAGTCTTATCGACAAGTTTAACGGTAAATTCATGTTTATTATACACTTTTTGCTGCTTTTACATCTATAATTGACTGCCTGTGATAATCAACTCAACCTCGCGAAACTTAACGCATATAAATTTGATCCGTGCTTAAATATAGGTAGCTCACAAGGCTGCCAACTTCTGAATTTAGCAATTTATACCTAAGCTTGTGGTTCGATTCCGATCTTGATTCAATGTCGATTCATTTGGATAAATATCAGTAGCTACATGTTCATTTTTTAATGAACCTACTATTCAAACCTAGGCTACTATAGTATGGCCCTACTATTCTTTTTCATTTTTTCTACTTTAGTTAGTGTGTTGTGTTGCTGTTTGCATAAAAAAGATCTGTAAGGTTACAAAAATCAGTCACTCCAAAGGGAGATATAGCCTATTTTATGTAACAGAATTTTAAGGATTGCAATTAATTTAGAAAGATTGAATCAGTCTTTGGAAAATATTCCACAAGGTGATGTTTGTTGTTTTAAATCTTCAATACAACATAAAAGGCAAGGTATTTAGTATCATTATTGCATATTTATTTTTTATGTCTGTAGCTTATTGCACAAACTTTAGTATATTTGTTGTAGCTGGTCCTGTTTCTGAGATGTTATGTCTCTTTTCTGCAGAGAATAGAGGTGATTTTGCTCTTTTGGTCCTTCCCCTTCTTCTTCCTGCCACAGTGTTGGTCAGAAGGTAAATCGGCCATCTATTGACGAAGCTAAAAAGGCTTTCATTGATCTTCAACTAGTGAGTATAAAACCGCATAACTGCTATTTAAATTGCATTGTAACCTGTCTGGAACTGCCTGCACTGTAAAAAAAATAATCGTAAAAAAACGGTCAAATGACTGGCAGCTACGGCTGCCAAACAAAAACCGTAAAATTAAAGTAAAATATCTTAATTCCAATAAAGTGCAAAAACTATAATTTTACAGAATTTTTCATTAAAAGTTTTAGAAAAAAACACTGTTATTTTACAGGTTTTTTCCTTGTTTGAATGAAGATATTTTACCTTAATTTTACGGTTTTTGTTTGGCAGCCGTAGCTGCCAGTCATTTGACCGTTTTTTTACGATTATTTTTTTACAGTGTAAAACTTTTATTTTATGGATTTTTCCAAGATTATAATGACCAAACACCTTTAATAAAGTTATGGCACTAAAAGTTCTACAAGGATTGCTAATGTGACGTCATCATGACATATTCCCAGTGGTGAACGCAAAGCATTTTGGGAATCCGCGGCACAAACATAAGGCGCCAAACTTCATTGCATGGAGGGAAGAACGCAGTGTTCAAGATGCCTGCATTTTGTAGGATTATATTCTGGTTTTCATGCTAATTTTTCATTATTTTCATGCCAGAACACTTGCCTGCTATGCCAGCCTGGCCAAACATACCCATAATTATTTGCGTTCTGAAGAGGTTGCCGCCCATTTGGTCACATGTCTTAGCGATCTCTACTGAAAAACACTGTTATTTTACAGGTATTTCCTAAATTATTACAATCAAACACCTTTAATAAAGTGACGGCACTAAAAGTTCTACTGAGAAACACTGTTATTTTACAGGTATTTCCTAAATTATTACAATCAAACACCTTTAATAAAGTGACGGCACTAAAAGTTCTACTGAGAAACACTGTTATTTAACAGATCTTTCCTAAATTATAACGATCAAACACATTCAATAAATTGTCAAGACGTGCTCAAGAATGTAAGAAAACTGTTTTATTTTAGAAGACAAAATAAGTCTGTAAAAAAACTATAAAACTGATTAAAATCATCTCAAACTTTAATTTGCAGCACTTGTGTTTACATATAATTGAATAGTATTTAAACAAATGAAATTATTCAGACCCCTGGGGGTCACATAGTTCTGATATTAAATATTATATGCTCTTTACATTCAGAATCCTTATTCCTTACTATACAAGTTTATTAATAAGTTAAATCAAAACATACAACAAAAGTGTACCAGAAGTGACAGATACAGCAAATAAACAGCAATCCAGCAAACGGCCAGTAATCAGCTTGGTGCATCTGGGAAGAAAAAAAAAGGACACACTATGATTCTCTCAAAATGATTTCAATTATTTTTGTTTCCTTTAAACAAGCTTAATACATTTTTATTTAAATTGTCTGTTTGTCTTCTGATTTGTCTGGTATCTAAAACTTATGTCCGATTGAAAAATGTGCATCACCAAAAGAAGGAACATGTAGATTCACAACAATGGACATTCTTTTCCAGAGGTATCATTGCAAGGTAAACGCCTAAAATGCCAATTTGTATTATAAAATAAAACCAACAATATTTGTATTAACTGGAGGTGTTTTCAGCCTGCTGTGATATGGGTAATGAGGGTCTTTCTCTCATCCTCCAGGGAATTAAATATATTATATGTGTTAAAAAAAAAAGAAAAAAAAAAGGTATATTCTCATTGTGTGAGATTATTAAAGTACTTGAGATAGTTCACCCAAAAATGAAAATTCTGTCATCATTTACTCACCATCATGTCTTTTCAAACCATGCATTAAAATGAGATATTTTTGAAGAATGTTGGCAACCAAAAAATGCATAAAGGTTTGGAACAACATGAGGGTGAGTAAATTATTTGGGAGAATTTTCTTGTTTGCCTGACTGTGAACTATCCCTTCAGGTCATGTGTGCCAAACTCCTGGAGGCCAGTGTCCTGCAGAGTGTAGCTCTAAACTGTTTCTGGTTATCCTGAGGATCTTGATTAGCTGGTTCAGGTCAGTTTAATTAGGGTTTGAGCTAAAATCTGCATGACAGTGGGCAAATTCCAATCAAAAGTGAGCATCCCTATGCCCTGGGTTTTTTAATATATGCTTAGTAAGGGGCCGTTTACACGACTTGGTTTCCAACTAAAATCGTCTTGGTCTAAACTACTGAAATGTGAATCTGTGAAAACGGTAAAGGCATGCATTATGTGTTTAGTCTATAGGTATGCGTGTGTGAATGCGAATGTGCACAGGCGTGTAGTCTTTCTTTACAGAGTGACATCACCAGTTACTTTGTGGCATGGATAAAACAGCGATTTAGACGTTTTCGCCGATCTGTGAGAACGGGAATCGTTTTAATAACATTGTCATCTGTACAAAGAAAAAACTTTTCTGTTTTTAGTACATCGTTGTTGTGTAAAATACCTAAGTTTGTGTGTTCTTGACGGCTTTGAACCCTGCGGGTAGTTACATTTAACGTATCTAAACGTATTAATAGTTTTACCTATGGAAATTATTTAAACCTTATATGAAATGTATGATGAAAATGTGTGTAATATAGCAAACCCAAACAAACAACTCAAATTATTCTGTTAAATTGAACTCTTCCACCATATCTAGTTTTAAAATGAATCACGGGGACTTGCCATCCTAGGTCACATTACCATAAATATAAAATAAAATTACTATAGGATAAAATTACTTCAGTTAATTTACCATCGCATGTACCCTTTGCTAACGCATTTGTGGAAGGGGATTCTCCCCTCATTTACGGTCCCTTATGCCGTCTGAAAGGTATATGATTTTCTTTCATCAGATGAACACAAATTTTAGAAAAAATAAACTAGACTTTTAGAAAAAGTCTCTTGTGTTCGCGTGTCGAATAATGCAAGTGAATAGACAACAAAATGCTGAAGGTCGAAAAAGTCCAAACACACATCCTGACAATAATCCAAGAGCATTGTAAAGCTCACATGATAAGTGCAGAAAACGTCCTGTGTGAACAACACAGCAGCTGTTTGTAGGCTGCATGTAGTTTCTGGAGCATGCACTTGCATTATATTGGCTTACAATAATGGATATTTTTTCATCTATATACAGATATACATCTGGGATGGCACGAGGGAGAAAAAAAGAGAGAACTTTTTTTGTTTTATATACTGCAGTGGATACTTACTACTGAATGATGGGCTTGTTTCTCTGTTGGTGCTTGGTCTGCTCCGTAAACATTGTTCCAATGCTTGATCTAAAATATATATATATATAAAAAAAAGTTAAAAAGTGTGTTAATTATTACCTGTGTGTTAACAGACTATTGATCTGGGTGACATAGGACCATTTATTAATGTGTTCCTTAATCTGGGGAACCCTTACTAACATCAACCATAGTTTTGCTACCAAATGGTAATAATAAAGTATTGTAATCAATCCACCATAAAAACATGGTTTCTAAACTTTGGTGAACAATGGTTCATTTAGCAAAGGACCCTGGGACATATGTCCTAAAAAGAACAGCTCATCCAAGTCATACAGGTTTGAAAATACTTTCATTTTGAAAGGACATTTATGTTTGGGTCAGCTAGGCCTGTGAACTCAAGAAGATAGGTAAAATATTGTCTGGAGGGTTTGAACCAGTGTGCCTTTGAGCAGAGATTACATGTTCTGTCTCTATTTCACGTGTATTTTAATATAGCAATACTCACCGCATCTGAAGATCATGTGGCTGTATCATATTTATTCCCAATATTCCTGGATCATGAGGGAAACACACACATACACAGCAATATTAGCTAACGTTATTTGTATTTACTTACTAACAGAGGCATTTGCGAAAGCTTGCAAAATTTTACTCACCAACTCCAAAATTATTTATGTTTATAATATACATATACTTATTATGATGACTGATCGGTAACGTTAGGCCTATATCCCGCGATCAACATGATTCAAAAGCCTAGTTTGCATATTCTTCTAGAGTCAAAGAGTGTGGTTCCTCTGTCTAAAGAGACAATGTTCTCAGTCATTGTAAAGCTCCTATGCAGAGTTTTTTTCTTTTCAAAAACTATAAGTTAGCTGACAATATTTACACATGCTAGCAACACATAACATTATCCTAATACATTGAAACATGTACTAATATCGATATTGCTCTAATCGCGTTTAGATTCTCAATTTAACACACTATATTTTGATGTAGCAGAATTGTTTTTATAAAATAAAAAGTTATTTACCTTCCGCAGATTGCAATATGTCCGTTACACGTTGTTAATGCGTTGTCCATATTCCTTGTTCTTCATTAACATCCCGCAACTCGCTCAAAATAAAAATGTAGCAGTCCGATGTAAAAAATCCATGTTTTAAACAATATAAAAGCCACAGAACCGAATAGGCTAGTACTGAAGAGCCAGAGCAGCAGCACACACACCCACTCGCTCCAACAGACATATTCAATTCAAACTTGACCTGTAAAAGGCGCGCATAGTTGTCATTGGCCAGATTCCTGGATGACAGTCAGAATAACCAATCATGTTCAAAACAACTCGGAGAGCCAGCCAATAGTGTGGTAACATTGCAATTACAAGAAAAGATGACATTTTTTAAAAGAAAAAATAGGAAAAAATATACACTTGATATTTATTTAGTTGTATTTGTAGGCTGGCTGTTATATTTATTCAATTGGTTAAATGGTGTTTTCATTGCAGTGCATGATTAAAAATTAAACTTACAATAACTTATATATATAACATCATATATTTACCACTGCTCTGCTAAACAGCAGTTTAACAGAGCAAACAGATTATATATTAAACAGAACAAACACTGCATATGTATTCATATAAAATTCTGTATGTAGACCTATATGAAAAACTAATGGATTGGTATACTCTCCTGACATTAGTTGCATCCATGTGAGCCATAATGACCCTTTTGCACTTTAACAAATTATTGACCTTTCCTTTAGAAACACTATTATGCCTAATAATGTCTTGCTTTTCACCCTGTATGGCACTGTTACACAACCTGTTGGTTTAGGGTTAATCCTCTGTCCAATGCAACACTTTGCTAACATTGGCATAATTCTATACAAGTTACAACATATACCCCGGGTTTCACTAGCAAGGCTTAAGCCTGTAGTCCCAGACTAAAATGCACGTTTGAGCTGTTTTACCTGAAAGCAACTTGCACTGACTTATCTTAAAATATGTCAGTGCCATTGTTTTGTCTCAAGATGCACACCAGTAATGTGAAACCGGGGCTGGGTTAGAAATTAAGGGTTAAGGTTAACCCTAACAGTCACTCTAACCCTTGTCTACAGACTTTTATTTAACAGCATGGATACTCCGTTTAGCGTTGATACAGGACTAAGAACTTCTCACTGAGACAGTCAGTAATGTAATTTTGCAAAGAGTGTTTGTATGGACTGTCCCATAAGCTAGAGCTATTGGTGGATTCAAGTCATGTCATAAAGATCGTATTTACGAGTTGAACGCACATGAACGCCACGACAAAGATGAAAATATGAGTAGGAAGCTCAGAATTTTCTTTAACCCTAAACTTGAAGTGAGAAACATTGAGGAATACCACAATACTTAAAGCAGTGACATTGTCAGGCTTTTCTATTTACAATGAAGTAAGCTAATGCCTGCACAAAATATGAGCATTATAATATAACAATATAATATGTAATGGCTTCATAAATGAATTTAAAACATAAAAAAAATATAAAACCTCATGAATACAAACTTCCCAGGAGGACCTAAACCCACCACATGTTCCATCATGAACCCTGTTGGCCTGCTGTCTGACCAGCAAGCTCAATTTAACAATAATTGTGCAGTTTGCTTGCATTAAATTTGTATCCAGAATTACAGAGTTAAAATGTAAAACTAATAACATTTACTTTAAAATGACAAGGAAATATGTTAGATTGTTAGTATGGATATAAACCTTTAATATAATGAGCTACATATTTAATTACATAATTTTATTGTAAATTTACACAACTTTGTATGTAATTTTAAAAAACAGAAAAATACTGTATAAATAATACAGTAATTGTCCTGTGAAAAAAAAAAAGAATTACTGTAATTTGTCATTAATGATATAATCCTTAAATTAACAGTCAATTAATTAATTTACATAATTGTATTGTAATTTTACAGAGTTTTGAATATAATTTAAAATAACAGAAAAATACTGTATAAATAATACAGTAATTGTCCTGTGAAAAAAAATAAGAATTACTGTAATTTGTCATTAATGATATAATCCTTAAATTAACAGTCAATTAATTAATTTACAGATATTGTTTGTAATTTTACAGAGTTTTGAATATAATTTAAAATAACAGAAAAATACTGTATAAATAATACAGTAATTGTCCTGTGAAAAAAATAAGAATCACTGTAATTTGTAATTAATGATATAATCCTTAAATTAACAGTCAATTAATTAATTTACAGATATTGTTTGTAATTTTACAGAGTTTTGAATATAATTTAAAATAACAGAAAAATACTCTAAAAAAATTAGAGTTATTCTCTGTAAAATTAGGATTTTTTTTTACAGTGTATATAAACACAAAATATCATAGCAGATGTACCTGAACATGGCTGACAGAGTTGAGTATTGAGATGTAGAGTCTGGTTGCTGATGGGATTGTTCACCACACAACTATACGAGTCATCCAGACACTCCAGATGTAGAGAGAGATCAGACAGGCTCCTGAGATCAGACACATTCACGCTGGAGAATACACTGTTCCCTTTGTACCAGGAGAGAGTCACATGACTCACATTCACAACTGAACACACCAATGAACAAGATGATGATGATGATGATGATGAAGAATTTTGTGAAGAGTTACTGCTGATGACAGGAACAGGCAAAGGAGCTGGAAAACAGAGAACATAAATAATTAACAGTAATTTATGTTTTATTTGTCATATACATGATGTGTTGATTGAAATTGCATCACACATATGTCAAAGCTGACACTGACAATATTGTCATGAACCCCTCTCTCACATTTACATTTACATTTAGCTGACGCTAAAAGCGACTTACAATTGCTATATGCCAGAGGTCGCACGCCTCTGGAGCAACTAGGGGTTAAGTGTCTTGCTCAGGGACACATTGATGTCTCACAGTGGATTCAAACCCGGGTCTCTCACACCAAAGGCACGTGTCTTATCCATTGGGCCACACCACACCACTCTCAACATTTATAAATGATTCATGTTTAAAATTGAATTAAATAATCAGTATTAAGCTAAACTGACTAAATATAAATATATTGCAGAGAAAATTGTCATTTCCAGACCAAGATCAAATAATTGTAGATGTGTTGGAAATGGTCATGACTTTCAGAAAAGAGACAAAGATGACAGATTTCTCTTGTGATGTTGGACATTTATTATAGAAATTATTTTTCAAAAACAAATGCATCTATTTGTACAAAGACATTACTTACGTTTTCGGTGGCCATTGTTAGTAGAGATATTAAATTAATGAAAGTGTGAAAAGGGTTTTAACTCACCATAGACGGTAAGATTTAATGTGTTGAGCGGCGTCACTGATCTGGTGCTTCTGACTGTATAAAGTCCAGAGTCTGTGGTTCTGGTGTTTGTGATGGTCAGAGATCCGGTGTGATCCAGTTTCAGTCTGTCTTTGATTCTCTCATCAGGGAAATATGTATTATTGTTCTCTCTGTTGATTTTAGCTATGATATGTTGTGTGTTGTTGTGTCCAAAACTCCACATTATCAGATCAGCTGTCTGTGTTTCAGTATCAGAGTTTAGAGTGACAGATTCTCCCTCAGTCACTGACACTGACTTCACTGCATCAACACCAAACACTCCTGAACAGCAAACAGAGGTGTTAACTTAATTAATGACATTTTAGTAATTTTGGAGTTTTAGTAATTTCGAAAAACAATTCTTCACTTTGCACTAATTTCAATGTATACTTATTGAAAGGGACTGCAGAATAAACACATAAAGTATTTGAGTATATTAGTCTGGTAACACTTTACAATAATGTTCATTAGCTAACATTAGTTAACTACCTAAGTTAACATGAACTAAGAATTAACAATACTTCTTCAGCATTTATTAATCATAATTAATATTATTTTCAACATTTACTAATGCGTTATTAAAATCAAAGGCTGTATTTGTTAACATTAGTTAATGTACTGTGAACTAACATGAACAAACAATGAACAGCTGTATTTTTATTAACAAACATTAATAAAAATAAATGAATAGATTAATAAATACTGTAACAAATGTATTGCTCATTGTTAGTTCATGTTAGTTAATACATTAACTAATGTTGACTAATGAACCTTATTGTGAAGTGTAACCATTAGTCTGATACAACTGGAAAATATTAGAATCCAAATGGAAATAATAAATAACAGAATTATGTGAACAAATGGTAATATAAATATAATATAAATATAACTGTAGCCATATAAATACTCACCAGCCAGACTCCATGAGAACAAAAAGAAGAAAATAAACATTTTCTTCAGCAGTTCACAAAGCAGTTTCACAACAGAACAGTGATAGCAAATGTTGAAGGTTGAAGCTGCTGGTCTGTTGTAAAGTGGTTTAGTGAAACTCTGCAGTCAGTCTGATTAAACTCCAGTAGCACCGCCTTTCAGAGACTGAATATGACTTCTCAAAACCACACTGCTTGATATAAAGAAAAAATAGAATGTGAACTCTTTCTGAAAACATAATTTAAACACATCCCATTATTAAAGGTCCCGTATTATGCCCCTTTTCACAAGATGTAAAACAAGTCTCTGATGTCCCCAGAGTGTGTATGTGAAGTTTGAGCTCAAAATACCCAACAGATCATTTTTTACAGCATGTTTAAATTGACATTTTTTGGGGCTCAGAAAAACGAGCTGTTTCAGTGTGTGCCCTTTAAATGCAAATGAGCTGCTGCTGGACGACCCAGGGGGCGGAGCTTCATGAGCTCGCACTCAGACTCTCAGGACAATTTCATCTCACGGAATGATGATAATATCAGAAACTCTCAGTAACTGTGTTCATTTCGAGTCGGACAATAATGCCTACAGAGTCAGAGTGCTGTATAGAGATGAAACAGGTATGGTTTAGTAGTTTAATTACGGTTATTATAACGTATTTGTCATCTGCTTGTAGGCTATGTATCCATTATTTATTAATAGCCTACAAGTCTGCTGTCTGAATGATGATCAAACATGTACTGATGAGTTTAATAAAGTTTATTGTACATCACACAAAAGATGAAGCGTCAGTTTTACTTCAGAAAATCACCGTAAGAGCTGAGTAAACACAGTAGCCTAAGTTATAAGAAGTGTGCAAGTAGCCAGTAGAGTTGAGGGAGCATTTCTGTGGGCGGAGGTTAGTCAAGAAACGGTTCTAGTGACATCATTAAAGAAGGAAGTAGAGGGGTGTAGTCCAATCGAGCCGTTTTTTGTAGTCAACTTCTGTTAAATAAAATATCTCGCTTGGCATTGAACTTTGAGCTTTATAATTTTACAGATATTATTTATGCTCTAACAGCAACATTACACACTAGCTAAAGTTTGAAACATGGGATCACGTAGAACGGGACCTTTAAAACAAATATGAACCTAGTGGTTCTTAAATCATCCACATCACATCTGTACAGAGAGCATGCACACTAAACACAGAACAAACTACCGTCATTATATTATATTATATTATATTATATTATATTATATTATATTATATTATATATTTTCAAAAGTTAAACGATAGCGCTTTTTTTTTTTTGAGTATTTACTCTGTTGCTCTTGCTTTGTTTTGAGCTATTTTCGTTAAAAGGAGCAAAAACAGACAATATGTGTCTAAAATGTGAGGTTATTAACTTCTTGTTTATCATACTGTTATAAAATAAAAATCACATCACATTTACAATCATGCTTATAATCAGGGAAAATATAATTCCTGATAATTCTTAAATTTCTCATGTTATTAATATAAAATCGAGAACTCCCTATTCAGGGATTTTTTTGCACCCATAACTTCAATGGTATGCATCAATCAATTAAAGAATGAAATAATAGACTAATTCTGTTTACGAGAAAGAAAGAAAAAAATTAAATTATTAAGTCGGCAGGACATAAGTCAGTATCAAGTCAACTGTTCTTAAACTTAAATAATTACTGAAACAAAATAGGTCTGTCCGTGTGGGCGGTGCTACTGGAAGAGTTTAATCAGACTGACTGCGAGTTTCACTAAACCACTTTACAAATGACCAGCAGCTTCAACCTTCAACATTTGCTATCACTGTTCTGTTGTGAAACTGCTTTGTGAACTGCTGAAGAAAATGTTTATTTTCTTCTTTTTGTTCTCATGGAGTCTGTCTGGTGAGTATTTATATGGCTACAGTTATATTTATATTACATTTATATTACCATTTGTCAACATTAGTTAATGTATATTAACTAACATGAACTAACAATGAGCAATACATTTGTTACAGTATTTTATTAATCTATTAATTTATTTGTATTAATGTTTGTTAATAAAAATACAGCTGTTCATTGTTTGTTCATGTTAGTTCACAGTACATTAACTAATGTTAACAAATACAACCTTTTTAATAACGTATTAGTAAATGTTGAAAATAATATAAATAATTATGATTAATAAATGCTGAAGAAGTATTGTTCATTCTTAGTTCGTTAACTTAGGTAGTTAACTAATGTTAACTAATGAACATTATTGTAAAGTGTTACCAGACTAATATACACAAATACTTTATTTTTTCAAGAAAGAATTTGAAAAAATACTTGTACAATTGCACAATTTTTCAAGAGTTCCAGGGGCCTGTTTCAGAAAGGAGGTTAAGTGAAAACTCTGAGTATTTTAACCCTGAAATGAGGGAAACTCTGAGTTCCCTTTCAAGGGAACTCGCGCTGCGTCAAGCGCTGCGGGAACGCCCCTGCGTGATTGCGTCATGAAGCACTCATGAAATCAGTCCAATGGCGTGACGGGACGTCATAGGCGGGTGACGTCATTGACCAGGAAACTATAAAGCACCCCTCAGACCAAACAATGACAGCTTCTGTGTCTTCACAAGCGCTCTATGTGAAATCGTATCTGTCTATTTGATGTGTGTTTGTCTCTCTATATATGTATTATGGAAGGAAAGCAGCAGTTTAAGCAGTGTGTCACTCCCTGCCCTCGTTTTATTACGGGTGGGGATACACACGAGCTTTGTGTGATGTGTTTGGGACTGGAACATGCCCAGTCAGCTCTCGAGGGGGCTGGCTGCGAGCATTGTGAAAGGTTGTCAATGAAAACTCTCCGGTCCCGCCGAGCGCTCTTTGAGGAGGGCGCTTTGGCTCGCGTTCCCTAGGGCTCGGGTCCCGCTGCTGCTGAGGCACGGCGAAGACGCTCGTCCTGGGGTTCGCAGATGGATTTAACGGCGGGGTTAGAGACGGGTGATCCCCTATCTCTTCCTTTAACCGTTGAATCCGACGCTTCAGTTTGCGAGTCAGAAGCATGTGCTGCGGTTTCTTCTGCTCGCGCTGAAGCGCAGGTGCAACAGCACTCCAGTTCTGAGGAACTGGATTTTGTGAGCCTGGGTGAAAATGAGTTTACACAATCACACACAATTACACACACACAAGAGGAGCTTTTGGAGGTTGTCACTCGTGCTGTTGCTAGATTAAATCTGGACTGGCCAGCCGGTGAACAGGAATTGGGTCAAACAAAAAGTAAATTAGATGAACGATTTCTGCCAGCTAGATCTCAACCTCCAAAGCGGGGCTTGCCGTTCTTTCCTGACCTCCACACCGAGGTGTCGAAGTCATGGATTAGACCAGCATCATTCAGAGTTTTTAACCCAGCGACATCTGAATATTCAAATATAGTAGGGTTAAAAGAACATGGTTATGCGGTGATGCCTCAGGTGGAAGAGACGCTTGCTAGCTATCTCTCCCCTGAGTCTGCATCATCGCTGAAAGCCCCGCAGCTGCCCACTAAACCAGTGAGAACGACATCGGTTTTAGTGGGTAGGGCATACTCAGCAGCAGGTCAGGCAGCCGCCAGTTTACACACTATGGCTGTCCTACAGGCATATCAAGCTGATCTTTTAAAAGATATAGATGATGAATGTGAGGAAGTGGGGAGAGAAACGATCGCGGAGATCAGGAGGGCAGCTGATCTGTCTCTTCGGGCCACCAGGGAAGCGGCAAAATCTATCGGCCGCTCTATGGCAGCAATGGTGGCCACGGAGAGGCATGGTTCCCTTAGTAGAGTATCTGGTAGCGTGGAAACTTCTGCCAAATGTCTCAGATTGGGTCCTGCGTACAGTAGAAAAAGGGTACAGAATTCAGTTCGGGTCATGCCCGCCCAGGTTCAGTGGAGTAGTACACACGGTAGTAAACTCCGAGCAGGCTCTGGTGATGGAAGGAGAAGTACAGACGCTTTTGCAAAAAGAGGCTATAGAGAGGGTTCCTCCCCACAGCAGAGAGTCAGGGTTTTACAGCCCGTACTTCATAGTTCCAAAGAAGGGTGGAGGGCTGCGGCCCATTCTAGATCTGCGCCAACTAAATCGGGCAGTCAAGAAATTAAAATTCAAAATGCTCACGTTGAAGCAGATTGTGTGTCAGATCAGGTCCGAGGACTGGTGTGTCACGATAGACCTAAAAGACGCATATTTTCATGTCTCCATCCTTCCGCAACACAGGAAGTTCCTCAGGTTCGCTTTCGGGGGCGAAGCGTACCAGTATCGGGTTCTTCCGTTCGGCCTAGCACTGTCACCCCGCACGTTCACGAAGTGCGTGGATGCAGCTCTGGCTCCCTTGAGACTCCAGGGCATCCGCGTGCTGAATTATATAGACGACTGGCTCATTCTGGCGCAGTCAGAACTTCAGGCGGCCCAGTATCGAGATGCTGTGCTAGCCCATATGAAGACATTGGGGTTAAGGCTAAATGTAAAGAAAAGCGTGTTAGTTCCACAACAGAATACCACTTTTCTGGGCGTAGTATGGGACACAAAGACCATGAGAGCCCGTTTGGCGCCCGCCAGGATAAAAACGATCCTGGAAGCCATGCGCAGGTTAAGACTAGGCCAGTCACTCACTGTAGTACAGTTTCAGAGAATCTTGGGTTTGATGGCAGCAGCGTCCAACGTGATTCCTTTTGGCCTGCTGTACATGAGACCCTTACAGTGGTGGCTCAAGACCAGGGGGTTCTCCCCGAGGGGAAATCCGTTTCGCATGATCAAGGTCACGCGGCGATGCCTACGTGCCTTAATTATATGGAAAGATCCTTGGTTCTTGTCCCAGGGTCTGGTGTTGGGAGCTCCTTGTCGTCGCTTAACGCTAACGACGGATGCTTCCCTCACCGGTTGGGGGCGACCATGAGTGGTCGCTCGGCTCGGGGTCTGTGGAGCGACCATCAACTTTCCTGGCACATAAACCAGCTGGAGATGATGGCCGTGTTTCTGGCACTCAGACACTTTCTCCCAGACCTCAGGGGCCATCATGTGTTGGTTCGCACGGACAACACAGCGGTGGTCTCCTATATAAATCGCCAGGGGGGTTTACGATCTCGCCGGCTTTGGAAATTGGCACATCGAGTTCTGATTTGGGCCCAGGGGAACTTGCTATCAGTTCGAGCACTGTATATTCCGGGTTACATGAACAAGACGGCAGACTCTCTGTCGAGACAGGGAGTGGTGCCGGGGGAATGGAGACTCCACCCCGAGGTGGTGGAGCTCCTTTGGAGTCGATTCGGGCAAGCTCAGGTGGATCTGTTTGCGTCTCGAGAGACAACGCACTGTCCCCTATATTATTCCCTGACGCACCCAGCCCCCTTGGGGTTGGATGCCATGGTACAGACGTGGCCGAGGCTATGTCTGTATGCCTTTCCCCCCCTGGCGTTACTGCCAGGAGTTCTGGAGAGAGTTCGCCGGGACGGGGTTCGGCTCTTATTGATAGCCCCGTTCTGGCCGGGCCGAGTATGGCTGTCGGACATTGTGTCCCTCCTCGAGGGTCCTCCATGGGAAATCCCGGTCAGGAGGGACCTTCTCTCCCAGGCGGCGGGGTCAGTGTTGCACCCGCGTCCGGAGCTGTGGAGACTGTGGGCCTGGCCTCTGAGGGGGATCAGCTCATAGGCTCAGGTCTTTCTACTGAGGTAGTGGAGACCATGTTGCAATCCAGAGCTCCTTCCACGAGGAGGCTCTATGCCCTAAAATGGAGAGTTTTCGTTGCCTGGTGTACAGGCCAGTCTGTGAATCCAGTTGACTGCCCAGTAGGTTCAGTGCTAGATTTTCTTCAAGAAAAGTTCTCTTCGGGGTTGTCCCCCTCCACCTTGAAAGTATACGGGTCAGCTATATCTGTCTATCACGTTCCTCTAGAGGGTGCGTCAGTGGGGAGACACCCATGGGTAACTCGCTTCCTCCGTGGTACTTTGAGGCTAAGGCCTGCGGCACGCTCGAGGGTGCCGACGTGGGATTTGGCCATTGTACTAGAAGGCCTAGCCCTGGCCCCCTTTGAGCCTATTGAAGAGGTTCCAGAGAAGTTTCTCACATTAAAAACTTTGTTTCTTCTATCTATCTCTTCCCTTAAAAGGATCGGGGATTTACAAGCATTGTCAGTTGCTCCCTCGTGTCTTGAGTTTGCGGCTGGTATGGTGAAAGTGTTCCTGTTCCCAAGGGAAGGTTATGTGCCTAAGGTCCCACCTAATGTGGCGGGTCCAATAATGCTGCAGGCCTTTTCTCCGCCTCCGTTTCAAAACCAGGACCAGGAGAAATTAAACTTACTTTGCCCCGTTAGGGCTTTAGATGCATATGTCCACAGAGCTGCCCTGTGGCGCAAGTCTGATCAACTATTTGTGTGTTTTGGGTCCCCGAGTAAAGGGAAGCCCGCATCTAAGCAGACTTTAAGTAAATGGATAGTCGAGGCTATCTCACTTGCGTATGAGTCGGCCGGTCATCCTTCACCACTGAAGGTCCGAGCCCACTCGGCTAGGAGTATGGCTGCTTCTATGCCCCTATTGTCAGGGGTTTCACTTCAAGAGGTATGTGATGCGGCAGGGTGGTCCTCTCCGCACACTTTTGTGAGGTTTTATAACCTGGATGTGGCTTCTACTCCGGGTTCTCGGGTGTTTGTAGTTTAATGTGCATTACGATTTCACATATACAGGCACTTGAGGACTATGGCGACGTGGGTATTCAGTTCCAGCAGCGCTTGACGCAGCGCGAGTTCCCTTGAAAGGGAACGTCTCAGGTTACGTATGTAACCATGGTTCCCTGAGAGGGAACGAGACGCTGCGTCGCTTTGCCATACTCCCAGCATGCCTGTGACCAACTTGTTCGACCTATCAGAAGCTGTCATTGTTTGGTCTGAGGGGTGCTTTATAGTTTCTTGGTCAATGACGTCACCCGCCTATGACGTCCCGTCACGCCATTGGACTGATTTCACGAGTGCTTCATGACGCAATCACGCAGGGGCGTTCCCGCAGCGCTTGACGCAGCGTCTCGTTCCCTCTCAGGGAACCATGGTTACATACGTAACCTGAGACGTTTTCTGTTTCAGAATGGGAGGTATGTTAAACCTGAGAAAGCAGAGTAAGTCAAGCCCGTTTCTGAAAGAGAGGTAACTTATACTCAGAGTCAGTTACCATGGTAACTTACTCTGTGAACCTAACCTGGTCGGGAGCAGGGGCCTGTTTCAGAAAGGAGGTTAAGTGAAAACTCTGAGTATGTTAACCCTGAAATGAGGGAAACTCTGAGTTTTCTGTTTCAGAATGGGAGGTATGTCAAACCTGAGAAAGCAGAGTAAGTCAAGCCCGTTTCTGAAAGAGAGGTAACTTATACTCAGAGTCAGTTACCATGGCAACTTACTCTGTGAACCTAACCTGGTCGGGAGCAGGGTTTCTTCTGTAAACCCAGAGTTTCTTTTGGTCTCCTCCCCTTTTTTAAAGAGGAAGTGGTGTTTAAACACCTCATTCATTCTTTCAGTACATTTTTATTAATAAAATTAATCTTTTATTAATAAATAAAATGTTGCTATTTTTACTGCAGTTTTAAAAAAATAAATAAGATGAAGACTATATAACTCCTTAACTGGCAACTGAAAATACAGTAGTAGATTATTTACATTCTAAACAAATAAGAATACCTGTTTATACTTAGATTTAAACTTTGATTATATCGGCTACTCCACATAAAAATGTGAAATAATCAGAATGTGTAGATTGTTTGATGTGTAGACACATAATATTATATATTAATATAGACTTGTATTTGTCACATGATTTCTTGGGTGTGCCTGATTAAGGTGATCACCTGTATCTATTTAAAGTTGACTTCACTATTACATTAACATTGAGCCTGATGAAGACCTGAGGGTCGAAACGTTGCTTGAGCTTGAATAGCTTGAATAAACTCTTTTGGAGCAGTAATTTTCAGTGTGCGGACTTCACACTTCTTTATTTTTTTTTATATCATTTAGTTGTCCTGCACCTGCGCCCAATTTGGGTGTTTGGGATGTGCACACCATCTTTGTATTTTACATTAAAAATATACCTTTTAAAAATGTGTGTTAAATATACAGAATAGTTCTATAGTCTAATGCAATTACATCAGATTTTACTTTAAATTACAGAAGAATTAAGAGTAATCCCTTTCATTAAATTACAGTATTAATGTTCTATACTGTAAAATTATAGTAATAAGGTTTGTACAGGTGAGAAATATGAAGACCTCTTTTTGTCCTGCGCTGTTGCTATGGTGACTCATAATATCTGCGCTCCATTGATAATGGCTTTTTATAGTTGTGGTGCACGCGCTTAACTCAGAGTCAGTCAACTCAGAGTTGATTGAACTAACTAATTTCAGCTGTTCTGTAACCGAAAACTCAGAGTTTCTCATCTCAGGGTAAGTCAACTCAGAGTTTAAGTTTTGACTCAGAGTAGGTTGAACCTCCTTTCTGAAACAGGCCCCAGGTTTTCTTCGGTAAACCCAGAGTTTCTATTGGTCTCCTCCCCTTTTTTAAAGAGGAAGTAGTGTTTAAACACCTCGTTCATTCTTTCAGTACATTTTTATTAATAAAATTTATCTTTTATTAATAAATAAAATATTGCTATTTTTACTGCAATTTTTTTCTATTTTTTTTTTATAAGATGAAGTCTATATAACTCCTTAACTGGCAACTGAAAATACAGTAGTAGATTAGAGTTACATAATGTAGTTCTGAACAAATTCTACAGAATTAAACTGGCATTTACTGGAAATCACTGAACTGTTCATCTGTGCAGCAGAAGTTGATGGACCGTCCTCCTGCTGTTCTTCCACACTCTGGGGGCGGAGGGAGAGATAAGAATACCCGTTTATACTTAGATTTAAACTTTGATTCTATAGGCTACTCCACATAAAAATGTGAATAAAAATCTGAATGTGTAGATTGTTTGATGTGTAGACACTGTAGGCCTCTCTGTGGCAGCAGAAACTCTTTATCCCCATCGTCCTGTGAAGATGAGCATTTGGTCGAGTATAGCCTACACTTTATAACACTATTTGTCATAATGGTGTATTGAGTAGGTTACTTACAACTGCCTGGGGTTCTGTTGGGACAGGAGGCTCCAACAGACAGATATTACCATCAGAATCTGTTGGGACCAACAAAAACCCAAACCAAAGTAAAATAAATGGAAATATCAAAAATAGCCTATATAAAAAATAACACACCTCTTACATTTTATGAAGGCCCTTGGCTCTTCGGGAGTGACTGGCTCTGAAGTCCCTCCAGGAATTCCCTCAGCTGTAAATGCTGCTGCACTGCTACACTGGATGCTATTTAGTTATTTGTGTCAAATGTAAAGTCAGGTAGCCTACACCCATGATATGCTCAAGCCTTACTTGATTGAATTATGTTTTCATATTTAATTTTCAGCTGCTGCCATGTTCTTTTAATGCCTGCAGGATTGCACCAACATGAAAATTAAAATTAGGTTGAATAACATACTGTTCTTTCACCTCTGATATTATAACAGTTGGGCAAGTTACTTGTATTACTAACTACAAATGACATCTTCAACAGTGTAATTAGATTAATTTCTACTTATTACTAATTACTAAATCCCATATCAACCTCAACCATTTGAACAATACAAGGAGAGACAAGAAACTGCACTTTTAATGCTTTCAAATAAACAATATACAATTGCATGAATTATTCTTGAATTGACCAAAGTGTGTAGAGGGAGAAGGTTACATTAAAAATATACCTTTTAAAAATGTATGTTAAATATACAGAATTGTTCTATAGTCTAATGCAATTACATCAGATTTTACTTTAAATTACAGAAGAATTAAGAGTAATCCCTTTAATTAAATTGCAGTATTTAGATTGCTTGGTAATTAATTACACCCAACACTGTATAACTAATTAAAATGTAAAGGTGAGAAATATGCAGACCTCTTTTTGTCTGGCGCTGTTGCCATGGTGACTCATAATATCTGTGCTCCATTGATAATGGCTTTTTATAGTTGTGGTGCACACGCTTAACTCAGAGTCAGTTAACTCAGAGTTGATTGAACTAACTAATTTCAGCTGTTCTGTAACCGAAAACTCAGAGTTTCCCATCTCAGGGTAAGTCAACTCAGAGTTCAAGTTTTAACTCAGAGTTGGTTGAACCTCCTTTCTGAAACAGGCCCCAGGACTGATCATAAAAATATTTATGTTGTGAAACCACAAAGGAAATGTTTATGATTATTTTCTTCTTTTTGTTCTCATGCCTTTCTCATCATCATTTGTGTTCACCTGCACATCATTCTGCTCTTTACGGTTTCCATTATTCATTTTGCCTCTAATATTTTTCAAGTTTTATTAGACTAAACTTGCATTGCATAGTAAAGAGAACAATTCCAAAATGACAAAAACTCCAAATGTAGTAACTGTTTCTGTTTGTTTCTCAGGAGTGTTTGGTGTGGATGAAGTGAAGTCAGTGTCAGTGACTGAGGGAGAATCTGTCACTCTAAACTCTGATCTTACTGAAACACAGACAGCTGATCTGATAATGTGGAGTTTTGGACACAACAACAGTCTCATAGCTAAAATCAACAGACAGAAGAATAAGGCAGAGTTTCCTGATGAGAGATTCAGAGACAGACTGAAGCTGGATGAGAAGACTGGATCTCTGACCATCACAGACACCAGAACCACAGACTCTGGACTTTATACAGTCACCAGCAGCAGATCAGAGACACCGCTCAACATATTAAATCTTAACGTCTATGGTGAGTTAAAACCCTTTTCATATATATATATATATATATATATATAAGACTATGTGATTATACACAGATTATTTTGTGCATTTATGCAATCTTGGAATTAGTTATTTTAATAATCAACATTTCATAACAATTATTTCTTTAATACTGTAAGGCCCCGTCCAATTGGCCCAAGGATAGTTTCCAATGGCGAGTGAAGGTTTCCGCGTTTCTGCGCGTCCACGTGGAAAAGACAGTAACTTTTATCTGACTCCATTTTATCACAACCTCGAATTTAGGTTGGAATGCCAATTGGTTATTGGTCATTTATATAATAGTTAAGCTACGCATTTGATCATTCTATTTAAGGCGAGACACTACAGGTGAATAGGGTAAATTTTTTAACTAGCAGATATCACCATGAAACTTTCCCAGTTGATTACCTACATTAAGATGAGAAAAAAATGTATTACAAGTTTTCTGTAATTTAATGTTTAAATATGCAAATTAGGCAATATCTAATTAAATATGCGCTAATTTGCATATATTTTAAAAAACGAAATTTGAGGATAAAGCCAGGTTAAAAATTATGTTTTCATTGTGTTCACATATTAGATGGGGAAAAAAATACAGAGGGATTTATGGATATCTACTTTTGTTATCCTGTAAATCGGAAAATACTGTCAATAGCCTTATACAAAATGATTTTCGGCATGTTTTTTGGAATACTATGTTATATAAATCAGGCTAGGAATAATATATTTACAAATCCCTCTGTAAATGTCTTCATAATATAACTAGGTACAAGACTGGAAAGTTTGGTGTATATAGGTGCTACTGAAGAGGAGATTTCGGACTTGAAGTATGAGAGAAAAGTCATTTTGAGAAAACGGGCTTTAATGTTACACTTCATACCTGTTACTCTATTAACATAATACTAATCTAACTTTTACAGCTTTGATTTTGTGTGATTGTAGACAGTGAGTTTAAGTAGTATGTTTTTTTTTTTTTTTATATATTGTTTTGCCACAGCAGTATTTCTCTAACCATTGAATGTGCTGTTTTATGTAAATAACAGCAGAACCAGATTAATGTTGATGTTCAGCATTGATCACAGTGTCTTTAAATCAGAGATCACATGACCTTCTCTTCATGTGTAGAAATTCATTAGTGCATCTTTGACCATTCAGGGTTACTATAAACTTCACTGTAAGTGACCCTTTTATTGTAAAAAAAATAAGTTGACATTCTTGTTAATATTATTTTCATTGAAATTTTAAATGTGTGCCTTATTTTGCTTTAATAATTATGCTTAAATAAGGGTCTGATGTGAGGTAAATCTGTTCATCTTCCAATCAGATGTGAATGCCACATTGTAAATGTGATCTGAATTGATTTGTATTCATGCAGAAGCACTTAAAATTACTCTTGTTGCTCTTATAGCAAAAAAAAGGATGGAAAAAGAAACAAAGAAAAAGAAAAAATGGAAAAAACGCCTTTGTTCAATCCTAGTACTTAGTTACACTATAACCACATTGTGTTGTTGTGTTGTTTTATTAATTTTGACAAAAGCATCTGCTTGAGGAATACATGTTCATGTAAGATATAGATATGCCTCTGATCTTATTCTACCTGTTCTTTTCTGTCTAGTGGAAAAACACTTATTTTCCTTCTTAACAGCCCTTTTAGCATGCAACTCATAAACAATGTACCTATATATGCAATATTAATAAATAATAAAAATCTAAAATTGTGTGAAATGTGTGTTGCTTCATACCATATGTACGCAATAAAATATTCAGAGTACATTAAATCTGAACTTATACAGTTAAAAAATAACCATAAAATATATAGTTGTGTAAATCATAATCGTAAACAAAGATGAAATGGGACTATAGTTTCAGATGTTGTTCAATTAGCTGAACTTGGTAATTGAAGAGTATAATGGTTTTGTGTTCAAATTTGGCAAGTTATAAAAAACCGAATAACAGTTCAAGAAAAGTCCAATCTAGCATGAAAATGCTCTATAGATGCACTTCATCTTTTTGAGCACCAGATGGCAGTAGAAGTGTAAAAAAAAAAAAATACTTTGAGTAAAGAACCCAAATTTATACGCTTTTGTATTCAACTCAAGGCCTCGTTGCTTTTGTAATTTGTGGCTAAAACACTTATTAATAACCATAGCAACGCTATGTAATAGTATAGTTTATTTCCATAACGCATACAGTGGCGTTGTAGGGCCTTATTTTGAAGGCAGGTTGTGTATTACTTTATATTACAAACGTCTCTGTACAAAAAGGGAATTGCGCTAAAACGGGATTGTTCACCTTCACAATCTAAAGGGATTGTTCACCCCTAAAATTAAAATTATTTCCTCTTATCACTACTAATATCTAGTGATGTGACGTTCGGCACCGAGGCTTCGAAGCTTGTATCAAAAAAAACGAAACATCTCACACTGAAGCAGTGTATCGGAGCTTGATTCATTTTTCCATAACCACGTGATCTGTGACGTCCGGTCACGTGACTGCTTCATATTCAGCATCAGATTCGAAAATAGCGTGAACCCCTTGAGCAGGTTTCGAGTGTCATGCCCTTCAGTAGTAGTAAATAAAAAAAGAAATAGACTTAGCCCCCACACTGTTAAACAAGTCCTGTTCCTTAATAAAAAAAATAAAATAAAAAAATCTTAAATTACCCACAAAATAAAATGTCAGCTCCCCAGTTCACAAGCACTTCACCATTCCACAATAATTTTATTTTATTTTGATTATATATGTATATAGGGACTGAGGCTAAGGCTGCATTTGTTGATCAAAGCAGATTCATAAGAATTGTTTCACACGTTAATTTGTCCCATTTTTATTTTATTTTTTCATATGTTTGTTCACACATTGTGTAAGAACTACATCAACACTAACACATGAATTATGTGAACACATGAATCTGGGGCGGCAGTGGCTCAGTGGTTCATGTAGATTGTCTATAAACCGGAAGGTTGGTGGTTCAATCCCCGGTTCCACCTGACCAAGTGTCGAGGTGTCCTTGAGCAAGACACCTAACCCCAGCTGCTCCCGACGAGCTGGATCGCCTTGCATGGCTGACACCGCCGTCGGTGTATGAATGAGTGAGTGAATGGTGAATGTGAGGCAATATTGTAAAGCGCTTTGGTGGCCATTGGGTCTGTGAAAGCGCTATATAAATGCAGTCCATTTACCATTTTTATGGGGACTATTTTATTGATTTGCGGTTTACAGAGCACAAAGTGTTTTATTACATGAAACAATCAAAAAATGGATGGGTCTTCTGGGACAGAAAGGCAGCTTTTCCACCTTTTGGCCACAAGATGTCGTAGTTTGCAACCGTTTGCAACGTGTTGAAAAGCTTCTAGTACTGAACCATTTTACAATACAGTCGAGGGGGAAAGCCCCAATGCTTCACAAAGCTTCATATCACCATCACAACTAATATCACCCCCTGAATGTGTGTGACAGAGTTGAGTGATGTCCAGATGTGTGGTCTGGTTGCTGATGGGATTGTTAAGCACACATATGGGCTCATCTCTAGCCAGCTTTTAACAGCTACAGCCCACACAAATATAGTGCGCCACCGCCCCTTCCGTTTTCAAGTGTTGTGAGTCTTTCAGTTTCATTTGCTAATATAGACGAGGTATTCGCAAATAATGCAGTATTGTCCCATCAGGCATTTTGACAGATTTGTGTGTTGTTTAATGCAAAAAGCATTTCCATTTTGCATAAAGTTTCGTCCTGACAGCGAGTCACTGTATTTGTTATCAGAGCATACGATTTGCACATTGTTTACAGGACAACCTTGGGCAAGTGTGGAATAACATATTTTTAAATAAAATACAGAAAGTAAATCTTGGCATTTTTACCCGTTTAATCGAAGAAATAATCAACCGGTTATCGAAATCAAAAAATGAATCGGTTATCAAAATAATTGTTAGTTGCAGCTCTTATAACCAAAACAATTTATTTCGATTTCATTATTGGTGTGTCTATTTTTTTGTCCAAAATTGAAGGAACATGTTTTCAAATTGGGGTCCAATTTGGACTAATTAAGAACCAATTAAGCCAATATAATTTTAGAAATCCCATGATGCCCTTATAACATCACATTTATGTATAAAGATGCATTAATACTACAGTAAATGTAGACATGACACGAGACCTCAGTTGCATCGGTTACTGACAGTGTAATATCAGTTTAATCTGAGTAACTTTCTCTGTTTGTTCTCCAGGTGAGTCCGGTCCCAAGACAGTGTCAGTGATGGCGGGAGAAAGTTTATGAATGGAGACATCAGTAAGACTTCATACGGTGCTGATGTGAGATTCAGAGGCAGACTGGAGCTGCACCATCAAACTGGATCTCTGACCATCAAAGACACCAGAACCAGCGACACTGGAGTTTATCATCTAAACATCTGCAGTGGAAAGAACATTTGCTGGGAATTCAGTGTTACTGTCAGTGGTGAGTAAATCAACTCTTATATGAGACCATAATCATTTATGGATTAAAAAATGGCTTCAGTTGTTTCATTGCATAATAAAAAGGATGTAATTTGGTCACCCTCATGTCGATGTATGACTTTTTCTTTAGAGGAACATGAAAGAAGGTTCATATTTAGTTTACTATGAATGCTTTTCTAAATAATGAAAGACAAAGTAGAATTTCAATGGATGAAAAAATGCTGAGAGAATATTATGATTCAGAGACCATTAAATGTCTTACAGGTTTGGACTGATTTCATAGGGAGGCATGATAAAGTAAAGTCTGTAATGGGAGAGCGAGCGGGGAGACGAGCGGTAAGGAAGTAGATCAAGAGCATGACTAACGCCTTCCTCTAATTCCAGTAAATTGAAAGAATTTGCCAATTGCCACACATAAGCATGTTTTTTTTCTAGTTTTGATGTGACCGTAATGTCTAAAGAATTTACTGTGCATTATCTAATAAGTCTGTGATTGCTGTTATAACAGGATCAGATGGAACTAAAAACGAACAAACGAACTAAAGCAGGTGAGAATCTGTTGTGTGCGCTGAATCTCTTTAACTTTAAAGACCCCCTGTGGTGATAATCAAGCTTTTAATTATGTTTATATGTATATTTGGTGTTTTTAATATGCTTTAAGACTAACCATGTTCAAATTCATAAGTCAACACCATTGCTTAGTATTTTCTCCTTAAAACTGCGGTGATCCAAAGACAGTCTCAAAAACATGTTTGAAATCGCTGGTGTTTCTGACGTCACAAACTACCTTGTAGCCAATCAGATCAACATGCCGGCGGGGTTTAGCAAATCATTAATGGCAAACTAGCTGGGGAGTCTCAAGAGAAGCAAGGTTATCCTGGTATATTTTTCTGTTAATATGAAAAATCGGGTATACCCGAATTCGGGTAGATAGCTGGTATATGATGTATATTATGATGTTATGATGAACTATATACCTTTCTCCACTAAAGTTGTTCAAAGGGTTTCTAAGGATGCTGATATTTAGAAGGCAAACGCAGTTTGAAATCGCTGGTGTTTCTGACGTCACAAACCTGGTCACGTCAACAAGAGGATGGTGTGAGTGAGTGGAGGCGGGGCTCATTTGCATATTCATGGATGATATATTAAATGGGTCAAGGGTGTAGAATTACATTCAAGCTATTTTAAGGCATGAATTTTTTTATTTTTTTTCAAGGAAAAAAACATTTAAAGATGTCATTTTGATGATCAAAGATGAGTTTTGAGGGATACAGTTATTGACTACAAGGGGGACTTTAAAGGGGCGGGGTGAAATGCTATTTCATGCATACTGAGTTTTTTACACTGTTAAAGAGTTGGATTCCCATGCTAAACATGGACAAAGTTTCAAAAACTAAGTTGTACGTTTGATTTGTTCCAAAAATACTCCTTCCGGTTTGTCACAAGTTTCGGAAAGTTTTTTTCGAGTATGGGTCTATGTTACGTAAGATGTAGCCAAAGAAGTGTGTTTTTGGTTGCCAGGGCAAGACAACCCTGCACAGATTCCCAAAGAACCCAGCGTTAAGGAACCCGTGGATGGAGTTTGTTTTCCTGAGCATAAACGGAGTTGTGTAGACTGTTTGTTCCCTGCATTTCGACGATGATTGTTTTATAACAAAGCCCAGATCTACAGATTTGCAGATCGTCTAACGTTAAAGGGATACTCCACTTTTTTCGGAAATAAGCTCATTTTACATCTCCCCCAGAGTTAAACAGTTGAGTTTTACCGTTTTAGAATCCATTCTTAGCTTAGCACAGATCATTGATTCTGATGAGTCCAGTAGCATTTCTTTCAAAATGACCAAAGAGTTTCAATATTTTTCCTATTTAAAACTTGACTCTTCTGTAGTTAAACCGTGTACTAAGATCGACGGAAAATGAAAAGTTGCGATTTTCTAAGCCTATATGGCTAGGAACTACTCTCATTCCGGCGTAATAATCAAGGAACTGTGCGGCTGTACCATGAGTGCAGCAGGCGTAATGATATGACGCAGCGCCTGAAAATAGTCCCCAGCTCGGTAACTTCTTCCAACGTGACCGGGACTAAGTTTGTCTGACCTATTAGACCTATTTTCAGGCGCTGCGTCATATCATTACGCCTGCTGCACTCATGGTACAGCCGCACAGTTCCTTGATTATTACGCCGGAATGAGAGTAGTTCCTAGCCATATAGGCTTAGAAAATCGCAACTTTTCATTTTCCGTCGATCTTAGTACACGGTTTAACTACAGAAGAGTCAAGTTTTAAATAGGAAAAATATTGAAACTCTTTGGTCTTTTTGAAAGAAATGCTACTGGACTCATCAGAATCAATTATCTGTGCTAAGCTATGCTAAAAGGGGTACCGTCAGACCCGGAGTTCGGCTGAATGGATTCTAAAACGGTAAAACTCAACTGTTTAACTCTGGGGGAGATGTAAAATGAGCTTATTTCCTGAAAAAAGTGGAGTATCCCTTTAATGCTTAAGGATCGAGCAGTCACAATGATAAAGGTTCGCGGTCACGCGTTGGAACCGGACGGTGAGTAAAACTGTTGAACAAATGTCTCTGTGTGTTGTTAGCTATCGGCGCGTTAGCACAGCTTTAGCTTCGCCCACACGGCCCGCCCCCAGCCGCTCGTTTTTTTCCGGAAAGACTCGGTACAGCCTATCTTTCTTTTATAAATATAATAAAACTAAATACTTTTCGGAGATATGAAGGATGCAATACTACTCTATAGGTACTCAAGATTAACAGGAGATTGAGTGAAAATGAGCATTTCACCCCCCCTTTAAGTTAGCATGTTCTGGAAGGTATGTGACTGAGTTCACAAATATAATATATGTTCTTTTCTTACAAATGCACATGAAAAGTACCCAAATAAGACTGAACCTTGTAAATGGTCATTTAATGGAAAAGTGTTGACATTGCTTCTGACGTCTAAGATCTCTCTTTTTAATTTCTCTAATTGTCTCTGTTTCTCAGATTCCACTGGAAACGGACTGAATGAATCAGCAAGTATAGTGATGTCACTGATTCCTGATGGAGTACAGAAGGGGATGAGTTCAGTTTGATGAGAACACACACACACACACACACACACACACACACACACACACCAATGTCAATCACTCTGACATCATCATCAATTGAGCTCCGTCTTTTTTATCAGCCTTTAGAATCTGTCCACTAAAAGTGAGAAATGCCCCATGTGCTGTTGGTAAAAGTGACGCGGAGGGTGCCAATACGTGAGTTGGCAGTGAGAACGTGTTGGATTGTAAGTGGAAATGCTCTTGCATTATAGAATATTTTAGGTACATGTCAGTTTTTTATCAAGGAAAAATGGTTTGTTTGTCAAAGCCTTCAGAACATTTGGAATATATGCAACACGACGCATGAGATTATTGTATGGCATGTTTCACTCTTTTTTTAAAGACCCCCTTGTGGTGAAAATCAGCTTTTAATGTTGTTTATATGTCTATGTGGTGTTTTTAAAAAGCTTAAAGACAAACCATGTGCAAATTCATAAGTGTAAAAAGACAGTCTTAAAAATGCTTTTTGAAATCACAGTTTTTTTCTGACGACACAAACTAAAATACCTTGTAAGCAATCAGGTCAACGTGCCGGCGGGATCTAGCAGGTTATCCTGGTATAATTTTCTGTTGAACCCTAACCCTACATTTAGCAATATAGTGGGTGAATTATGTATATGATGTATAAATCACTCTTCCACTTCTTTTTCTGAATCAGTTTCTGGTTCAAACATATATGGCTGAATTAAACCAGTATTTTCACTTGCTATTGTGCAGCGTTTACTACAGTAAAGTTGAGCGAGAGGATGTCTGTAAGTGGGATTCACTGTAGAGTCAAATGACATCCAGCAAACTGAGCTGGTGTGAGTGTGTGGAGGTGGGGCTAATTTGCATATTCATGAATCTGCATATACTAAATGAAGCAAGGGTGTAATTACATTCAAGCTATTTTAATACATGAATAATTTTTTTCACATGAAAAAACATATGTGTCATTTCTATATAATATGGCTTTAGAACAATCAGAGTGAGTAAATCACTGAATGTTCATTTTTGTGTGAACTATCCCATAGACAGTCACAGAAAAATAAGTTGTGAAGGAGTAAATAAAGTACAAGTGAATGAAAGCCGTCATATGTAAATAATTATGTGTTTTACAGTATGGCAGTGTTTTACATGAGTACATTACAGTGGAACATTTTATGTTTTTGAAATCATCCGAGTTTTCATGAATGTAGCACAACTTTTTTATTCGTATATAAGCATCTGCCTATTGTTGGATTGGATGATGTTATCTGAACTTTGAATTGCACCATTAGTGCTATAGTATTAGAATAGTTTTTGTTTGTTTGCACTTGCACTGACTCAACTTTAGTACTTACAGTAATGTGGTATGATATCATATTGTGTTGTGCTTTGTAAGTAAAATTTACTTCTGTTTGTATTATTCTTTATTGTACGCCATTTGGATAGAATCCTTTGTTAAATTAATAAATGTTTGTTTAAGATATTGATATTATACCACTGGTCTATATGATCTTTCTGTCATCTGTCATGAATCATGTCAGTCCTCTAGTGCAGTGGTTCCCAATTCCAGTCCTCGTGATCCACTGCTCTGCACATTTTGTATGTCTAACACACCTGAACCAGATCATCAGCTCATTAGGAGAGACTCCATGAACTGAACTGAGTGTGTCAGATAAGAGAGACCTACAAAATGTGCAGAGCAGTGGGTCACGAGGACTGGAATTGGGAACCACTGCTCTAGTGTGCAGTGCTGATACAGTGGTTCAGTTTTATTTGTATATATATATATATATATATATCATGTGAAATCTGTTGGTTCATACTGTATGTTCAATGATTGATGTTCCAAATCAAATCTTCAGAGACCAGACTGAATCTGACCACAGATACAGCAGAAATCTGGAGAATTACACAGAGAGAGAGTTTGCACTTCAAACCATAATCTGACCAAATTTGTGCAGGAAAAACACAGTAAAAACTAAATTATCCTCTTACTGAATATATTAATCAATTAAACCAATTAATCCATCCTAAGTATGAACACTTACATTTAAAGTTCTATCTTTAAGAAAAGATACTAGGAAAATCTTCCTCTTGGGAAACAGACCAAAACATTTTGACTCATCTAGCATGAAAAGCTCTAGTCGGAACAGTGTAATATTATGTTGCATGTGAGGGGTCAAAGGTCACAGGTTTAACAGCCTGACCTACCAGCAGTACAATGAACTGTTTTTGCACAGATAATAACTGGTATTGGTCTGACACTGAAAGACTCGCACATTCAAGTTTAAAATGGCCTCTTTTTTTACCTTAAAAGTAAGGTGGAGACATAATAATAAAAAGATAATTTTCATGAGTCTATTCTTTGCATTTGTTTGTGTAGGTTTGTGTGGTGTAAAAAAAAAAAAAAAAAAAAAAACCTTATGCCAAAACAAGTATTTTATCATGATTTTGTGCAGTTGTTTATCAGTTTTTAATTTTTGAGGCCATGCATGCAAAGTGAATATTAACAAAAATCAAACACAATAAACACAATAATGATATTGGTCTTTTAGAAGATATGCTTTCAAAGCTAGCTAGCTATTGCTAGCCTCTCCAAAACTGCCTACCTTACCTTTTACCAGACCACTTTATATACATATTTTCCATATTAATTAAAAAACTTCCAAATGACTCACTGGAACACAGACCCGTCTCCAAGCACAATTACAGTAATGTAAGGATTGTGTCTGCTATTAACTATTATGTTGTCAGTAGTAAAGATAAACAGTTCAGATGTTTCTCCTAATACAGACACTGTTGTGGCGCCATCTTGTGACTGTCAGAATCTCATTGAACAACAAACACTCACTGACCCCAATGTAACTGATGGAGCTGAACATGATTGCTGGAGTGTGAAGGATCAGATGAGGCCCGTCCTGGTCATAACTGGTTTAGCAGACTGGGTTTAGAGAGGTTTTGAACAATTATTATTTAAATTTTTGCAACCAGCTGAACACCAGCTTAGCCAGACTGGAAACAAACCAAGACCTGCCAACCCTCTTAGGCTGGGTTTAGCGTTTTGTTTTGTGTGTGTTTTTGTCCACAGCAAGATACTGATAAAGTAATTTCACTCACAAATCACTTGAAGAAATCCATCCTGTCCTTTTAAATACCCGTGTTAAAAGAGTGCATTAAAATGATTGCTGTAGTAGGGCTATGTGCAACTTAACCATCTTCAATCATTTTTAATTTGTAGCTGCTGTTCTAATAGCAGCTTGAAATATAATACAGGCCTATTGAAATATTACAGTGTTATATGTTGCTAGAAAATACTTTTATTTCATCAGACTACACATAGCCTATATGTGAATGGCCTTCAAAGAAGGAAGATGCTTTGTGTTCCTATAAGTGTAGTTACAACATCTACCAGCAGGGGCGAACAGGCCGTTCAATACTAACCAGAAGACAAAACAATACACACGTGAGCCACTATTGTGTGTTTCATATACTATTAAAATTCTCATTTTTTTTAAAAAAGTGTTGTGAATGTCCTTGTATTTTAAAAGCACATTGTAACTGTGAGGAGACCATTTCATGAATACATCTGGAAACAAAGAGGATTACAATCACCTTCACTATGATAAACATTAAATACATTCAATCAAAAGTTCAGTGAGGAAAATAAAGTCTGTTGATATTTCACAGACTTTATATATTTAATAAACACACTGAAGATCACTGAATAAAATACAGACAGTTTTCACAGGAGCTTCTAGTGATGATGATCAGATTGAGTCTGAATCAATATCAGAAACAGGATTGATCACATAACATAGGAACATATTGAATATGAAAATACACTTCCAAAAAAATAATAAAAAAAATAGAGGTTTCAACATATCAAATTTTAAGACCTTCAAAACTGTAAAATAACATGTTGTTTTCCATGTTGAGCCACTAGTTGGCGCTCCAGCAGGGTCTTTAGGAGAGACGTACTGTCTGTACACCATTAAACTTAAAATTACTGAATCTGAAGTTCAAAAAATATTCTGTTTCATGTATATTGGTCATAAACTGCTGATAAATATGAAAAGTCCCATGATGATCAGCTCTCTGTGCGATCTTTGACCTTTTAACCATTAGTCTAAATCATTCACAGTGACATCCAGGATCACAATAAACACAGCTTCTACATTCTTTAAAAATGTTATTTATCAAAATAATATGACTATGATATATTAATCAGATCTGAATGTCACTGTTCAGTATTAATAACAAAGTTTCCACAGCACTGGTCAGTTTCTGCTCTAGTTTTCACACTTCATCTCTCACACACACGTTCACATGCAGAAAAGCAGAAGTAACTGCAGCTCTTTCACACTTTTAGCTCCTGACAGTTTCAGATTCATGTGACACTGTTTATTAATGTTTGTTTTATCAGAAGCGCATTAAACCACAGCGTTTACGGTTAAAGTGTCTCTACACTCATAGTTCTTCGCTCTCATCTGCTCTCAGTTGATCACTTGCTTTTATATTTGCACAGAAACGCATGTTTTGTTGATGTAAATCGTTCAGAATTCTGTATTGAACTCTATTTTACTGTGTCGAGTCGGTTGACTGATGAAGCTGATGCCTGTGGTTTAGTTCAGTGTGGTTTGTGTGCACAGATCTCAACCCAAAGACACAACTGATTCAGAAACAGCTGATAAAAAGACTGAAGACACTTGATCAGGCCAAACATCTGTGGATCACGGGGTTCAACAGAGATGAATGCTGAAATGTGTTAAAATAGTCATGATGAGAGATAAAGATCAAGCTAAGAGCAGAGTGGAAAATAAACTGAAGAGACTAAAGTTCACACATTTATTTTCTGCGACCGTGATGCGATTGTGGTCAGATTTTTTTTCTTCTTCTCAACTTCACACTCGTTGTTATTTCCCTCTTCAGTGGTCGACATCTTCCTAGAACTGTTTTACAGTGTGTTTTCAACAGAAACACCCGCAGCCATGATGAGATTAATGTTTGTCACCTTTTAAAAGACATTTTTAAAGTTTGAATTATGAATTCACTGAATATTACACCAATTCATTCTTCGTTTTTCTTAATGGTCTTGTAGTTTCTCTATTATTTATTTTAAGTTTTTGATAAATAATGTAAATATATTCAGAATCCAGAAGAAATATGAAGTGATTTTGTTTTATATCATAAAAAGCAGTGGATGTTTTTGTCAGGGGATATTCTTATAGATCTGCTATTCTCAATTGTTATATTAGTCTTTTTTGATGCTCATGTAAAAGCTACATAAAGACACATGATCTGAACCAGTTTTTTGATAGATTTTACATGTATTTATATTTCAAGACTAACAGAATAAAGATGTAGAATCAAACAAAGAGTCGAGCTGTATTTGTGATGTCTGGAAAGGTCAAGAATGAGGCCGAAGAATTTAAAGGATATTAAAGCATGTTTATTTAATATTGTACAAAAGAAGACATAAAGTAGGCCTATAACTTTTAGGAAGTTTACACTAAAATGTCACAGCGAGAGAGAGAGCAGTGAAAAAATACATTAATATTACTAATTAATATTATAATGTTTGACCTTGACCAAATACTACATTCATTAACTCACAAAAATCCTTCACAGAAAGTTTTTTATTTTATTTTTTTTATCCAAGTTGATTTCATTTATTACCTGCATCTTAAATGAAATTCCACTAATTTGCAAAAAATGCCTCCTATTACCAAATTTGATAATTTTTCCCCCAAAATTATAAATTTGTATCAGCTTTAATGCATAGCTTTATATAACAAAAGCAGCCAAATGTCAAATTTTATTTAAAAATATAACATTAATGTATTTTATTATTTTTTATTTAAAATGTACATTAACAGTCTGCAAAGAAGTGGAGAAATATGTTCACTCCATTGAATGTCAAAGATCTTTACATGAGCGCAAGTTCATAAATAAATGAACAGTTTTTCTCAATATCTGTAATTTTGTTGCTGTTTCGATGTGGTAAAACCCCCAAATGTAGCCGAAAACATCTGGCTCGTGTTTGCATTTTCTTCTGTTACTGGCCATAATTCTAACCTTGAAATCAGGATTAGGCATAAAATAATGTCTTCAGAATCATTCATACACGTGAAAACCGGCTCAGAACTAATACCTAGCGCAGAGGAAGATACGAATTATGTCTTTGTATTCTGAAGATGAACGAAGGTCTTACGGGTTTGGAACAACATGAGGGTGAGTTATTAATGACAGATTTTTGTCATTTTGTCAATGACATTGTATTTTGTTTTGACATGTATTTTGTTCATTAACCCCTGATAAGAATCAGTTTAACTATCCCATGATGATCAGCTCTCTCTGTGCGACCTTTGACCTTTTGACCTTTAGTCAAAATTAATCACACAATGTCATACAGGATCACAATAAACATGTAAAAATTTCAAAAATTCTAAATGGTTCAAATGGTTCATGCTTAAATCAATAATACTGCAGAAGTGACTTATATTGATTAATCAGAATTCATTTTTCTCTGCAGTCAACACAGATGTGCCGATCATGTACAAGGTTTCATTCATTTTCAAGAACGGCACTGACAATTTCAGAAGAAAAGTTTGATGCCATGCCATATATATATACAGTGCTATGCATACATTTAAACACCCATACTAAAGTTGACTAAAAAGAGGAATAAAAAATCATCTTTTGGAAAATGAACTTAATGCCTTAATTTAAAAAATTAGGAAAAATCCCACCTTTAAGGACACCAATTTTCTTTGTGAATGAATAATGTATCGTAAATAAATAAATGTTCTTCCTTAAAATACAGGGTGTATAAGTTTGGACACCCCTATGTTAAATTCCCATAGAGGCAGGCAGATTTTTATTTTTAAGTATTTTTTTTTATTTTATTTTTTAGGATACTGTGCATCCTGATAAAGTTCCCTTGGCCTTTGGAATTAAAATAGCCCCACATCATCACATAGCCTTCACCATACCTAGAGATTGGCATGGTTTTATTTCAGTTAGCCTAATAGCTGGTTTGATTTGCATTGAGAGATGATCTTATGGAAAGTACCCCATGCCAATCTCTAGGTATGGTGAAGGCTATGTGATGATGTGGGGCTATTTTAATTCCAAAGGCCAAGGGAACTTTATCAGGATGCATAGTATCCTAAAAAAATAAATAAATAAAAATACTTAAAAATAAAAATCTGCCTGCCTCTATGGGAATTTAACATAGGGGTGTCCAGACTTATGCACCCTGTATTTTAAGGAAGAACATTTATTTATTTACGATACATTATTCATTCACAAAGAAAATTGGTGTCCTTAAAGGTGAGATTTTTCCTAATTTTTTCAATTAAGGCATTAAGTTCAATTTCCAAAAGATGATTTTTTATTCCTCTTTTTAGTCAACTTTAGCATGGGTGTCTAAACTTATGCATAGCACTGTATATATATATATATATATATATATATATATATATATACACTGTTCTATTTTTTATTTTTATTTTTTATGTAATGTATCAACATGGTATGATTATGTTATATAATGGAGATCTGAATGTAAATGTTCAATATTAAAAACAAAGTTTCCACTGCACTGGTCAGTTTCTGCTCTAGTTTTCACACTTCATCTCTCACACACGTTCACATGCAGAAAAGCAGAAGTAACTGCAGCTCTTTGACACTTTTAGCTCCTGACAGCTTCAGTTTCGTGAAGGACTGCTTATCAGCATTTATTTTAGCAGAAGTACATTAAACCACAGCATGTTTAGTGTCTCTGCATTTACAGTTCTTTTCTCTCATTTGATCTTAGTTGATCATTTGCTACTATATTTTGCACAAATATGAAAGAATCAATTGTATTGATTGCTGTATTGAACTCAACTGTGGTTATTTTGCTGAAAATCATTTCATGGTGAGTCAGTTGAGCGATGCACCTGATGCCTGTGGTTTAGTTAAGTGTGGTTTGTGTGGACAGATCTGACCCACATGACACACCAGAATTGGATTTTAACTGAACAATGGAGAGACTTGATCAGGCCAAACATCTGTGGATCATGCGGTTCAACGGTCATGAATGCAAACGTGCTAAAATAGTGATGAGAGATAAAGATCAAAGTAAGCACAGGGTGGAATACAAATTTTGTGTTTGTGTGACTGTGGTCATTTTTCTTTTCTTCACAGCTTCTCATATCACACTCAGTGTTACAGTGGACTACAACTTCTAAGAACTAACAGTGTTTTTAGAAGAATCAACCACAGCCTTGATGAGTTTATTGATTTAATGATAATGTTCAGTCATAGAATATTAAAATATATAGATTTTGAGAATCAGTTTCTCTCTCTTTCTTCATAGCCCTTATATTCAAAAGGACTTGTAGAGTTTTTTTTTTTTTTTTGGATGAACACATTTGCTTAATGAATGAATGTAATAAACTTACAAACATGTTGAAATGACTAGAAGCAAAAATAAATTATTTGTTTCAAATAATTAAAATGAGTAGATGTGATTGGCAGCACACTGATTTTGATGGTATAATAGGATACTGTGTGTTGCATCAAGAATTAGGGCTCTTCAGTGGCATCAGTTGCATGTTTTTTTTTTTTTTTTTTTTTTTTTTTTACAGGAGCTATCAATACAATGTTTTGTTATAGTTCTAATATTCAAGCTTTGATCAGTCATGTAGCAAAATTCATTATCATGTAAATAAATAAAGAGGCAAATCAGCCCTGCACATGATTTTGGCTGAATTCTGGAATTACAATGAGTAATGTTGGATAGTCACTGTAATAGTGGAACAGAGTTACAGTCGATTTATAAACCAAGGGGGCTTGAAGCAAACTGAAAGAGGGGCCCAAACCCAGGCGATACTGTTTGCATCAATGAGGTTTAGGGCCATTACATAAGGATGAAGAGTATGGCAGTTTGATTTATGTCAGATCTGGCCCTGTCAAAAAATAACCAATATTTTTCTGGTGTCCAAAACAAGTAAAACTTGTCAACAAAGTCTTGTCTGGTACCCAAAACTCTATTCAACCTAGTTTTCTATCAGAGTTTAACTGAGAAAGCCAGAGAACAGCAGAAGCAGGAGACAGAGATGATAAAGGCTAACAAGTTTATTGAATAATCTTAGTTGTATGCATTTCAGTGCCCAGATTTAATTTGACAAGTACAAATCCAACATTTATTATAACAAAGCAAAAACACTGAAACCTTTAAAAACCTTTAAAACCGTTAAAAAACCTGGAAATGGAGACATTTCTCCTTTCTCTTCATGAAGACAAACATCTCTTTAAACCACACAATCATAGATCATGGGGTTCAATAGCCATGTTTGGGGGAAAAAAAGTCCTAAAATAGTTGTGATGACAGATAAAGATGACACTAAGTGTCACGACCGCCAAGGTAATAAGCACAGGATCCAAAGTGCAGCAAAGTGAGGTGTTTAATATCAAAAGGGTAATCCAAAAAGCGAAATCCAAAACAGGCAAAGGTCAGAATCCAGGTAGGCAAATAACAAAAACCAGAAACAGACAAGGCAGGGCAAAAACTCAGGCAACAGACGCAGTGTAACGTTAAACATTGATTCACAAAGAACACAAGACAAACAGGGCTTATATACATGAATGACAAGGGGATAACAAGAGACAGCTGGTGATACAAAATACAGACACCTGGGTGCAAATCACAGACAGAATTGTGGGAGATGAAGTTCCTAGTGCAAGACACCGTGGGGGTAAGGAGGACATCTAGTGGGTACCCGGGGAAACACAACCAGACACTGTGACACTAAGAGCAAAATGGAAGAAACTGATGAAATGACTTGAGACCATGTGTTTGTGGTCAGTTTTTTTCTTCTTCTCAGCTTCTCATTTCTCACTCAACGTTTAAACTGCCTTCCTTCCAACGTTTAAACAGTTTAACAGTGTTTTCAACAGAACAGCCACAATGAGATTAATGTTTCTAATGTTTAAAAAGACATTTTAAGGTTCATATACTTTGACTTAATATTACACTTCTCATCTCATCTGAATATCACACTTGTCATGCGTATTCATATTCAATAATACAGACTAAATGACACCTATTCTAAGAGAGGAAAAAAACTTTTCTACTTTCCAACTTACAACATTTAGTCAATGATAAAATCAATAAGAAGTCAAATGTATTCTAAATATCATTAAAATCAGTAAGGGCTCAGTAAGTGATCACATGACTCCATCTCAAGATTGTGTAATCATGTACTTAAAGATAATGAAAATCATTTATAATTATTTGAAGAAGCAACATGATTACAAATATAAAAAACTTTCACATATCGGCTTTTTTAGAACTTTGACACTAAGTATTTTGAAGACAGAACAGTTAGCAACATGTTTCTATGTTCATTAACAAGGTGGCGCTTCAGCAGTGTTGTGCATGAAGAAATGCATGGAGATTCTCAAAAATGATCAGTTCGTGATGATGTTTGACCTTTTTAGCTAAACTAATTTAATCTAAATTGATCAAACGTTACAATCAGAATGGACTCAAAAATTATTTCGAAATCTACAGGGCACATTCACAAAATACACTATTATAATACTGCATTAATAAGGTAACAGAATAAAAAGAGAATTAGATCAACGACTCATGGCAACACCTGCATACACCACATCAGCCTCTTTTTGGACTCTCTGCAAGAAAATACAAACACACAATCAGATATTAATATATAATTATATAATAATAATTACTTTATATTATAATAAAGTTTATTTTTTCCTGACATTTTCAAACACAAATCCAGCTGTTTCCGGAGAATAGGTCAGAGACACAAAGTAATAAATTATCTTACCACTTTGCGCATTTTTTGTTTGTAGAATGTTGGATCTGCATAAGTTATCTCTTCCCCACGCTGAACTGTTTCTACAATACAGTAAAATGCAAAACTCTTAGACCCAGTGTCACAGACAGGGCTTAGATTAAACCAGGATTAGGTTTTAGTTCAATTAGGACATTTAAGTAACATTTCTAAAAATCAGTTAAAAAAACACCATTACTGATGTACATCTTGAGACAAATCAATGGCAGTGACTTATTTTAAGATATATCAGTGCAAGTTGCTTTCTGTTAAAACAGCTCAAACATACATTTTAGTCTGGGACTAGACTCAAGCTTTGTATGTGAAAATCTTCAATATCTAAAAAAATATATATATAAAGTTTTAAAATCTTCCACTGTTTTATACCTGACATCATATACACTCTTAAAATTGATGTGTTAAAAATGAACACAAAATATGTGTAAAAGGATTTGTAACACATTTTGTGTTACTACAGACACATGATGTGTAAATATTGTCCTTAACTGTTTACACAATTACTGTGTTAAACACGTTTAGTAGTACATGTTTATATAAAAGGCACATATTCTGTTGCAAATACTCAACGGGCGATGTCAACTTTAATGATTGGATTTATGCATCATGTTGCAAATGTGAATAAAGCATTTTAACTCGCTGGGGGAAAACAACTGTTGGGACTACGCGAATGTTCTTGCTGCGCCTGCGCAGTGGCGTTCTTTTCCAACCGACGCCGACCTAGCCAGACATCAGAAAAGCGTCTGTCTTCCCAGGTGAGTGAATATAATTAAACGTGTAAAATAATAAATATTTCTCCACCTAGCATGAGAAAGAGTTGTGTTAAATGTCCAGGAAACATAATTTGTTTGTTTTAACCGTTTTTATGCCGTTTTCATGTTCCGTAGGCGAATATGTTTTGTGTGTTAAGTTAACGTTAGCGTCAATTGGCAAGCGAGCTCTCACGCTTTGCAAAGCTGTTTAGGTATTTATTTATTGGGTATGACTGCTAATAATTGTTTTTAAAAAGACTTAAAGGTTAATATACATGGCACCTTAAGTTTGAACTCCTAACAGTCATTTTACCAAAAACTATGCAGTGGTTAAAAGGAAGGTTGTGGCGATGAGTGTTGTTTGGTTTTTAAAAGCGCGCCACTTTGTGCTACCTTGCTTGTCACTGACTATTTAAAATGTATTGATAACGCGATACACTTAACGTTTACATTTTCTCATTATTAAATTATGAACTTGTATGATTACGGCATTAAACTAAGCTGCAGAGAACTTTACACAAAGGTTGTTTCATAATTTGTTAATATTAATAATTTCTTTGTTTCTGTTTTATGCACTGCAGGTGGACATTGAATTTTCCAAGATGACAGATGGGAAAGAAGACATGTTTATCAAGAAATGGGAGGGGACGATTATCCCAAAACTCAAGGAAATAGCATCCTTTGAGAAAAAAACGGACATCAGAGTTATTGGAGAAAGCTGAAAATCAGCAGGATGGTAAGATTTTCTCCTTTTATTTCTGTAGCATGTGCACTCATTTCTAAATTGGGTTTATGTGAAAATGACATGTAGCCTACATTTTATCCTTCAATTCATGATTTAAAGGTAATCATTTCAAACCGAATTTTGTTTTTAATCTTTTGCATGTGACCTGCATCTTTACTCCATAAAGATGAGCTGTGTTACACTATGTTAAGGATCCTTCTTCCACCCTCGGCATCTAGGAGAAGCGTCGCCGGCAGTAAATGCTGTGTCAATTCTGCTCTCTCATACTTGTTGGAACTGGTGCCGGTATGCATTGTTAGCTTTTTATAAAGTTAAAATGTCACATGCAACAACATTTTCTGATGCTTTTCATTGTTTCATTTCTATAGGCTGGTACCATTGTGACGGTCTTTGTTTCGAGAAGGCATGAACGGGTCTCTAAGGTCAACACAACCTCAGCTGGTTTCTATCGGCTCTCCAGGACATGAAGCCCAGTATGTAATTGTGGCAAAGAATGACTCTCTTGCTTTTCCACTTGATGTTAAAAACTTCACTTGTGCCGTAGACAAACTTTTCAAATTCTACTGGCTGTGTAATCTTCAATATCCATGCCAACTGTCTTCAGTTTTCTCATTTTTTGAGTATGTATATGACCTGCCTTTGTCCCAGTCCACTTGCAAACGATCAAAGGTTAAGGAATTGATTGCCAAATTGCAGTCTCATGCCAAATTGAAACAGACCATGTATACCTGTCCAAAGTGCTTGCAAAATATTTTTGTTGAAACAAAACAGTTGATTTGGCATTTAAGGGAAGTACATGCATTCTCTGATAGCCAAAACCTAACATTAATCTGTAGTAAAAATGGTTGCCTCAGAACATATTATAGTTTTAATTCATTTTCTAAACATCTTAGCAGAGCTCACTCTAATTCAAGCCCTATCGTAGAGTCTGGACACACTGAAAAAAGCTGATGTATTCTGTCAAATTGATGAAAGCAGAACAAATAATCTAAGAGAGAATGTCGAAATGTCTGAAACAGTTTGTTGAAAAAGTGTTTGATGAATGTTTTATATGATTAATGTTTTGAAATGCATATTTTTTTAATCAAAAGTATTTTTTACAGTATGAATTCCATGCTAAAACTAGGAAAAAAATGCAAAATAAACAGTATGTGAACCGTATTCTATGCTTCAGTGTGATTTCATGATAATTACATATTGTATTCTGGTCTAGCTTTTCCAATAATATTTTATAATAAAATAAATCTATAACACACTCTTGTGTTAGATGTATACAAAAAGGACACATTAATGTGTTAACTAAAGTAACACATTTGTCTGTGTGTTTTCACAACACATATTCTGTGTTGTATTTTAACACAACATGTGTTGTCCCTGAGCACACTCAGAACATGTGTTGAAAACGACACATGTTGTGTTGTTTTCAACACATTTGTTTTAAGAGTGTAGTTACATACTGGAATGTCTTTGTTTTTTACCAAATATTTGGATTACATGGATTTTTGGAGTTGACATCAGTTTAAACTAATAGTCAAATTGTCAAGTATTTAACACTATTATTTTGCTGTCTTGCAAACACTGGTATTTCCTTTGGAAAATGCAAATGTTGTTATAACTTGCCTTGTTGTCCTGATTTTTTAATCTTCCTGTATATACAGGTCATCACAATAGAGCCCATGACCAGAAAAGTTACAGTAGCACCAGCAAATATCAGCACATAGGTGATCTGTTCAGTCTGTGCTGTAATTACAGAGAAACAGGTATTAGTGTAAGATTGTTTTAGTCTGATTTGTAACAAACATTTATCCGTGCACATCATTTTAAGTTTTTTAAATTCACATATGCACATATAATGTAAGTTAAGGGTGTTATGAAGTATCTCTTGATTGCATTAAACATTCTCTGTCATCATTTTAAATGTATCTTTTATCTTATAAAGGAATTTTTCATTTCTATAAATAATGTTATTTAGTTTACATTCCACATCACCCACATATTCAACTAATCTGTTACACTGCAAAATTCACCAGCCAAATTTTCAACATTTCCATGGCACATACACTCTTCATGTTCTTCATGTTTTCCCTCCTGCTATTGGCAGCTAACTACATTAGCTAAGTCTCTTTGCAAAGTACACAAAAAAAAAAATATATATATTACTGGGTGAAGAATCTTGCTTTGGAACAGTCAAATCAACAGCTGTTGTGCCTGTGCATGTGTGACAGCAGAGTTGAGTGATGTTGTCCAGATGTGTGGTCTGGTTGCTGATGGGATTGTTCAGCACACAGCTGTAGGTGTTTTTATCCTGATATTCCACCTCCAGATGTAGAGAGAGACTGATGCTGAGATCAGACACACTGATGCTGGACAATACACTGATTCCTGCGTACCAGGAGAGAGTCGCCCTTGACACATTCATCACTGAACACAGCAATGATCCGGATGATGATGATGATGATGATGATGATGATGATAATGAAGGACGGTATCTGGTAATGACAGGAATGGGCAGAGGAGCTGGAAAATATTAAAGCATAATTCAACATACATTTTTGTCACCCCAGTGGCTGGCTCTAAAATTAAATTAAATAAAAAAGGGAAATTTTTAACAAAAATATGAATATAATTTAAATTACAGCAACACAGAGTTCAACTCTGTTAAACAACAGCAACAGACCGCAACAGATATGTGCTGCATGTATTTATCATCAGCTACTTTCAAGATCAAAGATCACAATAGGAGAGAAAGTAGCATCAGCACTGGTAAGATGCTACTTTTATAGAGATGATTGTGTTTTGAGCATCTGCTTCATTTGCGGCAGTTTGTGCATTGGCTTGCTGAAAAGATAGACCTACTGTACTTTGCTGCGATGCGTATTGCAGTAGCGCTGTCATATCTGGCTAAAATATGTCTTGTTTATGTTGCCTACAACACTCTACACATTTATTTTTTAACGTTCTGGGAGGAGTAAAATTTATATATGTGGTTTCAATAACCAGATGCATTTACACTTTCCAGACCACCTCCGGAAGTGGTTTGAGTCATCGAATTTGAAAAGGAATCTTGAAATTAATTCGGGGGGCATTTACTCCTTGTCTTTTCATGATCGGATAGATATCCAATCAGAAAAAACCAATGAAGTGACCAGGTTTAAAATGTTTTTGTATATTAATATTAAAAAGTAATGGTGTATTTTTTTTATTTCACCCAAACTAGTTAAGCACAAATTTCGCCCTGCAGCCAATTTCATTCCTTATTGGGTGGGGTGAAGGGTAGGGTTAGTATTTGTTGTAGCATTGTGTAGCCCAGGTGTATCCAACCCTGTTCCTGGAGGGCCACTGTGCTGCAGAGTCCAGCTATCAATCCTAATTTAAAACACCTGAATCAGCAAATCAAGCTCTTCAGGATTACCAACTTGTGTCCCAATTCAGAGGCTGCATCCTTCGAAGGCCGAATGAGCCACAGTGGCACAACGAAGGCTGTCCTAATATGAAGGCTCATTCAAATATTATTCAATATCTGTATTGTGTATAAAAATGGACCATGGTGAACATATTTAGACAATTTGAATGTGTAAATTGGCCAGACAGAACACATACAAATTATAAACTTTCACTCTATGATGGTTAAACTTAAAAATTAATCTGCGAATCGCATGCGCAACCGTGGGACCTGGTAAATAAACTGCGATCCATTAACCCCTCTTGAGTCCAGACAGGACCTGTTCTCACATTCTCTCCAACTTTAATCTGCAGGAATACCTGCACAGGTCAGTTGCTGTATATGTAATATGCATTTGTGTAAATTATGGAATTATATTACTTAATTTGCATGGTTACCCATTAAATCTGATTAAGTACGAGGTGCAAGAGCTATGTATGTTATTTTTATACGTGCAACATGTTGTCAAAACTTATTGATTAATGGTTAATAATACCAGAAATAAGTAATATTCCACATTCTCAGACATGTTTTTCCACCCATCATTTTCCGTAATAATTGTCTCTATATGTGGTCAGACACATATTGTATAAAGTTGGACCTGCTGTCGTGCTGACACTACAAGACACAGATCATGTGAGCTCTATTCTGTCTTCACTATTGGTAGTTGCTGCTGAAAGTCTTTTCTCATTAGTTAAACTTTGTCTACTTTGTCTCAGCCAGGTGGGTATTAGCCACATATACTAGTTGCAATTGGTTACTATTGGTCATGTCGCAACAGCCATCTCTCATTTAAAATGAGAGCACTGCGAGTTGCTGGCAGTGTGATCAAGGATTTGCTTGTTCTAAAATTATGCTTTGATATACATAGCTGGTTGTCAGTAAAAATGGAGACAATTCCTCCATAACCCAACAAGATGTGCTATTTTTTACGTATGATTTAAATTCATCCTTCTTTGATGTTGTAAATTTTGTTTTATTGATGGGGAAATAATATCCATATTTGTAAATTAAAAAATGGAAGCCCTCGTTTAATATATTTCTATGCGAGTTTGTTAAAATGTTTCAGAGTTTAAAATGTTTCAAAAAAACATAATAGAAAGTTTGAAACTCTCTCTGTCAAAATATGTACTATTTTAGTATATTTTTCTTTGCTGTCTATATTGGCTACCTAGTTGTCTTCATCCTTGCTCCTCTTTTATTTTATTTATTTATTTAGTTATTTATTCCTTCTTAAATTCAAACTCTGTGTTAGTCTCAATGTTTGTTTTTTTTTTTGTTTGTTTGTTTTTGTAAAGTAAGACACTTCCATTGAGAAGTGTCTGTCTTCTAAAAAAAAATGCTTTTGAAATAATAAGAGGCATAAGTGACAAACTAGCAATGGCTTGGGATGTTACTAATAGCTTATTCAGTGGCAAAAGAAAGTAGTTTTGACATGACAAGTATGAAATACCCAAATTAATCTCTATATACAGTACATAATTGGGGGGAAAACAACCTATAAATCATGTTGTAATATAATGAATAAATTTGACTGTCAAAACGAAAACAATACAGGACAAATAACATATGATTCTCTACTCACCATAGACAGTAACACTAAAGGACTTCCTCAAAAGTTGTTTTTCAGTGATCTCTAGTGTATAAAGTCCAGTGTCTGTGGTTCTCATGTTCTTGATGATCAGAGATCCAGTCTGATTGTCCAGCTGCAGTCTGTCTGTGAATCTCCCAGCAGTAATATCATTATATGAGATCTGCTGACCTTTTATATTGATTGCAGCTATTATTACACCTGCAAATGACAACTCTAACTTAAGATTTTTCTGTATTTCAGTAAGATCAGGGTTTAGAGTGACAGATTCTCCCTCCTTCACTGGCACAGTCTTCACTTCATCTTTATCAGCACCAAACACTCCTGCAGAACAACAGACAATGTTACTCAATCAAACATTAAGTTCTCATTTGGTTGGATCACTAAAGCACTGGTTAAAACATTTTAACTAAATCTTTATAAAACAGCGGCTCCTGCTCTTTGAGATTTAACTTGCTGCAGCCTCCAGTTCCAACCCTGATACATCAACTGTCAATGATTTATTAAGTTATCCTGACCTCTTTGATTAACTGGTTAAGGTATGTTTGCAGACACCATGACACTGTGACAAATGCCATCAAAGTACAGCGAGTGCGATTAGAGAGCACCCATCTGATGCAGTCAGCTTCTCCAGAAAGAGTGCACAAGCTCTGATATTGGCACATGTTTCAAATTTATATTCACTGATGACAATGATATGTTTTGTGTTTATTTTGATACCTTCAGTTCTGCTAATGCTCACAAATCTGTTTTCATAACAGTAAAAACTATTTAAATATTATATTTTCATGTTTATTGTAATACAACTGATAAAAAATTATAGACACTTTATAGTATAGTCTTACGTTGAACTTTATTATTGTACACATGGCACTTTATTGATCAGTATAAGTACTGAATGAAAAATGTTCTGTTTCTATGTGGAACAAAATCTGAAACGTTGATGTATTTAACAAATATTGAATCTAATCCACTTAATATGTGATAAATGTGAACACAATGTGAGCGTCTTATGGGAAGCAGAAAGTCTCTGACTTCATGTCTTTATTTTTATCTCCTCCCCGACTGCAAGCAGCAACTCTCGCCAATCAGTTAAGTCCAGAGAATAGAGAATAGAGAAACAACTAAAAGATTTGTGTGGATCAAAAGTCAAAGTCAAAGTCAAAAGTACCTTTATTGTCCCACAAGGGAAATTGGATTTGCAGCAATGCTCCACATAAAACACATAAACATACAACAACACTCACCAACAAAACCAACAGAGAAGGAATTCACATTTAAGCCCAATGTACATAATGTATAATAAATAAATAAATAAAGTACAGGACAACTTGCAACTTGTGCAAGTTAATATAAAGTGCTAAGTGCCATTAAGGTGCCTCACAGCTGACGGAATAAAAGATAAATGCATCCTCTTTGTTCTGCAGCTAGGAACTCGATAGCGCCGCTCAGAGGGCAAAAGTTCAAACTCTGTTCTAAGGGGATGATCCTGTGAATGAGCTATAACTCTAACTTTCCTCTGGACCTTGAGCCTGACTTCTCCTGGAAATCTTACTCGCCACTATGACCAGACCAAGTCTGTTTTTATTTGTCAGGGAGAGGCTTCCAAACCAAGCAGCTATACAGAAAGATAAAACCGATTCAATAAAAGCACGATAAAACAGAGTCATCATTTCTGAAGAAACATTAAAAATGTTCATTTTCCTAAGGAAGTACATTCTTTGTTGGATTTTCTTTGTAACAGCGTCAACCAAAGGTTCAAAACACAGTTTGTTGTCTAAAATGACTCCAAGATATTTATATGTCTCCACGAGCTCAATGTCCGTGCCTTTAATAACCGTGACTGTAGGGGGGAGGTGGTGTCCTCCGAAAGTCAATGACCATGTCCTTAGTTTTAAGTTTAGTTTTAAAAAGAATCATACATATTTGGATAATCATATCCACTCTAAAAACTGCTGGGTTGTGTTAACCCAATTTTGGGTCAAATATGGTCTCACCCAACGTTGGGTTAAAAAATGCAATTTAAAAATGGACAAATTGCATTTTGGACAAAATCAAAAATGGACAAAAATGCAATTTAAAAATGGACAAATTGCATTGGTTACATTAAAGGGGGGGTGAATTACTGTTTCATGCATACTGAGTTTTTTACACTGTTAAAGAGTTGGATTCCCATGCTAAACATGGTCAAAGTTTCAAAAGTTAAGTTGTACGTTTGAAGGAGTATTTTTGTGCCAAAAATTGTCCTTCCGGTTTGTCACAAGTTTCGGAAAGTTTTTTTCGAGTATGGCTCTGTCTGACGTAAGAGAGGGCGGAATTTCCTTATATGGGTCCTAAGGGGACTTCTCCGGTAAGATCGCGGGCGCGCGCGCACTCGTAAAACAGAGCAAGAGAGTGAAAGCAGTTCGCCATCAAAGCGCCCTGCCCGGCTTTTGGGAAGTCAGTGTCACCAAAGAAGTGTGTTTTTGGTTGCCAGGGCAAGACAACCCTGCACAGATTCCCAAAGAACCCAGCGTTAAGGCACCCGTGGATGGAGTTTGTTTTCCTGAGCATAAACGGAGTTGTGTAAGACTGTTGTTCCCTGCATTTCGACGATGATTGTTTTATAAACAAAGCCCAGATCGACGGATTTGCAGATCGTCTAATGCTTAAGGATCGAGCAGTCACAATGATAAAGGCTCGCGGTCGTGCGTTGGAACGGTGAGTAAAACTGTTGAACAAATGTCTCTGTGTGTTGTTAGCTCGGCGGGTAAGCACAGCTAAGCTTCGCCCACACGGCCCGCCCCCAGCCGCTCGTTTTTTTCCGGAAAGACTCGGTACAGCCAATCTTTCAATTAAAAATATAATAAAACAAAAGACTTTTTGGAGATATGAAGGATGCAATACTACTCTATAGGTACTCAAGATTAACAGGAGATTGAGTGAAAATGAGCATTTCACCCCCCCTTTAAAAATGTAAACCAACGGCTGGGTTTGTCCATTTTTAAAATTTAATTTTTAACCCAACGTTGGGTGAGACCATATTTGACCCAAAATTGGGTTAACACAACCCAGCAGTTTTTAGAGTGTATACTTTAGTAGTTTCTGCAGCCGATTTCATTGGTTTAGGCTAGTGACGGCGGGTAGGTTTAGGGATCAGTGTTTGGTGTATGCAATCAGTAGCCTACAGTGATTGACATGACCAATGAAATCTTTAGAATTGGCTGCAGGACGGGATTTCCTCTGAACTGGTTTGGAAAATCCTATCATTCGGAATGTCATTCCTCTGCCTAAATTACCCTCTGCCAGAGAGACAGAGGTTGTGGTCATTGATCATGTATTGGCTGAATATATAATAATAATCTATTAATACTTTTATTATATAATAGTATGTATTATTATGATATTAAATACTTGTTTGGGGGGCAGGCTTTCCTTTTTTGTCTTTTGATCACATGTCTGAGAGTCAACAGTCTCCTAATGTGTAGTTAGCCAGGCTCTTGAATTTATGTGCATGATATACTGATTCACGACCTAGGAAGCTGATTGAGTACCTATGTCAGGGTGATGAAGTTTGTTGGAAAATCATTCAGGGCTACTCAAACATTTAGAAAGACGCGACACAGGGTAAACATGTTAAATAGATTAAAAAAACAACAACAACAACAACTACGTGACCTTTTCCTGCAAGGACATTCAAAGTTCCGGTACAAGCCAGCTCCTTTGTTCCGTGAAATATCAATAGTGGTTGAGCAAACTCTCTGAGCAGCATTATAATGGGTACATTTGAATACATTTTAAATATTGTTTTCCTGTGTAACAAGTTAAATAAGCCAAAAATCCCTGGAAATTGTTTTAAATACTGTATATGAACTTGCACTTTCAAATGAAAATAAATAAGTACAGTATTGCTTTTCTTTGTGGAATGAAATTAAATGCCAAGCCCATTAGCAGTGGTGTAGCAAGTCAGCCCTGGGCCCATATGCAAGAAAAAAAAAAAAATCACATTCATAGTTCCCTCTATGAAAAATCACATTCCCCAATCCGCCCGGCCACATGCATAACCTGCACACCCAGATGTTACACCACTGGCCATGAGTGTAGTGAATTTAACATTGCTCCTTTGTAATAAACTTAAACATGGCATAAATGTTATTCCATACATTCAAATTTGAAAGTGATACAGTCATGTATTCACATCGTTAGTCAGTGTTTACTTTAGTATGTCTTAAAAGTACCTCTTTGGTGGAGTAGGAGCATAATCCATATCATTGGGACCAAGGAAGCCATCATTTTTGGGCACGATTCCCTCAGCTCAAGCACCATCCGATCCTGAGAGCACAATTAACTAACAATTAAACAATATCATTCTGTTTAATATAATTTAATTCGCTACTGAACATACATCAGGAACATTGATTTCTTTCTGTACGTCTACAGCTTAAATTAGATGTTTAAATTTGTTCCAGACCTGAGGCTTCACTATCAGTCTTGAGAATGTGTCATCATGGACTTCTACAGACAAGAAAGGGCGGTTCTTGAAATGAGGATGTAGTGTCGAGGTTACACGCAGATGTTGTTTAGGTCAGTCTATTGAAAAGAAATCTTACGGAATTTACCTTAAAGACACAATATATAGGATTTTTGGATTAAAATATTCAAAAACCACTAGTACAATCTTAAATAGGTTGTTGTACTTATTATCCCAAATGTGCCACTTAATTATCTATATTTCTGTCAGGACCACTATCGTTAAATACGACTGACAATTAGCATACAATTAGGATTGGCGGTATGATTCTGTTCTGGGCAAGATCAGCAATAACCCCGCTTAGGGTAAACAGAACAGAACCAACATGAATGTATTGAAGATATCATTAATTCAAGATTTTAATGTACAACATAATTCAAGAATTTAGTCTGATTCAAGGGGAATAAGAATGCAAAATCCTGACTGACGAGAGGAGGAGCTGGGGATGGAGGAGGGTAAATAGCACCTGAGAAACGCAATAGCTGCTGATACTGAAGGAGCTTATATATGTATACAGTGATAGCCGTCATATTCCTATAGGTATATGTGGTTCAGCTGAGAGTCAGCTGATGCGAGCTTGACTAACATGACCTGCCAGAACTAACGCTACGCTTGATTGTCATTTAGCCATCGTCGCTTGGCTGAATGGAAGAGCAGCATGGATTTTTTTTTTATGGATGAGAAAGTAATGGTATTGATGGTATGTCCTGATTGATATTTGGTGTGTATTTATCGGTGTGGTATTTAAGTGATTTATTAATGGATATTTATATGGCTTTGAGGTTTGCTGTGCAATGAAATTAATTATGCATGTTAGGTAATCACATCAACTGATTTAATGTATGTATTTAACAACCTTTGAAACCCTGTGCTGATTATCCTGTTTGTTGATTCCTTATTCTTCTAGGCCAACTTATTGCCGATTATCATTAATTACAAATACATGATCAGTTGAATTGTACCTGTCCTGATTGCATCAACCTGCTGTCCCCCCTGGGTTTTATTATATGATTGTACAAAAATAAAATTGTTACATTTGAATCTAACAAATTTTGGGTACTTGAGTGTTTCCTTGGTTATTGAGCCACAGAAAATCTTTGAAATCTTTGTTCCAGAAGAGAACCTGCAAATTACTCTTATTGTGATTGGGGTTGTTACACAAGGGAGCAGGAAATTTCTTCACAAACCTACCATCAATTGGCCTATTTGATCTGTCCCTTCACCATTACACTGACTCAGTTGATTAAGTAAACAATGTTTGATATAAAACATATTTTCTCTGCCCAGGTCATGCAATAAATCTGACATATGCAAGTTAACAGATCAAATATTCACATATCGCTGTGATCTCCCAGATGAAGGTTAGTTTTAAAGTAAACAACATTTTAACCATTTGCGAAGGACACATAATTGTATCCTTATTTAGTTACTTGGTGTTTGGCAAGGAAGGGCGTACTTTGCATCAGCAATACTGATTTAATGACAAACAAGTAATTCATAAGAAGACAACTGATGGCACCTGTATTCATAGCAACTTTATTTATTTAGTTTTCTTGCAAACAAACACCAACACCAACACTTAACATGAACAGTTAAAAATAATAGCAATTTATGCAAATAAATTATGGAAAGCTGGCAGCCTGCATGTTTCTTACCTTGACCAACTTTTTCCATATGGATCAATTTTCTGTTCTGATCTCAACAGGTCTGGGCAAACTACTGAGTCGACACAAATCAGAGGCCACATTTCTATGATGTAGACTTCTTACAAAGTATTTTACAGTATTTTAAAAATACAAAACACTAAAGTATTTTGATACCAAATATGGAGCCATTTTCATCAACCCTATCAATCACAAATTACAAAATACAATTTTTATTTTAAATATATATTTGAAATACATGTATCATAAATACTGCCCATCCCTGACAATGATTATAGTCTCTCAGTCAAGGTTACAACTCTGCACTAATGCATGATGGAAAGCAATGGATTGACATTGACTATTGATACATTGAATTTAAAATGTTGATTAGCTGGGCATACGGGTCAATATGTATGCACATCCCGGACCCTCAGTATAATAACCATCAAGTATCGCTCTAACATGCATAGGCCTATAAAACAGTGACATGCTATGGCAAACCATTTTTGGCAATGCTATAGCAACCTCAGTGTTATATTTTATTGTTTTCTTCTTATTTATATTAATATTAATGTTAATATTAATTTAATAATTTTCACTTGTTATCATGTGGGATTGAAGTTAGCATTAATGCATAGCATCAAATTGAAATAAAGAAATTGCTCATTTATATTTTAAGTCAAGTAACGAAAAAAAAAAAAAAGCTAATCTTGATTAAAAAATTAATTAAAATCTTCCTGAAAATCTTTTTTTTTTTTTTTTTTTTTTGGTCATAAAATGTACAATGTTGCTCAAAGTCACATGCTACTTCTCCTGTGAGTTCAAAAATGTAATGGGAGTTTATGATATTGATGACATCACCACAGCTCTTTTCTTATAACTGACCCTTGCATTACAACACTCCCCGGTCTCCCGTACTTCGAGAAGCACCATTGGTTTCACTGGGTGGCGCATGTAAGCCTAAGCCTAAGTTTATGGTCCCCTGTTGTGGGCGTGTTCTTAATAAATGGCAGCGAGGCTACTGAAGAAAATGGTAGCTATTGAAGATCTTCAAACCGGAATGGATTATTACTTATAAGTGTCTCATTGAAAAGCTTTAATTACAACTGTTCACATTTTTAAAACATTTCGTAGTTTGCGTAATTTGATGAATCGTCTGAGTTTTTTATTTTTTATTTTTTTTTTGCCTGTTTGAGACAACAAAGCGAAGCGAAACTTAAAATGTAGTCAAAATTTTGATATAACATAAATTAATGAATGCTCTTAAAATAAGTGAGACGCAACGACAGTGTAATAAATCAATCTTATGAAGGAGAAGAGGGTAAAGCCTGCATGCATAGGTGAGTAGATGTTACTTTGATTTTTTAGCGCAATTTTCCACCGGACAAAATTGCGATTGTTAACTGTTTGATTTCTGTTCTGTCTGTGCGCACCAGTCTTGCACTTCTATCTACTCCTCAACCAGACCACCTAGAGACTTCGGGTTTTCGGCATTATGTTAAGGAAGGTCTAATCTCGGGAACGCACAAAAAAAAATCCAGGAAAAGATTTACTATCTCTTAGTGTTGTGATCCCATGAGGTGAGAAAATTGCGCTAAAACACTCACTGAGTTTTTATTACTTGTTTTGTTTAGCCTATAATCAGTCTGTATATTAAATAGCCTACGCTGCGATTTATGTTCCAATTAATTATTTAGTATTTATCTATTGAAATGTGTTGGTGATCACATTGTTAGGGTTAGGGTTATTTTATATTGTAATCATTTTTACATTATTACAGTTTTTACTGTATTTTTGATCAAGTAGGCTAATGGAGCCTTTATGAACATTTCAAAATCTTAAAGATTCGGAATTATGAACAGTAGGCTATATTATTAATAATAAAAATAATCATAAGAAGGATTTTAATATTATTTTCTCCAGTATTTAATTTTTTATTTAAAAAAAATATATATATATATTATTTTTTCATTGCAATCCTATAGTAGCCTATGCTTTCAAATGACACTTGGATCCTAAGTACAAATGCAAGAAAAAAAGTTTCCAAATGTCAGAACATTCTAAAGTGTCCCACTTTAACACTAACAGTAGCCTACATCATATTACAAAACATCACATTAACTGACTGTACAAAGTTTATGTTCAAGCTGGAATTTGGAAAAGCCACAATGACCTGTGTGACGTAAAAGGAAGGGCGTATTATACAGTGAATGACATACAGTACCTGAGCATTGCACTTGAGTAATTTGTTCTCTGTCTTCAGAGTTTTAGAACATTGCTTTAGAAAACCATATTTTCCTAAGCATAGTTTTTATAACATTACATAAAACTTTAAGCTTGATCATTTAATTTGTTTGCGATTATTGAACAAATTAATAAGGTTTTATTTCTGTTGGATTTAAATTTCGTTAAAAAAGGAAAACAAGTAATTTCAAGTGTTCTTATTTCAGAATGTTCTGCAAACTCCTGAAGAAAATGGCTCATGCATTTGTTGTGATTTTTTTATGGCATCTGATTGGTAAGTTATGAATTTGTTTTTGTACATAGTCAAAATGTAGTGTTTAAATGTAGCCTACAGTATTCAGTAGCATCATCCGATAACAGATCCCCATGAAATCGAGTCAGTTATTTCACACCGCAACCAACTTTTATGTACTTTCTCAAAATTATATTAGAAAAAGTTCATTTTAACGGACGGAACCAGATGATCCTGGATGATCGTACGTTATTTGAGCTGTTTCTGGATAAAGGTAGACTGCTGACAGTGAGTCGTGTTGACAAAGTTCAGGGAAAACTTCCTAATGTCAAGTTTAAAGTTTTAGGTACTGACTTACACAGCCTTAGAGGTGACCCTTGAAACACGTCATTTAAAGACAATAGAGACAATTACCCCCGACTGAAGAGAATAGTACCCCCCAAACTGTATAAACATCACATAGTCACAAGAACTAAGACTATGTAAACATTCACACATAGTTTGACTCTCAGTAGGAAGATCAAAGACTGACAAAACGCCTTCACTGGAAACTACATTTAATCTAATCAGTAAATTGATGACATCATGTTCACCTTGAATGCCCAATACAGTGTAGTTCACCTTAGTTTTTCATGTGATGTTATGCAAGGAAGTAGGATCAGCAGATCTTAAACAGATTCCTACACTCGTTACACGTGACGTATCTTAAAATATGTCTGTGCCATTGTTTGTCTAAAGATGCACACCAACAATGTTTTTTTCTAAGCCACATTTATAAAGTTATAAAGTTCCTGATTTAACTAAGGCCTCTCTCATGGGCGGATTGGGACAAAACTTCAGGCCGGGAAATCTCACACTCATCCAGGCCATCCCATACACCCACAATAAATTTTTGTATGGCCATCACAATCACATAAAAAAGGTTTAAATCCTTAGGCTGGGACATGCAAAATAATTGAAAATTCTCTCTTGAACTGCACAATCACTTCCATTTTCCTTTTCCTTCTCCTCATTTTCCCTGATATCTCTCTGTCTCTCACTTGTGTGTGTGTTTACATTTTTCACTAAATTTCTTGTACCTTTCACTTTTTCATTAACATATCTCCACCTTGTTGTAAAACAACCACCTCATTGTATTTTGTCTGTACATAATATAAATTAATTTTAGTTAAATTCTAAATTATTACAATACAACCAGGTGTTGTTTTAATTTAAAATGATTTAAATGTTCGAGATTTAACAAAACTATTTTATCTAAAATGCCTAAATGTCTAAATTTATTACAACTACATCCTAAAAATATCTTTATAGAAAAATCCTAACAGTGAACATGTTATTACATTATCATGAGTGATGTTTTTCCCAAATGAAAATTAACGATGGTTTTAATATAGTAAAAGTATTATAACTAACCACGTTTTTTTGGCAGTTTGATTACCATTTGTATAACCAGAGTTTTACTACAAATACAAAATGATTTCCTTTAGCATAGAGTATTTTGATTGATGATAGTAATGCAGTTGCTAGCAGTTTAATGGTAAACAATATTCAGACTTATAAAACTGTGTGTACGCCAGAACCTGTGCAAAATCACCTTTATAAATCCCAGTCAGCGGAAGATTGTGCGCACATGTCTCGTCCTCGAAATAACCATATATGGAGCTTACAACACCTAGTTTGCATATCCTCATCTGCATATCATTTGCATATGCTCAAATTGTCGTGATACCATGTTTAACGATACAAGATATTAGGAAAAGATGAGATCCAGATGTGCTGTCACATTAAATTGCTAAAAATCATTTAGTAGCCTATCCTTGCCTTGTTTTTAAATAAATAAATCAAATAGTAAAGAATACATTTCACATAATTTTTTTCTCAATCTTTTCCACTGGCCAAATATTATTTTAAATTGATTTATATTTTAATGTAAACTGATAAGGCCTTATTGTGCATTATTTGCATGAAACTATTTTCTTAGACAATTCGTTATTATCATGGTAAGCAGTCCTTGCCGTAATTAAAACATTAAAACACCAACATGCCACAGATAAAGTGTTCAATAGCATCGCATCCATCCACAACAAATATCTATTTATTAGAATATAAAAAATTTGTAACTTCTCAGTAATGATTTCATGTAATTTAAATGTTTAACTCCATTTATGAGAATGGCATTTAATCTAAATATTTATATCAGAAGTAAAACATAGTTTAAATTATTATTTTATTTATTTAAACTGTTATTGTGAACATGCACTGTATGTATGATTAGGACTGAGACATGAATTAGGACTGGAGATTTACGTTTACCTTCATCTGCCGTTAGATATATAAGCTTCAGCAGTCAGCAGATAGAGTTGTGGTTAGATATTCTAGCTCCACATATTAGGCCCAAATTACATTCCTCCTCATTGCTGGAGCTTTGGCGAGGAGAAGCTACACGTAAGCTTCATTTGCTCTGCAGTGAGCAGCTTCTCCTAATGCTGGTTTAATCTAAACCCTGTCTGTGAAACCAGGCCTGAAATTGGTGCAACATATAAAAGAGGTTTTAGAATGATTCTGTTTAAATAATAAATAAATAAAATTACAGCAATGTTTTAATAAGTGCCATAATGATCCAACCAAATGAGAACTTAATGTTTGATTGAGTAACATTGTCTGTTGTTCTGCAGGAGTGTTTGGTGCTGATAAAGATGAAGTGAAGACTGTGCCAGTGAAGGAGGGAGATTCTGTCACTCTAAACCCTGATCTTACTGAAATACAGAAAAATCTTAAGTTAGAGTTGTCATTTGCAGGTGTAATAATAGCTGCAATCAATATAAAAGGTCAGCAGATCTCATATAATGATAGTGCTGGGAGATTCAGAGACAGACTGCAGCTGAATCATCAGACTGGATCTCTGACCATCAAGAACATGAGAACCACAGACACTGGAGTTTATACACTAGAGATCACTGAAAAACAACTTTTGAGGAAGTCCTTTAGTGTTACTGTCTATGGTGAGTAGAGAATCATATGTTATTTGTTATTTTTGCTGTATATATTTTTTTGACATATTAAATGTACTAAATATTATTCAATATTTTCATTTATAATGCTTCTAAATCATTTATTAAATATAAAATATAGATACAATTCATCGCTATGTTGTCTAATATAGATTAATTGTGACCCATGCTGGCAAGTCAGAATGAGCACATTTTCAAAAATGCATGTTTTTTCTCCATTAAAAATAAATAAAAATGATGTATGATTTGTTGGAATCAAAAAAGGCTGTGCAACACCTGTTTGAAGTCAATAGAGTCAGCAAAGTCTGAGTTCCAAAACAAAATCACCTAGCAACCATGCCTAAAAATTCCTGGTAAATTTGCACCAAATTTGTCGCACACCAAGTCAAAACCAAATATCTATAGCCTATCGGAAAAATATATGTTCAACGATTGAAAATATTTAAATATAATATTTAACATTGTTTTCTGCTTGGTAGTCAGTTTGAGAAGCATGTCACTGGTAAAGGGATACCCATCCATGTAGCAAAAATATGCAACACAATATCAATAATAACAATAACAAATTTCCCATCTCATGTTAACAAGTTTTTTTTAAATAAGAACTAAAAGTTCTTGCACACTGAGTCCGAAATTTTCGCACGTTAAAAAATAAATAGGCCTACGACCTTGCATTGTGTCAATCACATTTACACACTTCCTCCAAAACTTTCGGATCTGATTTTTTGCATCGGTATAAGTATTTTGACAGTTCAGAGCCACCGAATGACGGATACAAAAAGATTGTGCTGTCAATCGATTAAAAAAATAACTCGATTAATCACACATTCTTAAATTAATTGCAATTAAAAGCACACATTTAATAGGTTTATATTAGTTTATATATTTTATAATGTAATAATTTCACAGTTAATCTCCAAATTAATGTAGAGACAACATAAAGACAGTATATTTTAAATACTTGTTCAATGGCATCTTTTTATAAATGAAGGCCAGTATCGCTGATACTAATACAGCTGTGTTAATATAAACATAATTTTTCCCCCCAATTTTAAAGGTCCCGTTCTTCATGATCCCATGTTTCAAACTTTAGTTATTGTGTAATGTTGCTGTTAGAGCATAAATAATATCTGTAAAATTATAAAGCTCAAAGTTCAATGCCAAGCGAGATATTTTATTTAACAGAAGTCGCCTACAGTGAACGGCCCGTTTGGACTACATCCCTCTACATCCTGCTTTAATGACGTCACTAGAACCGTTTTTTGACGGTAACCTCCGCCCACAGGAATGCTCCCTCAACTCTACCGAAATTTGTTTATGTACTTGCGCACTTCTTATAACTTACTGTGTTTACTCAGCTCTTACGGTGATTTTCTGAAGTAAAACTGACACTTCATCTTTTGTGTGATGTACAATAAACTTTATTAAACTCATCAGTATATGTTTGATCATCATTCAGACAGCAGACTTGTAGGCTATTAATAAATAATGGATACATACAAGCAGATGACAAATACGTTATAATAACCGTAATTAAACTACTAAACTATACCTGTTTCATCTCTACAGCACTCTGACTCTGGAGGCATTATTGTCCGACTTGAAATGAACACCGTTACTGAGAGTTTCTGATATTATCATCATTCCGTGAGATGAAATTGTCCCGAGAGACTAAAACAGCGCGTTTTTCTGAGCCCCAAAAAATGACAATTTAAACATGCTGTAAAAAAATGATCTGTTGGGTATTTTGAGCTGAAACTTCACATACACACTCTGGGGACATCAGAGACTTATTTTACATCTTGTGAAAAGGGGCATAATACGGGACCTTTAAACAATTATTGCCATCCAACATTACAGTGTAATTGAGAAGTGAGTAATTTTCTCTGTTCCCTTTGTACTTTGATTACCTTTATATATAACTATATGTTCACACATAATGTATACACATAAAACATGATATCAGAGTTTTAAAATCAAACATTTTAAAAGAGAACAATACATGGTTGTTTAAACCAATGAGCATTAAGCTGTGTCGTCAGCAAGTCGTTTCCCATCATGCTTTTGATCAGCGCAGTCAGTGGAGAGCAACGGCGCTCGCCTGCAGAATCCGACAGGTGCGCCTTGCGCTTGCGAGAAATTTTTTTCACCGGTGATCGGTTCTGCGCATATTTTGCTCATCTCAAACAAGCCTACTATGGACCTGTTCCAAATGGAACCCTAGGCACTCGCGGTCTTCCTCTGAGTCCGCACTTTCGTGACGTAATGCCGCTTTGACTGCCGGGAAGAAGTCTGCTGCGGAGCCCGCATCAGTGCGCAAATCGACCACATGGGGGCGCTCGCGAGCACCCTTCTGAGATCTAAAAATGACAAATGGGACACACTGCGGACTCACGGACTTAACAGACACGCGCACGCGGCAGCCATTGTAAGTCCACAAGACCGAAAGTGCACATGAAGTGTGCCATTTGGGACAGGGCCTATGAGTCTGATACCGCTCCATTGGGCTGTAATTATGGGGCGTGTTTCAACTGAACCAGGAAGGAAAATGCCTCTGCACTCAATTGGATAGACCTACAACCAATCAGAGCAACGGAGTAAGTGACGTATGTTTTTCATTCATGTTTCCGATCGACAAATGCCTTGATCGTGGTTCTCTGTTCCCCTTTTCAAATTAATGTGCTGTCGATATCTTCTATAACAGACGCGATGGCGGAATCTACACATGATGTTTCATAAACAAAGTTCGGGAAGTTCAACACGAAGTTCAGCACGTTCAAATAATCAATTCAATCAACTTGTCATCAAACAATTACCATGTCTACCCTATCAGCATGAGAGGAAACATATATTTATTCACTGTCAACTCCCCTAACTTTCCTTCTCAGTTTTCAGCATCCCTCCACTCACTCTTGGCCTGTTCTGTTGAGTAGTCCTACTCTGGGTTCAGTCCGAATACCGAGCCTGGAGCCCTCTCCTCGGACAACGTGTACGCCAAATATGCATCTATCTGACTTATTTGTAAGTGTGAACTCGTGAAATAACAATTCTCCAGCGGCAGTCATCTTTGTTGTAAACGAATTCAATCCAAGCGCTCGTTGGTGACGTGGATGATTACGTTACTGTTGATCATCTGTCCATCATCGTATAAAGCCCACCCTGACAATTTGATTGGTCCGAACAGCTTTTGTTCAGGCATAATAGCTCCACAACGGATCAAGTCCAGACCGAACTTCCCGACCTAAAAATGTTGTGGGCGGGGCTAAGTTTGGCTGGTATCTGTCTTAAATGTATCTACAAGGAGGCATTAATCGTCTCTGTCAATTTATTGAACAAAGAACACGAGCTGTCGAACACACTGCTTTTACATGCATACATGCATTGTTTACATGAGGAACCCCCGCTTATTCGCTCGCCTGTCACTCAAGCCTTCCGTGCTCATTGAGTACCCCCTAGTGGGCTGGGTAGAACATCACAACTAAATAGATAATATACAATACCCTGACAGTATCCAGGGTGGGTTCGCCAACCTTGAGTTTTAGGGATGAAGTCAGGAAACAACGCCATCTACTGACAGAGGGTGGGTTTACATTTACATTTGTTTTTTGTTTGTGAAACTCAGACCACATTTGTATGCGCTGTTGTATTTTTTTTTTTTTTTTTTTCAGTTATTGTAAAATAAGCTAATGTTCACTTCAAACCAAACTACACCCTTGAATAATTGGCTTTTATACTGCCACTAATGCCAAAGCAAATTTAAGAAAATATTATCTGGAAATATTTAATTCATATTAAGTATGTTATATATACTGTCAACCAATTTTAGAATGCACTGTATTTATTTGTGTTCAGTTAAGCAAATGTTACTAGTGAACAACAACAAAAAACACATTCCTGCATGGATGTGTGGCTAGATTAATAGTGATGAACACATACAGTCATTACAGTTTTAAACTGTGTCCATGCCCAACCATTGTTCAAGATTTGCTACATTACTGTCCACAATCATCTTGTTTTTATGGTGGCACATTATCATTGAAGTAGTCATTAAGTTGAGCAAAATGTTCCATATCAATTGCAAGATTTGCCGACCACAGTGCATTTAAAGCATTAGCCACCGACTGAGCACTCTCACTATCATCCATATCCATTACATCATATTGACAAATATAATAAAAAGCTTGAAAATGTGAAGTTTCTGCCGTGTTTACATTTTGTGTTTTTAGAAGATGGACACTTCCATGATACAATAAGGTGCCACCGCCAAGGTGTTTTGATTCATCACCAGAGGTGTTATTGCGACTGGTTAGCAACAAACTGGTTTTGTTTACATCAGCAAAGTCACATTTCATTGGTTCAGACTCATGCCATAGAGAATTCGCTATGAATATTCACAAACTTGTGCTGAGGGGAAGCACCAGTGGTCGAGAAGTGAGAAAAAGGCAATTTTTCATGAATTATTAAAACAAAGGAAAAAATTAGAAAGGCGCACCTCTCTGAAAACATACAAATAAAGATTATTTCAGATGTTTAATGGCTATCTGGAGCTTTGAGATCACTATACGAGGACTTAAAGAATTTTTTTGTGAAGACCTCAAATTCGACCAAAATTGACATATTTCCCTTGTTTTGGTTGTAGCTCGTAATTAGCCCGTGCACGTTCCATCTCATTTTGTAGCACGGGTCACAATTTGTCCGTTTCTTATACTTAGTGATTGTTTTGTATGCTTTTTTGTGTGCATATTTTCCAGCTCCTCTGCCCATTCCTGTCATTACCAGATACTGTCCTTCATCATCATCATCATCAGGATCATTGCTGTGTTCAGTGATGAATGTGTCAAGGGCGAATCTCTCCTGGTACGCAGGAATCAGTGTATTGTCCAGCATCAGTGTGTCTGATCTCAGCAGCAGCATCTCTCTACATCTGGAGGTGGAATATCAGGATAAAAACACCTACAGCTGTGTGCTGAACAATCCCATCAGCAACCAGACCACACATCTGGACAACATCACTCAACTCTGCTGTCTCACATGCGCAGGTCAAACAGGTTCAGGTAAGCAGTGATTTTAGCATTACTGAGCTGGAATGGATCTCTCATTTAGCAGCATAGCTCACTTCTTTACCGTATGCATCAATGCAGAAACTAACTAGCTTTCACAACTGTAACAAACCTGCAAATCAGCACATCTGTCATCCTAACTCTGTTCTTTGCTGGTTCTGTTGATATAAGATACACCAGTTTGTCACAATGATCCATTCGGAGCTGTTGATGAAACAGATCTTGATTGAAATGGAAGGTTCTGTTTCATCATATAGTTTTCCTCCTCCTCAGACAACATCTACTATTGTGGGTCTGCAGAAGCTGTTTTCCGATTGGTCGTCTCTGCTCTGATGGGCGTGGCTGCAGTGGCTGCTGTGGTTGTTCTCATCTATGACATCAGATCCAGAAAAGTTGAACAAGAGAGGAGAGACCAGACAAAAGCATCAGACCTTAATGAATCTGATATTTCTAAACAAGAATAGACTGTCTCTCTATTTTCTCTTCTTTTCTGAATATTTTTTTGAATGTCTGAAAGTTTCCTTGCAAACATTGAACATAGTTTCAGTACACAATGGCGATTTAGAGATACAGCTGTAAATATGTTTTTTAAAGTTGTAAACAAAACAGATTATTGGAGTATGTTTACAAGGAAGTATTATTTCAGTCTTTCTATATTAAAATGTTTTATTCAATGTTACTTGCTGTTTCTTTGTAATTATTTGTGGAATTTACTAATGATTTATGTGTAAAATTGTTTCTACACCTTTTTTTTCAGTTTAGGAGAGAGCGGGCCACAACCTAACGCTTTTTGACTTTCTTAGTTTGTGTAAACCTACTTAGTGTTCAAAGTATTTTTTTCCTATATTAATTTCCCACGTCTAATACAGTGAATACTTTTTTCTTGATTTGCCCGGGAAGATTGGAAGTGAAATGTGACAACATGGCCATAGGTGGGGTACATTGTAACATGATCATATAACAGATTAAAATGCTTAAAAACAGCAAAAAAAAATAAAATATACAAGACAAACTCAAATTGTCAATAAAATACAATTTTTAACTTTTTCACATAAAATAATGGCTTTTTAAATAATAAAAAATTAACTAATTTTTTTATTTGACAACAATCACCATGCAAAACACAGGTATATAACATAACATAACACAAAACAAAATAATAATTAATCATTTCATCACCTCTTTCTCTCAAAAGAATTCACAAAAGTTTCTATTGTGAATTATATCGCTAACATCATAGAATATCATAGTTTCTAATAGGGGAACATTGTAACGCAGTGTTACAAGTTGGGATTTAAACCCAGTGTCTTCTGTTGGTTAGATCAGCATTAAAGAACTAGCTCAACTGTTAATAAATAACTGATATAAGATTAAAATAATATCAGATTGGTCTACTTTTTAAATAAACACAAAAAAATTAAATTAAAAAAATGAGTGAAAAGTTAGAAATTTACTTTTGCAGTGGTTAAATAAATGTCCAGTTATATATGCCAAAGATTTCTGAATTTTGGCGCATTTCTTTCTCTAAATAGTGTTGATATGGCAGTAAATGCGCTTTAGGTTTCATCATCGCTGCATGTGTGGAAGTATTTAAACTTAATATGTTGCTAACAGATAAAATAAAAATAAAAAATTGTGGTGGGGTCAGTGAAAATAATTGCAGGAGCAGGTTCAAATTATGATCTGTCTGAACTGCTTTGTTAGTGTGTTGCATTTTTTCAAATAAATATTGATTTTTCAAGTCAAGTTTTCTTACTCAAGCGTCCTCTGTAAGCTTCCTCCTTCTTGAACTATTTCGTTAAAGGCACAGTATTAATAAGTTTTGCCACTAGAAGTCGCTTATTTAAAGGGATAGTTCACCCAAAAATGAAAATTCTGTCATCATTTACTCTCCCTCAAGTTGTTCCAAACCTGTATGACTTTCTTTCTTCTGCTGAACACAAAAGAAGATATTTTAAAGAAGGTTGGTAATTAAACAGTTGCTGGTCCCCATTAACAACTATTTTACTATGGAAGTCGTGGGGTCCATCAGTCGTTTGGTTACCGACTTTCTTAAAAATATCTTCTTTTGTGTTCAGCAGAAGAAAGAAAGTCATACAGGTTTGGAACAACTTGAGGGAGAGTAAATGATGATCATTTTTGGGTGAACTATCCCTTAAAAAAAGGCATATAGCTTGCCTTGATGACGATGCAAATGAGTGTGGAATCATGGGAGTTGTTGTCTTCACCTCCACAGCCAATGGAAAGGAATCCGACAGACTCGGGCAGAAGTCATATTCATGGATAAGCTAATATATTAAAGTTTTATTAACATTACTGTGGTATGAAGCAGGGCGGGGCAAAGAGCCTGTGACATTTTGTCTTGATGTTTTTATTTGCTTATGTCGCAGTCGGCTGCTGCCTCTCCTTTCGTTTTTTTAACGATTAAATGTAGGCTACTTTTAATGTAGGCCTACGCCCTTCCCTGATCTTGAACCTTTTTTACATTTATGTTTGATCACCCATTTTAGCTCATTCTAATGAAATAGATGCAAGTGCTGAATTATACAGGTCGCATTATTTGACACTCGCATGTCGCACTAAATGTAACCTTGATGTTTTTTTGGACCAAAACCAAAAACATTCAAGTATCCATTAGAGGACATTTCGTTTGAATTCTAAACCATGTAGGCCTATAAAATAATTAAGAAATATTTTATATTGCAAACATGTTAGTTGCTTACTTGCTTAGTTGGGGACAATATTCAACAATATTGATCTGTCTGCATTGACGCCATTATGTGGGAACTGAACTGAGCTGGACAATAGCCGATTTCCGACCGGAGGAACCTTTTCACAGTTCCTAGAACTTGACTAAAGTACCCGGATGTTCCTGCGGTGCGAACACGCCGACTAGGAACGATTTTAGTTCTAGGAACTCCATTTGTAGGAACTAATTTAGGTCCTACTTCAGAGTAGGGTCTAAACCAGTACTATAGGAACTACCCGTGACGTTAGTGTACGCCAGTGTTGCCAAGTCCGCTTATTATAAGCGACTTTGGGCTTGTTTTTCTGTAAAGTCGCTTACAAATATTGGTAGTCACGGGTTGCGGTTTTTTGGACTTGTTTCTAAAGTGTAGTTGCCTATATGTTAAACGTAGTTTGTCTTGCCTGTTCCCTCTGTCCCTCCCCTTTCCCATACACACAGGAGAAAGCAGGGTTGACTCATGTCAACGAGTAGGCTACTAGCCAATCAGAGGCAGTCTGTTTTTTTTATGGTTAGGAAAACGTCAGTGACGTTTAAATGAAAATACGCGCGAGTCGGAAGAAAGAAATGGGAGATGACCATAGATGGAGATGACTCAAAAGCACTGTGCAGAGTAACGTATAGCGGACCTCGAAAAAAAAAAAAAAAAAATGCAGCACCGTTCTCCTCAATGAGGCTTCCGGACATTGGATTCACGGTCTCCAAACACAACGAGTCAAGACAGGTCGAGAGCTGAGCTAAAGGTAGCTACCAATGCAGCACACATCCATTAAATCAGCCGATCACCTTGGGGAATTAATAAGCTCAACTTGTGACAAAGACATCAAAATGCACCGCATTAGTGCTCTGTGTATGTTCACAGAACATAAAAAATGAACAGATAAATAATGTATGTTCACAGAAACATAATAAATAAACAAAAAATAAATAAAAATAAACTAACGTTACCGTGTAGGCTACAGTTTTGCAAAACTGCGCACAGTTAACGTTAAAGGGGGGGTACAATGGTGTTTCATGTATTCAGAGTTGTTTACAGTGTTAAAGAGATGGATTCTCATGCTAAACATGGGCAAAGTTTAAAAAATATATTTTGGACGAATAACGGAGAATTTCTGTGCCGAAAATCTTACTTCCGGGTTGGTACAAGTTTCGGCTGTTTTTTTTCGATCGTGGATCTAATGACGTAGATGAGAGTGGAACTCCTTATATGAGCATTTCTCTCGGAAAAGCGCGCCCGCGCACACGTCGACCAGAGGAGAGCGAGACCGCACACATCAACGCGCTTCAACAGGAAATCATCGACAGCCAGCGCTGCATAGGATTTGTTCAAGAATGTCTCCAAAAAAGTGTGTTTTTGGATGTGAGGGAAAGCTTACCGTATTCAGTTTTCTAAAGAACCCAGTGTTACAGGAACAGTGGATGCAGTTTGTTTTTCCGGGGCAGCAACGGGCAAGTGCGGTTGTGTGTTCTGGTAATTTCAGTGACGAATGTTTTATTAACAAGGCCCAGGTCGACGCTGGATTTGCAAATCGTTTGCTATTAAAACGTGGAGCGGTCCCAGTGATAAAAGAGCCCATTCACGTAAGTACAACTGGATCAGATTTCTGTCTTTTGCTGGAAATCAAGTACTACCGCTTGACTCTATTCACCTTATTCCGCCCCGCCCACTTTTAATACTTCGCGCTTCCGCATTTTGTCATCCGACTTCCGCTAAACTGACACAGCACATCCGGTAGCTATTTCAGTAGTTAGAAGATTGTTTATAGTTAGCCAAAACTTTATCAAAATGACAAATAATACCGTAAATGTTTTAAATTGGGAGCACGGAGAAAACTTCGTACGACTATCAGTTCGTCTCACATTGTCTCATCCATCGTCATTGTTAACGTGGCCAGAGGTAACGTTAACCTATGGGAATATTTAACTATTACGTCCTGTCAGAAGGAGTTGATGGAGCAGCAATAAAAAAAATATTTGTAAATAATAAGGAATGAGAATATTTAGGGTTAAAGATAGGAGATTAGGTAATTGGTTAAATATGAACGATTAAATAAGTTAAAGTTAAGTTATTGAACCCAGCCATTAGGGAGGCACAAGCCAGTGCACTCTTAGTGCCGGTCCCAAGCCCGGATAAATGGGGAGGGTTGCGTTAGGAAGGGCATCCAGCGTAAAACATGTGCCAAATCAAATATGCGGGTCACGAATAAGAACTTCATACCGGATCGGTCGAGGCCCGGGTTAACAACGACCGCCTCAGGTATCGTTAGCCAACAGGGTACCGGTGGAAATTGGGCTACTGTCGGCCGAAGGAGGAGGAGGAGAGGAGGAAGACGTCTACAGAGGCGACAGGGAAAGGAGTTGTGTAGGAGAGTGGAGGTTCGGGTTGGCACTTTAAATGTTGGCACTATGACTGGTAAAGGGAGAGAGTTAGCTGATATGATGGAGAGGAGAAGGGTAGATATGTTGTGTGTTCAGGAGACCAAGTGGAAAGGGAGCAAGGCCAGAAACATTGGAGGTGGGTTTAAACTGTTCTATCATGGTGTGGATGGAAAGAGAAATGGTGTAGGGGTGATTCTGAAGGAAGAGTATAGTAAGAGTGTAGTGGAGGTGAAGAGAGTTTCTGATAGGGTGATGATCGTGAAGGTGGAAGTTGAAGGGATGATGATAAATGTCATCAGTGCCTATGCTCCACAAGTCGGCTGTGAGATGGAGGAGAAGGAAAGATTCTGGAGTGAATTAGATGAAGTGGTAGATGGTGTACCTATAAATGAACGATTGGTGATTGGGGCAGACTTTAATGGACATGTAGGTGAGTGGAACAGAGGTGATGAGAAGGTTATGGGTAGGTATGGCCTAAAGGAGAGAAATGTGGAAGGGCAGATGGTGGTAGATTTTGCTAAAAGGATGGAAATGGCAGTGGTGAATACGTATTTTAAGAAGAAGGAGGATCATAGGGTGACCTATAAGAGTGGAGGAAGGTGCACACAGGTGGACTATGTTCTATGTAGGAGATGCAACCTGAAGGAGATTGGAGACTGTAAGGTGTTGGCAGGGGACAGTGTAGCTAGACAGCATCGGATGGTGGTCTGTAGGATGGTTTTGGAGACGAAGAAGAAGAGGAGGAGTGTAAGGACTGAAAGAAGAATAAGATGGTGGAAACTGAAGGAGGAAGACTGTAGTGTGAGGTTCAGGGAAGAGGTCAGACAGAGGCTTGGTGGTGGTGAAGAGGTGCTGGATGATTGAGAAACTACCGCAGGAGTGATGAGGGAGGCAGCTAGAAAGGTACTTGGTGTGACATCTGGAAATAGAAAGGAAGACAAGGAGACGTGGTGGTGGAATGAGGAAGTGCAGGGGAGCATAAGGGGAAAGAGGTTAGCAAAACAGAAGTGGGATCGACAGGGTGATGAGAAAAGTAGGCAGGAGTACAAGGAGATGCGGCATCAGGTAAAGAGGGATGTGGCGAAAGCCAAGGAAAAGGCATACGAGGAGCTGTATGAGAGGTTGAACACTAAGGAAGGTGAAAAGGATTTGTACCGATTGGCCAGGCAGAGAGATCGAGCTGGGAAGGATGTGTTGCAAGTTAGAGCAATAAAGGATGGAGATGGAAATGTGTTGACTAGTGAGGAGAGTTTGTTGAGAAGATGGAGGGAGTATTTTGAGCAGCTGATGAACGAGGAAAATGAGAGAGAGAGAAGGTTGGATGATGTGGTGTTAGTAAAGCAGGAAGTGGATAGGATTAGTAAGGAGGAAGTGAGAGCAGCGATTAAGAGGATGAAGAGTGGAAAGTCGGTTGGACCAGATGACATACCGGTAGAAGCATGGAGATGTTTAGGAGAGATGGCAGTGGAGTTTTTAACCAGATTGTTTAACAAGATTTTGGAAGGTGAGAGGATGCCTGAGGAATGGAGAAGGAGTGTGCTGGTACCGATCTTTAAGCATAAGGGAGATGTGCAGAACTGCAGTAACCACAGGGGAATTAAGTTGATCAGTCACACCATGAAGTTATGGGAAAGAGTAGTGGAAGCCAGGCTGAGAGAAGAGGTGACCATCTGTGAGCAACAGTATGGTTTCATGCCGAGGAAGAGCACCACGGATGCCATATTTGCTTTGAGAACGTTGATGGAGAAGTATAGAGAAGGACAGAAGGAGCTGCATTGTGTATTTGTGGATCTAGAGAAAGCGTACGACAGAGTGCCTAGAGAGGAGTTGTGGTATTGTATGAGGAAGTCAGGTGTGTCAGAGAAGTATGTGAGGGTGGTGCAGGACATGTATGAGGACAGTGTGACTGCAGTGAAGTGTGCAGTAGGAACGACAGACTGGTTCAAGGTGAAGGTTGGACTGCATCAAGGATCGGCCCTGAGCCCTTTCCTGTTTGCAGTGGTGATGGACAGGTTGACGGACGAGGTCAGACAAGAGTCTCCCTGGACTATGATGTTTGCTGATGATATTGTGATTTGTGGTGAGAGTAGTGAGCAGGTTGAGAAGAGCCTGGAGAGGTGGAGGTACGTGCTGGAGAGGAGGGGAATGAAAGTCAGTAGGAGTAAGACAGAGTACATGTGCGTAAATGAGAGGGAGGGCAGTGGAGTGGTGCGGTTACAGGGTGAAGAGGTGAAGAAGGTGGAGGAGTTCAGGTACCTGGGGTCAACAGTGCAAAGTAATGGAGAGTGTGTTAGGGAAGTGAAGAAAAGAGTGCAGGCAGGGTGGAGTGGGTGGAGAAGAGTGACAGGAGTGATTTGTGATAGTAGGGTATCTGCAAGAATGAAAGGAAAAGTTTATAGGACTGTGGTGAGACCTGCGATGTTATATGGATTAGAGACAGTGGCATTGAGTAAAAGGCAGGAGGCTGAGCTGGAGGTAGCAGAGCTGAAGATGTTAAGGTTTTCGTTTGGAGTGACGAGGATGGACAAGATTAGAAATGAGTTTATTAGAGGGACAGCGCATGTTGGACGTTTTGGTGATAAGGTGAGGGAGGCGAGATTGAGATGGTTTGGACATGTGCAGAGGAGGGACATGAATTATATTGGTAGGAGAATGCTGAGGATGGAGCCACCAGGAAGGAGGAAAAGAGGAAGACCAAGGAGGAGGTTCATGGATGTGGTGAGGGAAGACATGCAGGTAGTTGGTGTAAAAGAGGCAGATGTAGAGGACAGGGTGGTATGGAGACGGATGATCCGCTGTGGCGACCCCTAATGGGAGCAGCCGAAAGAAAAAGAAGAAAGAAGAAGATGAACGATTAAATAAGTTGTATTAAATCAGTTGTAAGAAGTGTTTGATGTTTTCAGGAAGCTAGAGACACCTTCTACTGACCTTCGTGTAGAAAAATTCCACCATTTAAATTTCATAAGTAATAAACCAAGATGGTATTCATTTGCAAACTTGACGTGACTTATTCCTTCTAACTAGAAGACTTAATTCATTTAAGTTTTAAAGAGAATCTACAGAGCTCACATTATATTGTTTTATAATAAATGACTGACAGGTAAAATCTGCTCACACTGTAAAGGTTTATACAATGAACTATTCATAACAGGTAACATTGGTCACATTGTAAAGGTTTATTAAAAAAAATTTCATAACAGGTAACATCTGGTCATTGTAAAGGTTCATAAAAATAACTATTCATAACAGGTAACATCTGCTCACACTGCAAGGTTTATAAAAATAACTATTCATAACAGGTAACATCTGGGCACACTGCAAGGTTTATAAAAATAACTATTCATAACAGGTAACATCTGGGCACATTGTAAAGGTTTATAAAAATAACTATTCATAACAGGTAACATCTGCTCACACTGCAAGGTTTATAAAAATAACTATTCATAACAGGTAACATCTGTTTTACAAGATTCACAAGGAGGACAAGTTTCACCTTCCTTTCATAGAGGAGATCGGTAATGGTGAAGCCTCTGTCTGCCATTACTTCATCGCCTGGACGAAGTTATTAAGTGCACGATATTGAAGAAAAATGCGATAACTCATTAAACAATGCGATTTTCGATACGATAATGCTTAAAGTATATAAAATTAACTTAAATTAGATTTAAAATTATATAACCTACATGTGTTTCACATTCTTTTTGTAACAAGAAAACATCCCTTCAACTTGTGAAAGTGAACATCAGTGTTTTACTGTATATAAGATGTGTTATTTTAACATCAGTGTAAACCACGGAGTTCAGGTTATCCTACATTAGGTCTATTTAACAACAGAAACTGAATAATCAAATGTAAAAGTAAAACACTGCTTAGTTTTCCACTGTATGAATTATATAAACTGATTAAAGCTTATTAAAGCAAAAAAAAAAAAAGCATATTGCGATATATACATTTGCGATATTTTGATATATTGTGCTCTACATGTTGTGTTTGGAAACTGCTCTGTGAAACACTTCTCCTCCATGATGTCAAGCCAACGCGAAATCACCTTGCTTACAATGAACTGAGAAACACCAAACCTTTCAGCAAGATCACCCTGCAATAAATTAAAGGGTTAGTTCACCCAAAAATGAAAATTCTGTCAGTAATCACTCTCCCTCATGTTGTTCCAACCCCGTAAGACCTTCGTTCATCTTCGGAACACAAATTAAGAAAGAATTAAAAAAAATATTAATAAAAAAAATGGAGGAGTGAGACTGCTCTCAGTTTAATCAAAAATATCTTAATTTGTGTTCCGAAGATGAACGAAGGTCTTACGGGGTTGAACAACATGAGGGAGAGTAATTACTGACAGAGTTTTCATTTTTGGGTGAACTAACCCTTTAAGACGCAGCTTCATCAGAGTCATCAGGAGCTGATACCAAGTGTGTAGCTGAAAGCTGTTGGTGTATGAACTGGTAAGGTGCTCAGCAACTGAGTGGAATGCATCAATGTCGACCCTGTGTAGAGCTGACAAAGGTGGTCGTTTCTCAGCAGAGTTGAGATTTTGGAGCGTAGTTGTGGTCAGAGACAGATGGATCATCCCATTGTGTTTCTGCATCGCAGGTCTGGGGCCTGTGGCTGTGATCATCCTCACAGTTGTCCACTGCAACACTGACTCTCATCGATGTTCTATGGAAATAATAGAACCATAAACATTTTTACATTAGTACTTAAAATAGATTTAAATAGTACTTTTTAAATTAGATTTAAATTAGTACTTAAAATGTAGATTTAAATTAGTACTTAAAATGTAGATTTAAATTAGTACTTAAAATGAGAATTAATTAATTTATGATGGCACTCATACATAGAACAGTGTGAAAAATAAAGATGCATTAAAACGAAACAGTATACACACAATCTCCTAACTCTACGTAGGTCAATATCAATATCTGAGTGAGAGATGTAGCTAGCTGGCCTCCTTACAGGAATAATGTGAGCTATTGTAAGACTGTAATGTGCCATAATATATTGTACTATCGTGAATATTCATTAATTCTTTATTTCAGACCCTTAGATCCATATCACAAAGTAAACGAAATATAAGAAATATGACATATAGGCGGGCAATGGTAATTATGCAAGATTCGTTGTATTTTGTGAACGGCTCGTTACTAATCTTAAATGTATTCATAGAACGGACTTCATCTAACGTTAGACTAACAAGCATATAGATAGGTAAGTTAGGAAACAACAGTTAGGTAAGTTAGCTTACCTGCATCTGACAACCTGTTCAGCACCCGTCAGGACTTCTTTACCAGAACATCATAGCCGAGCCTTTACTCGGGGTAAGGGTGTTCGTTCGTCAGTCTGCTCCCCGTCCATAAAACGGTACGAACACACAGCGCTTGGGTGAGCACTTCAAATTTAGCGCCTTCCGCCATTGCCTCAGGTGCTCCTCGTGTAAATCGTAAAGTACACCACAACATTCCCGATCGCTTTAGCCTACATTGTGTTCGTAACACCGTTGGTTAAATTGTTCTATCCTCTTAATCCGTCAGCCGGCCCTAACTGCACTGAGCATATAATACTTAACATATTTTACCGTTACAACTATAGAATTACGCTAGAAACTAGCGTAGGTCCTTTCAGCCGGAAGTTGAAGTCCCGCTTAGCCGGAAGTAAGATGACAAAATGAGCGTAATGGCGTCGCCCTTGTTGTCATGGAAAATAAGGTGAATAGCTCCGCCTCCAGGACCTCGGCTTTTTCCGGAGAGAATCGGAAAGCTGTATTTTTCTTTTATAAATATAATAAAACTAAACACTTTTTGGAGATATTAAGGATGCACTACTACTCTATAGGTACTCAAGATTAACATGAGATTAGGTGAAACTGTGCATGTTATGTACCCTTTAACCAATCTGTCCACATGGATGTAAATTGACAATCTGTAGCAACAGTTTAAAATCAGTCCCTACGTCACACAGTATATTTATTATTAATAAACTATTTATTATTAATTTACTATTAATAAACTGGGGGGGAATAGACAGGAGTGGGATGGGGATGGGGGGTCGCTTGTTTTGGGCTTGTTTTTACTGGCCTGGTTGCTTATTTGTCTCGCGCAATCTGGCAACACTGGTGTACGCTGATTGACCGAACGCACGCAAAACACCAGCACCCGCCATTTTTTTAAAACAGCAGAATGTAAACACACAGATTATAGCCTGTATTTACTCCATAAACTAACTATACAAACATGGAAACAGTGATAGATGGGTCTCTAAACCTTTATGCTGAAGAGAAAATCCAACGCAACTTTGAGGGGACCAAGCCAAACATGATTATGTATTTCTGCCCAGCTAGCAACACTGGACATCAACCACACGGCATAACGTTAGGCTAATAACCTTTTTTCATATACTGTCTACTTTCTATAACAGTTCTATCTAATAAGATATTAAACAACAGTACCAGAGCCCGTCTACGGAGAGCCTGCCCACTCCCTATTAAGACCTGTTGTACCGAATTTTGGTTGTAGTTCCACCAGAGTTCCACTGGGGGCGATCGCCATGAGTGCAAATTGAATGGGAGTCAATGGGGCTAGACAGCTAAATGTGTCTCTTTCACCCGATTGCCGTTGAGAAATCTCAGATCTGATTGTAGATTTTGCAAGTTCAACATGAGTTATAGGTCGAAAGTTGAATGAACGAGTACTTATGTCCTTTTGATTTCTTGCAGGTTGAGTTGTTGTTGTCCATAACACGCTAGCATTCTGCTAATGAACGCTGATTGGTCAGTGAAGGACTGATTACGACCAGAGATCCCGCTTGATGGCATCATGTCATCCGAAGCGGGACCAGGGGCCTGTACCATGAAGCCGGATTAGGTGGCTAGCCAGCTATGTTTCAGCTTAGTTTCCGCCAACCCTGGGTTTTAGGTACTATGAAAGTAGCTCGGCTTTAATCTGTTTTTCGTTGCCATGGTATCTTACGCTGCACGGCTAACCTGGGGCCTGTACCATGAAGGTAGCTGAACAAACTCGGGGTTACAGGATAAGTTTTGAGTTGACAAAACCAAACCGATGCAATCAGGCTTTATTGGTACCATGATGCAGCTCATCAACTTTCTCTGTCAACTCAGGCTTTGATCCTCAAGCTATGATTACTCCACGCGCGCGTGCACATAAAAGAGTGACGTCGACACTGAACAACCAATCGCGGGTCGCGATTTTTCCGCGGAGGAGCAAGAGATAATCATTCATAATTAAAATGAATTTAAATATGTATTTCAAGCTCGAAACAATACGGTCTCTGCTGCCAAAGCAAGAGAAGACTGTTGGAGAAAGATTGCTGATTGTTAATGTGTAAGTTAAACAAATACGTTCTATATTTATGTAAAATTATGTATGTATGTGTAGCCTATATGTGTAATATAGCCTATAGCCTATTTTTATAATATATAAACTAATCAATGTACCGGTACTAAGAAAAAATTATATTCATTGATTTTTAGATGCAACCCCAACTCCAAATGTTCTTGGCAGCAGATAAAGACAAAATATAAAAATATAATTCAAAGTGGTGAGTATTTACCACAACCTTTTATTACTTTTGTGAACATTTTATCACAAACACTTGTTTGCAGAAAACAGAAATAAAGAATTAAATTCAGAAAACCAGAATACACTGGCGGAGGAGTTGGCTCTGAGTAGCAATAAGGGACGGCCGTATGGATGGGATTACAGGTGCTGTACAGTCTGACCCTGGTGCTGGCTCCTCTAAGCAAGTAACACTGGGTACGTGTGCAATACATTACTACTTTTAAGTTTTAAATATGGCTGACTGTATGTTCTGCAGAGGGAAATACAGTGTCCCTGTTGAAGCCAGCACACACACACAGTCTCCCACACAGAGGTCAGTATGCAGAAGACAGAACACCAAACATAACCTGCTTTATGCTTTACATTGGCCTATTTATATTTATTAGGGTGGAGGAAATGAAGACACTTGTTCTCAGACAGTTGCTGATGTGAATGCACTGGGCTTTTTATTATGGCAAACATTTGAATGTGTGGCATAAAAAAGGGACTGGCCCTTACACATCTCTTTTATTGTAGGTTTTTTCACAACCTGCCCCAGAAACTGAGGCCTCTACCTCAATGGCCTTCAGAAGAAATGTGTAAGGATTTAAAACCCTTGACATAAATTACAGTCAGTCCTGTGTTTGTAGGAAGTCAAGGAACTTTTTGTGATTTTGATGAGCCTCCAGAAAACTTGTAATGATCATGTTTGTGGTGGAATTATGTTTCAGGTGGAAACAGACTCAGTCAGGGCCCTGTACAAAAGGAGACTTGAACTAGACTGTTCACTAAAGGAGACTTGAACTAGATTGCACACTAAAGGAGACTTGAACTAGACTGCACACTAAAGGAGCTGACTGTGAGCTGAGGAGGCTCCAAACAAAATCAAACAGCTGGATAAAACTGATCTCAGTATATATATATATATATATATATATATATATATATATATATGTGTATATGTATATGTGTATGTATGTATGTTTAACTTATTTAACCAAGTAACACTTTAGTATGAATATTTATTAATGCAACTTTCTCTTGCTCTCTTTCTCCCTCCCATCCCACAAAACCAATAAAACAGTTGGAGACCAATCTGCAGTTTCAGTGTGCTTTTATTAAGTGTAATATTGTATGGTGATTGCATCTACATCTGCACCAGCTGGGTGGTCAAGTGTGATCGGGTCAGTTTCATCGGGGAGAAGCTGGTTTTGTGTTGTTTCTCGCTCCTTTCTACTGGTGACTATATTGTGCAGAATGGCACATGCAGCCACTATCTCTGATGCCCGCTCTGGTGACTCTTAAGGGCTGAACACAGTTGAAACGTGCATTTAGGATGCCAAAGGTCATCTCTATCTTCACTCTGGTTTTACTGAGGGCCACACTGAAGCGGTACTGTGGCCCTGTCTGAGGGTCATGATAGGGGGTTATTGTGTAGGTTTTTCTAGCTCAGTTCAAATTAACAGTGTTTTGTATTGTACCAAATTTAACTCGCTTTCCTCAAAGCGCTGACACAACACAGACTCATGGAAAATTTGTGAGTCAAGCACTGGAGCCAGGCCATTTGGCATCCAAACTTGATCATATATGTTCATGACCACAAGTCGTCTGCAGATGAAATGTTTAGCCTAGTAAATCATTGTTATATCTGTTAATGTTACTATTAATTTAAAGATTCATCTCACAGAAAATAATCATCTCACATATTCACATCATCTCTACCTGAACATTAAGGCTGTGATAGGACTTCCTATTAACATAATCTGCCTCATGTTCCCCTAGAGCAGTGGAGATTGGAGCAATAGACTGCATGTTGCAATGACTCTAGGGAATCCTATCATAAGATTAACAGAAGAATAATAAAAAAAAAGATTCAAAATAATTCTTAACATGTATTATATTGTATAGTACATTTGTGAAATTTGCTTAAAAAAAAGTGTTCATGTGATGTCACCCTATCAATATATCTTACTGGCAATTTTATAAAAGCCCTCTTTTATGGACATGGTCGATAAATGTCCGGGGAACACTATTAATGAAACTTTTCATGTACTCCTGCAGAGCGAGGACCACCTTACGAATGGTTCGACAAACCGTGTTTTCCCCTATCTTCTGTGCGTCACCCACCGTGCAAGTAGCCTACTACTTGCAAAAAAAAAAAAAAAAACGCAACGCAATATTTTTGCGGTACAGTAAGTGCATGAATTCGACGTGTTAAATTCTTTATGTGCGGCTCAAGAAGTTCGCAAAGGTAAGACATTCCTTCCGCGGAAAATCTGTATCTTTCATACAAATAACTATCAGTTAAGGCAAGGGGATTTTGTCTGGCTAAAAACTCTTTCTCCACGAAGTGCTCGTCAAACAATTTGCGCTGAGATGTCCACCGGATTTGGAAGAAAAGGTGAAGTCATTGCAACAGACACTTGGAATAAGTTACGTCACCTATATGTTTCTTTGCTCTCAGCTGATTGGTCAAACTTCAGTCTGAGATCTTGAATCCAGAACATAACCTGCCCCGGAGCAGGTTAGCCGTGCAGCGTAAGATACCATGGCAACGAACACCGATTAAAGCCAAGCTACTTTCATAGTACCTAAAACCCAGGGTTGGCTGAAACTAAACTGAAACATAGCTGGCTAGCCACCTAAACCGGCTTCATGGTACAGGCCCCTGCTCCGGGGCAGGCTATGTTCTGGATTCAAGATCTCAGACTGAAGTTTGACCAATCAGCTGAGAGCAAAGAAACATATAGGTGACGTAACTTATTCCAAGTGTCTGTTGCAATGACTTCACCTTTTCTTCCAAATCCGGTGGACATCTCAGCGCAAATTGTTTGACGAGCACTTCGTAGAGAAAGAGTTTTTAGCCAGACAAAATCCCCTTGCCTTAACTGATAGTTATTTGTATGAAGATACAGATTTTCCGCGGAAGGAATGTCTTATCTTTGCGAACTTCTTGAGCCGCACATAAAGAATTTAACACGTCGAATTCATGCACTTACTGTACCACAAATATTGCGTTGGGGTTTTTTTTTTTTTGCAAGTGGTACATTCTTGCACGGTGGGTGACGCACAGAAGCTATAGTATAGGGGAAAACACGGTTTGTCAAACCATTCGTAAGGTGGTCCTTGCTCTGCAGGAGTACATGAAAAGTTTCATTAATAGTGTTCCCCGGACATTTATCGACCATGTCCATAAAAGAGGGCTTTTATAAAATTGCCAGTAAGATATAGGGTGACATCACATGAACACTTTTTTTTTTTTAAGCAAATTTCACAAATGTACTATACAATATAATACATGTTAAGAATTATTTTGATTCTTTTTTTATTATTCTTCTGTTAATCTTATGATAGGATTCCCAAGTCATTGCAACATGTATGCAGTCTATTGCTCCTCCACTGCTCTAGGGGAACATGAGGCAGATTATGTTAATAGGAAGTCTTATCACAGCCTTAATGTTCAGGTAGAGATGATGTGAATATGTGAGATGATTATTTTCTGTGAGATGAATCTTTAAATTAATAGTAACATTAACAGATATAACAATGATTTACTAAACATTTCATCTGCAGACGACTTGTGGTCATGAACATATATGATCAAGTTTGGATGCCAAATGGCCTGGCTCCAGTGCTTGTCTCACAAATTTTCTGTGAGTCTGGCTGTGTCCAAATTCAGGGTCTGCATCCTCCTTAGGATCCTTCCTACCCGGTTGAAGGAGGAGGGGTCCTCCGACGACCGCAAAGCCCGGAAGTCGGTGTTTGTGAATTTGGACAGCCTACCCTTCTTTCACATATTTTCAGAGGAGAAAGGCCGCGAAATTTTAAAATACTACTGTTACTGTGTCACGAAATGTAGTTTTAAGAGTTTTTCAGTCGACAATGTAGTTGTTTAAAGCTCAAATCTGTGGTTTATTTATAAAGAGAGCGCCATTTTAAAAAATGTTATCTGACGGTTTCGGAGTTGTGAGATCCAGGGATCACCGGGCGCTCAGCGCTCATGTACCCCGCCGAGAACAGCCTTGCCTCGGCTACGTTCTGACGTTCTGACGTTCGCCGCTGTCAGTCTAGTGAGAATAATTCGTCTTGTGTTTATCTAACAGGCGATCTTTGGTTTCGTCATCTATAATTTGTTCCTTGGCAGATTGTTGTGGCTGAGGGCAAAGTGAAGTTTCATAACTTTATATATTTAGGCTTATTTAACTTTAACGGTGTAGCCTGCTGTATGTTTGACTGAATCGTTTACTTTATTTCTTGACTTGTAGCTTCTTATACCTTTTAAAAACTGAAATTTAACAAAAAGAGACAGGGTTGCGTCATTTTATTTTATATAGCCTATGTAATAATATGTTAAAATGTATAAATTTACATTATTTATTATTGTTATTATAATAATATACCACTTGCAATTATCAATCTGTTATAGTTATGCTGTTAAATTATTTTACTCTTCATAGTAACTATTTAACTTATTATTTTTTATTGTCTATATTCTGTAATTGATATTTCATATTCTATTGCTATTATTATAGTATTATACATAAACTATATGCTATTATCAATATATTATTATTATTATTAATTATTATTATTATTATTATTATTATATTAGTACTTATGATATTATATAATTATACTTTTCATTACTATTTTATTTGCTGTATACTGTTTGTTTATTTTATTGACTAAACTGTTTACTATTAGCCTACCTCTCACTTTATCTTATATTTACTATTTGCATTGCACTGTAGTTGTACCATATCATATGTATTACCATAAAGGATCCATCAGTTATCTTTGTTATTGCTAAAATCTATGGAAGGCATTTTCTGCCAAATTTAAATAAATAAATTAAATGATTAAAATGAAAATTAAAACCAGATTAACGATTTCATTACAGAAAACTGTACGCAAAATATGTGACAAAATTGAGAATGAAATTAAATGATTTCATTTTCCCGGTGACAGTGCATCATCCCTGAAAAATAAAATGCAATTGGTGATTTCACATTTCATTTTCACTGCAGTCTCGAGGCAAGACTGCCAATATTAAAATGAAAAGCCAAACATGAAAAAGAAACTACAAATACAGTTTTTACAAAGCTCTTTATTAATGCTCACGCAATAATAGTGACACAATTCAAATTCAAATGTAAATTTTCGTTTTCAATTTAATTCCTCTTTTATTTCACAGTTTTCATTTTCGTTTTCATTTTCAAAGACAACCTGCATGCAAATTCTATGTTAATGAGTGGGTGTGGCTTGTAACGGCGCAAGAGGCAAAGCGAAGGCGCCGACGTCCCTGTTGCATGGGCTGAATGTGTGAAACGAAATTATTTAAATGTGATTATATTGTAATCGAGACGACGAGATATGGCGAAATCTGTTAGTGAGCTTTTGCGGGAAGCTGCCGCAGCATTAGTGGAAACAACCAGCCTGACCAGCATACTTCAAACCCTCGGCGCACTGCAGTTCCTCGACCTGAGTCGCGGGCATCTTCAGTTGCCAGAGAAACTGTTAGTATCCAGTATAAGGCCATTATGATGTTAGACTAGATCATAATCGATGAGGTTCATTCATGTATTATGCTGTTTTGGAAATTTAACTATTTGGGTGTAGCCTACAAAAGTCTTAGTAACACAATTTCTACAACAATTATAGCCAGACATTAATACCCGCTAGCTTTAACTGAGGACCTCGGCCAACAATGTTTCATATTCGCGTCGTGCCTAACAACGCCCTTCAGCCGTGACTTATTCAGATACAGCACTAGCCTGTATCTGTCCGCTGTTTACGTGTCTTTTGGTTATTTTATGTTTGTGTACAAAAAGAATCACAATGCTGATTTTCATTTTCAGTAACAACTTCTGGATGAGATCGAGAAAGCGAGTGTACCGGCATTTACAGTAGGCTAGATATTATAGCATTTTCCTTCAGGTCAGTCCTATATTCATGATAAAAAATCCGTTTGAATGTCCGGTGTGATATTTTGTACTTTTAACAGTTAAGGGGTTGTCCGTGCCTATTCATGTCAGTTGCGTCTTTCTTCTCCGTGATCACAAGTTTGAGTCATTTCAAAAGTCTTCTCTACTGACTGACTCACTCATTAAGACAGTCTTTGTCTCCATCTAATGGAGAAATAATGTAACTTATCCTGTTGCTTTATGGTCAGGGACCATTTTTTTGTCCAGCAGAAGGAATTGGCTTTTAGTGATTTTACTTGATGAAAGTTGCATAGATACATATTTTTCGGGTTTAATATTTGTATTGTGTGGAAACCGTTTTATCTGTATCTTAATAAGTCACGGCTGAAGGGCGTTGTTAGGCACGACGCGAATATGAAACATTGGCCGAGGTCCTCGGTTAAAGCTAGCAATCAAGACTTGACTTATTGACTTGACTAACAGTTTCTCTGGCAACAGGGGCGTGTCTAGAGCATTTTCAGTGGGGGGGCCATGCTGGGGCACTGCCTCCAAACGGGGTGGCCGCCAGTGACAAAAAAAAAGAAGCTAAATTCTACAGTAGCCTATATTACGTAAATCCTACTGATTTTATTTTTTTAACTTGAATAAAGTTACTTGTAAACAAATGTAGTAATAAAGCACATTTTTGATTAATTTAGTTTTTTGTCATCCCTGCATCCATTAAGTTAAATTTGAGAGCCAGTGTTTATTATTTTTTGTGTTTTCATAAAACTAACAAGTTTATAAAATAAAAGCAATTTTAATAATGAGCCATTTTAAAAACCCAGAAGCTTCTACGATGTCAACTATTTTCTTTTAATTAGTTTGGCCATTACAATATACAGTAGTATTATTATTAACAATCTCTTTCAAATAATAATAATAAAAAAATAAAAACAAATTCCCCCCACTGTAATAATTCAAATGGTTTGGCCAAAACATCAGTGTTTCATTCAGCATTTCTTTCAGACTCATTTACAAAAAAGCTGAGTAACTCAGAGTTAAAGGGATGGTTCACTTTGAAATAAAATTTTGGTATGTTTTAGCTTACGTATGTTTAAGGGCATTCAAGATGTAGGTGTCTTTTTTTTCCGCAGTAGTTTCAATTTTGATATTTTTAGGTCAAACCGTTCTTGTCTGTCAGTCATATAATGCAGGTCTATGATCACTATCTCAAAGAGCATGCACAATGAAGTCCAAATTAAACAATTCCCCATCGTAAGTACACATTGATGGCATAAGACACGAAACGAGCGGTTTGTGTGAGAAAAAGAGCAGTATTTATATAGTTTTTACCTCTACACAACCACGTCCAAGTGATCTGAGGGTGCACGCGCTTCCTGGTGTGTGACGTGTGCGCGCGTTCTGGCTTAGCTCCGGAAAGAGCCGGACGTGATCTCGGATGTGTACAAGAGGTAAAAAACTATATAAATACTGTTCGTTTTCTCACACAAACCGCTCGTTTCGTGTCTTAGGCCATCATTGTGTACTTAAGATGGGTTACTTACTCACAACTTGCGACCGTTGTTTCTCTGGCGCTGCACTTCTTTGAATCGCGAACTTCAGTAGAGTCTATAAACTGATTGGCTGTAAAATGAACCAATCACAAGACATCTTATAGGGGGGGCACCTGGGGTGGCCAATCGAATTTCAGGGGGGGCCGGTGCCCCCCCTGGCCACCACGTAGACCCGCCCCTGTCTGGCAACTGAAGATGCCCGCGACTCAGGTCGAGGAACTGCAGTGCGCCGAGGGTTTGAAGTATGCTGGTCAGGCTGGTTTCCACTAATGCTGCGGCAGCTTCCCGCAAAAGCTCACTAACAGATTTCGCCATATCTCGTCGTCTCGATTACAATATAATCACATTTAAATAATTTCGTTTCACACATTCAACTCATGCAACAGGGACGTCGGCGACTTCGCTTTACATAAAGGCCTCATTATACTTCTGCGTCGGACATACGCCGGAGCCTATACGCCGTAGGCAACGTGTTGGTTTTAATTTATACTTCTGTGTCGTTGTCCGCGTTGACGCGCACCTGGGGAGCATGTTACCCCGAGGGAGGGGTTCTGGCAGACCAATCACAGCGCTTGTGTCCGCGTAGAATTGACGCGTTGTTACATTTTTGGAGAGGTGCACGTCAGGGTACACCGTAGGGTACGCGCGCTACACACAGCCTACGACGTAGCTACGGCGGCAGTTCGACGCAGAAGTATAAATAGGCCTTAAAGCCTGTTTTATACTTCTGCGTCGAACTGCCGCCGTAGCTACGTCGTAGGCTGTGTGTAGCGCGCGTACCCTACGGCGTACCCTGACGTGCACCTCTCCAAAAATGTAACAACGCGTCAATTCTACGCGGACACAAGCGCTGTGATTGGTCTGCCAGAACCCCTCCCTCGGGGTTTCACATGCTCCCTAGGTGCGTGTCAACGCGGACAACGACACAGAAGTATAAATTAAAACCAACACGTTGCCTACGGCGTATAGGCTCCGGCGTAGGTCCGACGCAGAAGTATAATGAGGCCTTAAGGCGTGCCTCTTGCGCCGTTACAAGCCACACCCACTCATTAACATATAATTTGCATGCAGGTTGTCTTTGAAAATGAAAACGAAAATGAAACCTGTGAAATAAAAGAGGAATTAAAATGAAAACGAAAATTTGCATTTGAATTTGAATTGTGTCACTATTATTGCGTGAGCATTAATAAAGAGCTTTGTAAAAACTGTATTTGTAGTTTCTTTTTCATGTTTGGCTTTTCATTTTAATATTGGCAGTCTTGCCTCGAGACTGTAGTGAAAATGAAATGTGAAATCACCAATTGCATTTTATTTTTCAGGGATGATGCACTGTCACCGGGAAAATGAAATCATTTAATTTCATTTTCAATTTTGTCACATATTTTGCGTACAGTTTTCTGTAATGAAATCATTAATCTGGTTTTAATTTTAATTTTAATCATTTAATTTATTTATTTAAATTTGGCAGAAAATGCCTTCCATAATAATCGGGTCAATGACAGAATATGCTTTTCCCACAATAAGAAAACTTTATTTAATTTAATGTGAAAATTAAATTATATCTCAGTATGGGGGTGTTCACAATTCTTATCCAAGAATGAAAAGCCAAATACATGACAAGCCTGAGCTTTGCCCATTCCTTATTAAAAAAAAAAAAAAAAAAAAAAAAATTCAACCACTGAAAAAATATTTTTTTTTGAAAAGCCAGTTTTTAAAAAACTTGCATCGAAAAGCATACTCCTCTCCCACTCCGCTACCGCTCGCTTCGTCCGCCATTACGCTCTGCCGAAAAGAATTATGGGATAGGTAGGACGGGAAAGGATCCACCACACCCATCCTTCCAATTCGGTGAAAAGGAGGACGTATTTGTGGGCCGCATTTGAAGGATCCTACGAATTTGGACAGCCTTCGTCGCGGCGCTGTGACGTAACATCCTTCAAATGAGTACTCCGAAGGATGTAGACCCTGAATTTGGACACAGCCTCTGTGTTGTGTCAGCACTTTGAGGAAAGCAAGTTAAATTTGGTACAATACAAAACACTGTTAATTTGAACTGAGATAGAAAAACCTACACAATAACCCCCTATCATGACCCTCAGACAGGGCCACAGCACCGCTTCAATGTTGCCGTCAGTAAAACCAGAGTGAAGACAGAGATGACCTTTGGCATCCTAAATGCACATTTCAACTGTGTTCAGCCCTTAAGAGTCACCAGAGCGGGCATCACAGATAGTGGCTGCATGTGCCATTCTGCACAATATAGCCACCAGTAGAAAGGAGCGAGAAACACCACAAAACCAGCTTCTCCCTGATGAAACTGACCCGATCACACTTGACCACCCAGCTGGTGCAGATGTAGATGCAATCACCATATATTACACTTAATAAAAGCACATTGAAACTGCAGATAGGTCTCAAACTGTTTTATTGGTTTTGTGGGATGGGAGGGAGAAAGAGAGCAAGAGAAAGTTGCATTAATAAATATTCATACTAAAGTGTTACTTGGTTAAATAAGTTCACATACTGAGATCAGTTTTATCCAGCTGTTTGATTTTTTTTGGAGCCTCCTCAGCTCACAATCAGCTCCTTTAGTGTGCAGTCTAGTTCAAGTCTCCTTTAGTGTGCAGTCTAGTTCAAGATTCCTTTTGTACAGGGCCCTGACTGAGTCTGTTTCCACCTGAAACATAATTCCACCACAAACATGATCATTACAAGTTTTCTGGAGGCTCATCAAAATCACAAAAAGCTCCTTGCCTTCCTACAAACACAGGACTGACTGTAATTTATGTCAAGGGTTTTAAATCCTTACCTTGTTCACATTTCTTCTAAAGCCCATTGAGGTAGAGGCCTCAGTTTCTGGGGCAGGTTGTGAAAAATCCTACAATAAAAGAGATGTGTAAGGGCCAGTCCCTTTTTTATGCCACACATTCAAATGTTTGCCATAATAAAAAGCCCAGTGCATTCACATCAGCAACTGTCTGAGAACACACAGACAGAGTGTCTTCATTTCCTCCACCCTAATAAATAAAAATAGGCCAATGTAAAGTATAACTGTTGTAAAGCAGGTTATGTTTGGTGTTCTGTCTGCTGCATACTGACCTCTGTGTGGGAGACTGTGTGTGTGTGTGCTGGCTTCAACAGGGACACTGTATTCCCCTCTACTGCAGAACATACAGTCAGCCATATTTAAAACTTAAAGTAGTAATGTATTGCACACGTACCCAGTGTTACTTGCTTAGAGGAGCCAGCACCAGGGTCAGATTGTACAGCACCTGTAATCCCATCCATAATCGGCCGTCCCTTATTGCCTACTCAGAGCCAACTCCTCCGCCAGTGTATTCTGGTTTTCTGAATTTAATTCTTTATTTCTGTTTTCTGCAAACAAGTGTTTGTGATAAAATGTTCACAAAAGTAATAAAAGGCTGTGGTAAATACTCACCACTTTGAATTATATTTTTATATTTTGTCTTTATCTGCTGCCAAGAACATTTGGAGTTGGGGTTGCATCTAAAAATCAATGAATATTAATTTTTCTTAGTACCGGTACATGCACATTTTTATATATTATAAAAATAGGCTATATTACACGTATAGGCTACACATACATAATTTTACATAAATATAGAACGTATTTGTTTAACTTACACATTAACAATCAGCAATCTTTCTCCAACAGTCTTCTCTTGCTTTGGCAGCAGAGACCGTATTGTTTCGAGCTTGAAATGCATATTTAAATTCATCGTAATTATGAATGATTATCTCTTGCTCCTCCGCGGAAAAATCGCGACCCGCGATTGGTTGTTCAGTGTCGACGTCACTCTTTTATGTGCACGCGCGCGTGGAGTAATCATAGCATGAGGATCAAAGCCTGAGTTGACAGAGAAAGTTGATGAGCTGCATCATGGTACCAATAAAGCCTGATTGCATCGGTTTGGTTTTGTCAACTCAAAACTTATCCTGTAACCCCGAGTTTGTTCAGCTACCTTCATGGTACAGAGGCCTGTTGCACAAAAGTAGAATTAAGACATCCGGGATAAATGACTCAGCTGAGCTCAATGAAGCCAAAACATGTGCGTCCAGGCTTAATTGGTTGCACAAAGACCAAGCCAGGATGAACAGACACGGATTCATTAAGCCAGGTGAAACCAATCCTGGATAGGTGCCTTACATTATTATTTAACGTTACTACGCTCAGTACGGTTTAATCTTAGCCGTTGTACTCTGCTTCTTATGTTGTCCACCGCTTTTTTTGTGTGTTTCTCCTGCTTTTATTAATGTAAAGCTGCTTTGACAGAATGAAACAATTGTGAAAAGTGCTATATAAATAAAATTTAATTGAATAAATAGATGAGCTATAATAATAATCACTTTAATTTATATAGCGCCTTTCAAAGGACCCAAGGTCGGTTGCTCACTGCACTGCAAAAATGTCTTTCTTACTTAGTATTTTTGTCTTGTTTTCAGTAAAAAAAAAATATCAAACAAAAATCTTAAATATTTTCTTGAGCAAAATTACCTAGGAAAATAAGCAAAAAAATCTGCCAGTGAAACAAGAGAACTTTTCTAAAATTAAGTGTTTATGGAAAAAGTAAACTTATTTCAAGAGAATTTTTCTTATTATATTGACAGATTTTTTTATTTTTTTGCTTGTTTTAAGCACACATTTACTTAAAGTTTATATTTTTTGTCTAAACTATACTTATTTTGCTAGGTCATTTAGCAAATCAAGAAAATACATCTTTATTTAACCTCTTAGGGCCTAGTGGCCACATACGTGGACAGCACATTTTAGCTCCTATGTCCACAATTGTGTTCACTGCTGAATTGGTGGTGTTATGGACATGTATGGGGGTACTTACACTGCCATCTGGTGGTGTCAGAAATTAAAAACACACTACGGTCAAAATTCAAAATGGCGGCGAACACAAGGGAAGATGCAAGTGGTAGCTCCATACACAAACGTTGACCAGTTAAGAAGTTCTGTAATATTTCATGGCTTATTCTGATTTAGATATTTATAAAAGCCTTGTATATTTGTCATGACATGCAAATTTGAAAAAAAAAGTGTAAAACTAGCAACTTTGTAGGTCGCTAAACATGATGTACACATACCCCTGCAAACAAGCCAGCACTGGCCCTTTGCGGGCCCACTTAGGGCTAGCCTAAGGGCCCCCAGTGGGCTGCCAGCGCAGGGCCCATGAGAATTTGCTCATTGGCAAAACGTTGGCCCCTTAGCGCTGGCCCTGCACGGGCAGCCCTCACTTAGCCCCCAAGAAGCCCTCACTAAGCCCACACAGGGCCCGCACTATTAATCTACAACAATAAATCTGTTTCACTATAAATACTTTTCAGCTACTATAACTTATTCTATACATCTGAAATGGATGCAGTCACTACATAACTAATGTCTGTATTGTCAAAAAAATGTACAGTAGTCAAAGGGATTTCAAATCAATGTATTTATTAATTACAAAATATAAAACATTCAATTCAGGTTAATAAAGCTAATTTAACACTCAGAAAGGGACTAAAAATTCTCTATACAAATATAAAATAATTCAAATAAACATAAAAATAAAAAATACTGGTAACACTTTATAATAACATTCAGTTGTAAGTCATGTATAAGTGGTTAGTTAATGATTAACTAATCATTTACAAAACATTCATAAATGATTAGCAAGTGATATACTAACATTTTATGTATGTTTTGTAAATTTCATTACAAGTCATTTACAAGTGATTAGTAAATAATTAACTAATTATTTACTAAACATGACTATGCGTTCATAAATGATTAAAAAGTGATGTTAATTATTGTATGTATGTTTTGTAGATTCAGTTATAAGTCATTTACATTTGATTAGTTAATGATTGACAAAACATGAATATGCGTTTCATAAATGTTTAATAAATTGGGGGGTTTTTGTGTATGTATGTAGCAATTAGAGGGTGCAGAAAGTGTTGTAAATGCCTTGTATACACGTACAGATCATTTTTAACAGGTAAGTAAGTGTTTAACACAATGTGTAAATGCATGAATAAATAATTTACAACACTTTTTGCATCCCCTAATCTAAAGTGTAAACTATTCATCACTTGTAAATGTGTTACACATCATTCATAGATCACCACTTCAAGACTCAATAAGGCATAAGATCAACAAATCTTATCTACAAATGATGTGTAACACATTTTCCAAGTGATGAAGACTTTAGATTAGGGGATGCAGAAAGTGTTGTAAATGATTTATTCATGCGTTTACACGTCTAAAACAGGTGTTGAACACTGTAGTGTGTACTGCAGTGTAAGTGCTGACTGGTGAGGGTATAGACAGCTGTCTTCTGTAGTGTGTAGTGTGTACTGCAGTATATTCTGACACACATGGAGTCTTTAACCACTGTGCACCTGATGTGAGCAAAACATACAAAAAAAGTAACAATTTATTAATGGAGGGTGGCTCGCTGGTGGAGGGTGGCTCGCTGGTGGAGGGTGGCTCGCTGGTGGAGGGTGGCTCGCTGGTGGAGGGTGGCTCGCTGGTGGAGGGGTGGCTCGCTGGAGGAGGGCTGGCTCGCTGGTGGAGGGTGGCTCGCTGGTGCAAGGTGGCTCGCTGGTGGAGGGTGGCTCGCTGGTGCAAGGTGGCTCGCTGGTGGAGGGTGGCTCGCTGGTGGAGGGTGGCTCGCTGGTGGAGGGTGGCTCGCTGGTGGAGGGTGGCTCGCTGGAGGAGGCTGGCTCGCTGGTGGAGGCTGGCTCGCTGGTGGAGGGCTGGCTCACTGGTGGAGGGTGGCTCACTGGTGGAGGGTGGCTCGCTGGTGGAGGGGTGGCTCGCTGGAGGAGGGCTGGCTCGCTGGTGGAGGGTGGCTCGCTGGTGCAAGGTGGCTCGCTGGTGGAGGGTGGCTCGCTGGTGCAAGGTGGCTCGCTGGTGGAGGGTGGCTCGCTGGTGCAAGGTGGCTCGCTGGTGGAGGGTGGCTCGCTGGTGGAGGGTGGCTCGCTGGAGGAGGCTGGCTCGCTGGTGGAGGCTGGCTCGCTGGTGGAGGGTGGCTCACTGGTGGAGGGTGGCTCACTGGTGCAAGGTGGCTCGCTGGTGGAGGGCTGGCTCGCTGGTGGAGGGCTGGCTCGCTGGTGGAGGGCTGGCTCGCTGGTGGAGGGTGGCTCGCTGGTGGAGGGCTGGCTCGCTGGTGGAGGGCTGGCTCGCTGGTGGAGGGCTGGCTCGCTGGTGGAGGGCTGGCTCGCTGGTGGAGGGTGGCTCGCTGGTGGAGGGCTGGCTCGCTGGTGGAGGGCTGGCTCGCTGGTGGAGGGTGGCTCGCTGGTGGAGGGTGGCTCGCTGGTGGAGGGTGGCTCGCTGGTGGAGGGCTGGCTCGCTGGTGGAGGGTGGCTCGCTGGTGCAAGGTGGCTCGCTGGAGGAGGGTGGCTCGCTGGTGGAGGGTGGCTCGCTGGTGGAGGGCTGGCTCGCTGGTGGAGGGCTGGCTCGCTGGTGGAGGGCTGGCTCGCTGGTGGAGGGTGGCTCGCTGGTGGAGGGTGGCTCGCTGGTGGAGGGCTGGCTCACTGGTGCAAGGTGGCTCACTGGTGCAAGGTGGCTCGCTGGAGGAGGGTGGCTCGCTGGTGGAGGGTGGCTCGCTGGTGGAGGGCTGGCTCGCTGGTGGAGGGCTGGCTCGCTGGTGGAGGGTGGCTCGCTGGTGGAGGGCTGGCTCGCTGGTGGAGGGTGGCTCACTGGTGCAAGGTGGCTCGCTGGTGGAGGGTGGCTCGCTGGAGGAGGGTGGCTCGCTGGTGGAGGGCTGGCTCGCTGGTGGAGGGTGGCTCGCTGGTGGAGGGTGGCTCGCTGGTGGAGGGCTGGCTCGCTGGTGGAGGGTGGCTCGCTGGTGCAAGGTGGCTGGTGGAGGGTGAAATCAAATTAAATCAACAGTGCTTTATTTTTTTCAGCTACCTTAGGTGTATTTAACAGTAGCATTCAAGTACAAAATTATATTAACAAATATAACAATAAAACACTAGGACTTCACTGTATAAATTATACATAGATTCTTAATAAAGCTACTGTGTTAAAGTTCTTATAGTTTTGTTATATTAGGGATAGTTAACTGTTACCCCAAAAAATCTGTTATCATTTACTCTCTCAAATTGTTTTAAACCCTAATGATTTTCTTCTGTTGAAAAAAGTTATTTTGAAGAATGTGGGTAACCAGACAGTTGCTGGTCCACAGTGACTAGTATATGTTTTTTCTACATTGGAAGTCAATGGGGACCAGCAACTGTTTGGTTACCCACATTCTTCAAAATATCTTATTGTGTGTTCTGCACAATAAAGAAATTAATACAGGTTTGAAACAACATTACAGTGAGTAAATAATGACATTTGACATTTTTGGGTGAACTATCCCTTTAAGGACAAGCGGCAGCATGTTTAATATTAGGATGCTGTCATTTTAAGACCTGTATGCTGCTCTATACAGCCACGCATCCAGTTTTCTCTCAAATGTTTTCCGCTAAAATGGCGTTTTTCGGGGACTAATATAGGCCAAGGCCGCGCCCCCTTGGCGGGCTCTGACGTGTAATGGCGTGATGCTAGCTCATTGGCGCACACGTCAGAGGCGCCCGCGCCATTGTGCCGCAGCAAAAATGCGTTTTTTTTTACATTATAGGCTACAGTAAATCAAGGAAAAGGAGTTTTCCCACTGTGTATGGGGAACTGAGGTTACGATAGTAACCGAGTAGTTTTCTCTCAAATGTTTACTTTCACTACATATCCCATAACCAACTGAATGCACTGATACTACCATCTTCAAAAGCAGATCGTGGAGCCATTTTAGGGCCTGCTCACATATCGCGCATAAAAACGCGTCGAAAACGCTAGGCGCGCCGCGTTCTCCTTTTTCCAAAGCGCTCGAGGTGGTTGCGCTTCGGAGGCGTCTGTCGTTGCTAAGCTTGGTTCTTGTCACGTGACCTGCGGTGCGCTTGCGGCATTCTGAAAAGTTGAGATGTTTTTATCTTGATGCGGCGCGGACGCGCTTGGAAAAAACGAGCGCGTCGCTTCCATTATGAGCGCGCATACCGCGCGGCTACATTTGAAATGACGAACTTGCGCGCGCAAAAGACGCGATATGTGAGCAGGCCCTAAATCGTCCACGTTCAAAATTCGAGCACAGCCGTTAGACGAACGTAGTTATAGCTTAAGAACTTTTTTTCCCTTAGACTTTAGCAGTTTACTGTGACAATCTGACGTGGTAACATACAGAATATGGTAAACGGGGTGAAAAGGACAATATTTAGCCTATATAAGCTAACTAACGTTAGTTTATTGACAACCTAGCTGCTAACGTTACTCCGTTGTCGTTCGACAAAAACATATGGTCTGGATTAACAAAAAAAACAATAGGTAACGTTACTGAAAATACAATAATAGCAGAACACACACACTATGGCAAATATTTACTGTTAAAGATAATACTCAATTTACAATTAAAACTCACCTCAGAGTCAGGAGAATTCCACTGTGAAGGCAGAAACAACCGTTAGGAAGGCGGAAAAGTGACGACTGCAGCCTGTAGCGCGATGACGTTGATTAATCAAGTAG